>NC_046318.1:81785680-82101013 GCF_009819535.1 Lacerta agilis | reverse complement strand
AAGCTGAATCAGTGGCCTTCAATCAAAGACACCGAACTGAAAGGCTGCTTTTCTGTGTTGGATGAAAGGCGCATGGGAGCGATACTTACTTTTTGGAGGTCAAGCATTACAAAGAGGACAGATGGCGTCATAGACGGCATTGCTAGCATGGGCTCAGTACAGGGGCGGAAGCTGCTCTTTGCATGGTGTGGAGCAACTGGGTGGCAACTGGCTGGCTGTTGCTTTCCAGGAGTGGTGAAGCAGTGGGAGGTTGGCACGGTGCAAACACAGTGGCAGCGCCAACCTAGTGCCCCTGCCGGTGAGTTTGCACTAAGCTGACCCCCTCTGCTGTCTCCCCCTCCCTTCTTCTGGTAAGTAGTAGTGACTCACCTGCCAGGAATCTTGTGTAAGGTTCCTACTCCACCTGGAAAGCCTTTTCTGCACAGGAAGTATGGTTCATGGTGCTTGCCTGAATGATGACCTCATAGACACTGAATTCCAATGCTCCGTCTACTGTTCACTTAGTTCTCAGAGCTGGGTAGTTACCCTTTGCTCTCTCTAAGCAAATAAAGGCATTTCCTTTTCATCTTCCAGAAACAGAATGGTATCTACCTTGTTCTAAAAAAATAAAATCAAAGTTCTAATGGCTCAAACAGACAAAGAATTGTGTGATGAAGCAAGCACACATGCCTGGATACAATTTGCATTGACCGGATTAGTTGTCGAACAAATCATAGAATAGAATCATAGAATCATAGAGTTGGAAGAGACCACAAGGGCCATCCAGTCCAACCCCCTGCCAAGCAGGAAAAACCATCAAAGCATTCCTGACAGATGGCTGTCAAGCCTCCGCTTAAAGACCTCCAAAGAAGGAGACTCCACCACACTCCTTGATAGCTAATTCCACTGTCAGGAAGTTCTTCCTAATGTTTAGGTGGAATCTTCTTTCTTGTAGTTTGAATCCATTGCCCCGTGTCCACTTCTCTGGAGCAGCAGAAAACAACCTTTCTCCCTCCTCTATATGACATCCTTTGATATATTTGAACATGGCTATCATATCACCCCTTAACCTTCTCTTCTCCAGGCTAAACATACCCAGCTCCCTAAGCCGTTCCTCATAAGGCATTGTTTCTAGGTCTTTGACCATTTTGGTTGCCCACTTTTGGACACGTTCCAGCTTGTCAGTATCCTTCTTGAACTGTGGTGCCCAGAACTGGACACAGTATTCCAGGTGAGGTCTGACCAGAGCGGAATACAGTGGTACTATTACTTCCTTTGATCTAGATTCTAGACGCTATACTCCTATTGATGCAGCCCAGAATTGCATTGGCTTTTTTAGCTGCTGCATCACACTGTTGACTCATGTCAAGTTTGTGGTCTACCAAGACTCCTAGATCCTTTTCCGGCTCCCTAATGCCGCTAACCCGGAAGTATGTGTTCTGGTTTGCGAACGTTTTTCGGAAGCCGAACGTCCGACGGGGCTTCCGCTTGGTTTGGCGCCTTGGTTTTCGAACGGTTTCGGGAGTCGAACGGACTCCTGGAACGGATTAAGTTCGAGAACCAAGGTATCACTGCATTTGTATTTATACCTTGTGCAGCTTTTTGCAGCAATCTTTTGGCTCTGAATCCGGTACCTGGCTTGGTTACCTGCTGCTGAGTAACACTGTCTGACTCTTGCCTTTGTGAAACTGTAGGTCGTCCAGAAAAGAAAAAGCCAGATTTCTCACTGACTCCCCAGCAATTTGGTGGATTGCTGGGGTCGTGGCTGTCCTACCGGACAGGGCTGTTTTTTTCCCCTGGGGTCCTTTTGGAGAATAAATCTCTCCATCTACACATTGGCATCTGTGGGACGTAGAGTCTATACACAGTTGCAGGAAGGAGGAGAAAAACCCTCATTCCCTTTCCATGGTTCCCTGGCATGTGCCAAAGCTCTGGATTCTTTCCCATTTCATGTTTCTGAACATTGGCTGGAGGAAAGGAGGTGGACTGTGGAAGCGATATATGAAAGGAGAGCAAAGGTGGAAGAGAAAGCTGCCGCGTTTATGAGCATTGGGAAGAGGTATCGTGTAAACACTCTATTTAGTTGTAAATTAATAGGTTTTGTTAGATGAAGCGGTTAGTATGCATCATTACTTGGGGATAATATGAGATAATAGTGGGAAAACCTGCTTTCAATCAGTTTTAACCATCCTTCTTCCTTAGTGATGCAAACTGCCTGGGTATAAATCAGTGATGTGGGTTTTCTGGAAAGTTTTGAATTGGAAATTTCCCCCTCTACTCTGTGCCTAGGGTAAACTGCAACAGAAATGTCTTGGTTTGCATCTGAATTTTTTTCCCCCTGTTGCCTTAGAGAGCAATCTAAATGGGTGCAATTATTTTACTGGCATGCAGTAAATAAAGCTAAAACCTTTGCCCAGTTTGCCCAGTGCAGTATTGGCGATTGGATTCCAAACGTATTTGAACTTTCAAAAACAGCAAACTTTCTATGGACAAATTAAGCACTGGGAAATTTTCTGCCCCACATAAACTGGTTCAAAACACATGCAGCCTAACTTGTTGTCACAGCAGCGATTCATTCCTAAGGGAGAAGTACAGGGGTTCACCCAGACTCGATTGGATTGGGGGCCAAATCTGCTTCTTGTGCGATGTCGCCAGCTACAGAGAATCAAGGCTGTTCTGATCACTATAGCTCAGCTCCTTGCAAGCTCCATCCTGGGTTGGTTCTGTTATTTGTTTGCACTAGATTGTGGGTGGGGAATTGGATAGACTCCAGCTCCCATCAGCCCCTGCCATCATGGAGGTACCCTGCAAGAATTATAGGAATTGTAATCCAATAGCATCTGGAGAGCCACCGGTTCCTACCCCTTCTCTAGAATTGGCAAATATGTTCATTTGGGTGGTGTTTTTTGTGTTTTTTTTTAGTTTAGGTTCCTTTATAGTGCTTAAGAATGCCCAATCTGTAAAAGGTAAAGGTACCTGAAAGGACATTCAGTGGTTGCTCATGAGTAAAACGCCAAACGCAGAACTTCTAAACTAAGTTCTTTATTCTGCAAGCGATATACAGTGGAGCAAAAGTTCAAACGTCCATCTCATCCCTCCACAGAGTCCAGGAATGAACCCTTCTGGTTCTTTGTCCAGCAAACAGGCGCGGGATTCTGAACCCCCGCCTCCCCCTCCCATGTCCTTCCTGCCTACGACCTCGTAGCGTGGGAACCTGACCCCATTCCCGGCTATCCCCTCGGCGTTCAGGCTCTGCGATCCTGTCAGAGCCCCTGCACCGCCTTCCTGCCTCTAACTCCCCCTCCCCACTGGAGGAATGGTCGCTTCCGGCGGAGGAGGGGGAGGACGAACTGGTGAACAGCGGAGGAGGGTCCCTGTACTCCAAACGATCCCGGGACGCTACCTGCCTTGGTGAGGGGGGTTTCCTGACAGTACCCCTGACCATAGCGGTCAACCTTTCTCTTTTTTAAAGGGAAATTCCCTTATTCCGAATAGGATTCCTCGCAAGAAAAGGGAAAAGTTGACAGCTATGCCCCTGACAGTTAAGTCCAGTCGCGAACGACTCTGGGGTTGTGACACTCATCTCGCTTTACAGGCCGAGGGAGCCGGCGTTTGTCCTCTTCCGCAGACAGGTTTTTTCCAAGTCATGTGGCCAGCATGACTAAGCTGCTTCTGGCGAAGCCAGAGCAGCGCAAAGAAACACTGTTTACCTTCCCGCCAGAGTGGTACCTATTTATCTACTTGCACTGCATGCTTTCGAACTGCTTGGTTGGCAGGAGCTGGGACAGAGCAACGGGAGCTCACCCTGTTGTGGGGCCTTGAACCACTGACCTTCCTATCGGCAATTCCAAGCAGTGCAGTGGTTTAAACCACAGTGCCACCCACGTCCTGTCCAATCCTTAGTTGGCCACAAAACTCCCTTGGTGTCCAGGAGCCAACTGCATGGGCTAACTTGGGCTGGGCAGTATATCAATACATTGTCCAAAACCCGTTTGAAATCCACATTGTGATATCAGTTTCATATCACGAATCGTGGTGTGTGTGTCTTTATGTATGTGTATGTGTGTGTGTTATGCAAAAATCACAATGTGGGAAAAGCCGTGAAACCAGCCAATGTGTCTCTCGATTCCTGCAGCCCCTGCTGGCTCAGCTCTCACCTGTCTCCTTCAGGGGCCAGTGAATCGCAAGACCAGATACTGGCAAAAATCACGAAAACTGTGAAGCCAGCCAAGCCGCAGCACTCACAGCTTTGCCTGCCTCGCAGCCTTGTTGTAGGGATACTGGCGGTGGTAGTGTCCTTGCCTGGGTGTTTGCTAGACTGAAAGATACTCGGAGTCCAGTGTGACTTTCATGCTCTTTATTCAGCTCATAGTAGTGAGGAATGCAGTTTCCCCAAAACGTTTGCTTTATATACACTATTTACACAATGGGCCCCACGTGATTGGCTAATTACGGGATACTCCTGTATGCCAATCGGAATGTGGATTCACTTCCACCTGGAGCTGGATTGGGTGGCTCCTGCAGACCAATCAGACTGCTGCAATCTCAATCCTATTGTTCTGGGACCAATCAGACTGCTGCAATCTCAATCCTATTGTTCTAGGACCAATCAGACTGGTGCATTTTGGATCCTATTCAACTCAGTACATAACACCGACCATGCCCATTAGCCCAAGTTCCTTGGAGAAAGCTTACGGGCATGCCTCATGTCACTGTCTCTTTAAAGGGCAGCTTGGTTTGCCACTGAGGTGTTGGGGTGCTTTTCTCTCCCCCCCCCCTTTTAAAGGTACATTTGGTGGGCGAGCTAGACAGGCGGGGCTTTCAGTGCTTTTTCACAAGAATGTGGAGTGCGGATGATGCCAGGGTTTTTCAAACCGCCCGAGTGCATTGTGTGTGGCTTCCTGTTTTGCAGCGCTGAGCCACAAGATAGGCAATTGCGGTTGTGTGCAGAGAGAGGCAATAGGAATTCCTTTCACCGAATCTGTGTTGTACGTATAGCTGTTTCACTTTCGATTCCTTTATGGTGGTTTTTATCAGATTGCTGTGTAGTTCTCATGGGTGTGTGTGATTTTTTACAGCGATCCAGTATGCATATCTGCTGCCTTTATTTTCGTTCCCCCCCTCCAAAAAAAACCCAGTGGTACTTCTGGTTACGCACGCTTCAGGTTGCGTACTTTTCGGGTTACAAACTCAGCTAACCCGGAAGCGGTTGATGCAGCCCAGAATTGCATTGGCTTTTTTAGCTGCAGCATCACACTGTTGATGCCATTTATCTTCTGAGAGCCAGTGTGGTGTAGTGGTTAAGAGTGGTAGACTCGTAATCTGGTGAACCGGGTTCGTGTCTCCACTCCTCCACATGCAGCTGCATCACACTGTTGACTCAGGTTGTATAGTTACTTATCTCCTTTGGCTCGGGGATCACATAACTCCATACCTTCCAACATTTCTCTGATGAAAATAGGGACATCTTAAGGAAAAGCAGGACATTCCAGGATCAAACCAGAAACTTGGACGGCTTCTGTAATTTCTGGGACTGTCCCTGAAAAATGGGGACCCTTGGAGGTTCCGCAGTTCGCACTTAAGAGTAATGCACACTTTCTGAAACAATGCCCAATCAAAACACAGACATCCTTCTGTAAATCTGGGACTGTTCCTGGAAAATAGGGACACTTGGAGGGTCTGTTATATGCCACCATTCAGACCCAAAGCCTCTCGGATGCACTTCACAAGAATTAACAGGTACATTTGGATACAATTTCAAACAAAACGAATTCAGAACATTTCACGCATGTTAAAAGACCGAACACATCCATGTTCTGACCAAAAAGCAAATAACATGCCCTACAATAATGTTGTAGTCACGGGGAACCTTACCAAAGGATGGAGGTCTTGTCCATGGCCCTGAAATTCTGTCTCCACAGTACCGAGGGCTAGAACACTGTTAGTTTTTTGAATGCATGGTTGAGTGGAAAAATCAGCCTAGGTGAAGCCAGATGCAGGTGTAGGAAACCCCTGTTTCTTTGAGGGACCTTCCCCTCTACTTCCCGAAAATAATCCCCACTGGCTTCTCCCACACAAGACACGGAACACTGGCAGTTTAAGTAAAGGTAAAGGTAAAGGGACCTCTGACCGTTAGGTCCAGTCGCGGATGAGTCTGGGGTTGCGGCGCTCATCTCGCTTTACTGGCCGAGGGAGCCGGCGTTTGTCCTCAGACAGCTTCCGGGTCATGTGGCCAGCATGACTAAGCTGCTTCTGGCTAACCAGAGCAGCGCACGGAAACGGCATTTATCTTCCCACCAGAGCAGTACCTGTTTATCTACTTGCACTTTGACGTGCTTTCGAACTGCTAGGTTGGCAGGAGCTGGGACCGAGCAACGGGAGCTTACCCCGTTGCGGGGATTCGAACCACCGACCTTTTGATCAGCAACCCCTAGGCTCTGTGGTTTAACCCACAGCGCCACCCACATCCCTTAGCCCAAACTGTAGGCTGGCCTTTTTACAAAGGGAAGAGCTTTGTGTGAGCAAACCAGCTCGAAATATTTCTCTTCGGCTGCAGAATTCCCCAGATACGAATGCCCCCCCTGCAGTGCTTACCCACAGTTGCAGAGCGTCTGAAACCTAATTCATACAAATGCTTGAAGAGGACTGTTGCCCTTTTTTTGTTCGGAGCCATAAAAGTTTCATTAGGCCTTGTAAAACACACCCAATTTTGCTCTTCCTTGGGCCTGAAATAGAAACTTTGGTCTAAACTACTAGATAATATTCTCTCGGCTCACAATGCCGCTCAATACTTAAACAATAAGAATTGATCCTGCAAGGAATTAAAATGCTGCTTGCTTTTCTCCTGTGACACGATCTAACCAAAATAAAGCGGTTCACCCAGAGGCATAAAATACAGAAGCAAATACTCTAGTCGCGGCGAGGCTGTGAGCCGCATCGAGAGGGAGGCTAAAATTTTGACATATGGGAGATGCCCAGATACAGATGTTCGAAGCCTTACTGCAAGCCCTTAATATAAGATGAGAGGTGCTTAGTCCTTCAAGATATCTGTGCCTGTCCAAAGCCAGAGACCGAGCGAGACAACCTACACAACCAGGAAGACAGGAGCTGCCTTTCTAAATTCCATCCCTGTTCCTTCAGGTTGCTCTCAGTGCCCGAGTCCTCCAAACCATGACTTTTACCAGCCTTCTCCAGTGTGTTGCCCTCCAGATGTTTTGGAATATAATCCCCATTAGCACTGCCCAGCACAGCCAGTAATAGGAATGGTGGGAATTCATAGAGTTGGAAGGGAACCCGAGGGTCATCTAGTCCAACCCCCCTGCCAATCAACCTCTGCTTAGAAACCTTCAATGAAGGAGAGTCCACAAACTCCCGAGGGGGACTGTTCCACAGTCTAATAATTCTCACTGTCATAATTTCCCCCCCTGATTTTTAGTTGGACTCTCCTTTTTTTGTAACTTGAATTTATTGGTTTGCATCCTACATTCTGGAGCAAGAGAAAACATGCTTGCTCCATCTTCCACATGACAGCCCTCCAGGTATTTGAAGATGGCTATCATATCTCCTTCTCCATCTCCTTTCCCCCCCAGGCTGAACATACCCTTCAACCGTTCCTCATAAGTATTGGTTTCAACCTGGATAGCTTGCTAGAAGATTCCACGCAGTCCTGTGGGTCTTTAACCTGGAGGTGTTTCCCACTGGGTTGTGCGGTTGGCGCTGTGGTCTAAACCACTGAGCCTCTTGGGCTTGCTGATCGGAAGGTCGGCGGTTCGAATCCGCACGACGGGTTCAGCTCCCATTGCTCTGTCCCAGCTCCTGCCAACCTGGCAGTTTGAAAGCACGGCAGTGCAAGTAGATAAATAGGTACCGCTGCGGCAGGAAGGTAAACGGCGTTTCCTTGCTCTCTGGTTTTTGTCACGTTGTTCCGTTGCGCCAGAAGCGGTTTAGTCATGCTGGCCGCATGACGCGGAAAGCTGCCTGTGGACAAACGCCGGCTCCCTCGGCCTGAAAACGAGATGAGCGCTGCAACCCCATAGTCGCCTTTGACTGGACTTAACCGTCCAGGGGTCCTTTACCTTTACCTTGTTGTAGGAAGCAGGTGCTCTACTTTGCAGCTTACCTGGGAACTCATTTTGCAGGAAGGATGCTCGGCTGTGTGGCTGCAGTGTCTCATTTTCACTGGCTTCCTCAGCTGGCTAGAGAAAAGCTTTTGTCCCTCCTAACCAGTGTTTGAAACTCAGATATATTAGCTAGGCGCCAAATGGCACCTTAAACCTAGGTTACAGTCGCCACAACGAAATGCCCGTTCGCCAGGGGGTTGGACTAGAGGACCCTCAGGGTCCCTTCCAACGCTGCAATTCTATAATTTTATTATCTCAACTGCATTGTTTGACAGTAGCTTGCTCTTACAACAATTCACTATGCAAGAAGGAGGAATGTACACAATGGAAAAGGAAAAGGTATTGTCAGGTCTGCTCACGAGAAGAAGAAGAAGAAGAAGTAGAAGAAGAAGAAGAAGAGTTTGGATTTGATATCCCACTTTTCACTACCCGAAGGAGTCTCAAAGCGGCTAACATTCTCCTTTTCCCTTCCTCCCCCACAACAAACACTCTGTGAGGTGAGTGGGGCTGAGAGACTTCAGAGAAGTGTGACTAGCCCAAGGTCACCCAGCAGCTGCATGTGGAGGAGCGGAGACGCGAACCCGGTTCACCAGATTACGAGTCTACCGCTCTTAACCACTACACCACACTGGCTCTCCAGTAATCCATGAGTAATCAGGCATGAGTCTAAACTGTTTTTAGCAGTTTAATGGTGCAGACTATTTACAGTGCAGAGAACGTGAAAACATGACCGTCCTAGTCACTCGCAGAATCTGGCAGTGCCGGTTTCCGGCTGCGACCCCCAACATAAGAATTTCGACACCCCCAAGCGCCGCCTCCCCGGTCTCCTTTTGACCCCTCTGCGCAACTGGGGCGACGGAAGTGGCGTGCTCCCCTCAGAACGAAACTCACGAGGCGTGCTGGGGCTCTCAGCAGCATCTCCAAGCCCTTGTCTCACCTGGCTGTTTCCAGCCTGCCCCTCTGGAGGAGGTGCCACTCTTCTTGCTTGAAGAGGTCTCACTACTGAGGAGGTGTCTGGGCTCTCGTACATCGACAAGACCTCCCACCCTGCTGAGGGCAGTTCCCTGACAGGTATTAACTAGGGACTAAGCCAAGTGTTTTTAAACTGTGGTTGCCAACCTGGCGGCCAGAAATCTCCACATAGTTGCAGTTGGACCCGTGGCAGCGGCAAAACACGCCTGGCGAATTTTGAACACTGCTCACAACACTAAAACTTGTGGGCATCTAATAGAAGGGAATGCTGGAAGATTCAGGGCACCTAGAAGGAAGTACCTTTAGATAATCTATGGAACTCCCTCCCACATGAGGCAATGATGGCTATCAACCTAAATAGTTTTAAAAGAGGATTGGACAAATTCATGGAGGACAGGGCTGCGATGGCTTTGCTCTGACTCCATGGTTGGGAAGCAGCAGTGTTCCTGAATGCCAGTTGCTGGAAACAGCAAGAGGGGTTGTGGTCGAATCCTGCTTGCAGGTTTCCTACAGGCTAGCCACTGTGAGAAGAGGGTGCTGGATTAAATGGGCTACTGACCTGCTCCAGCAGACTCATTTTATGCTCTTAGGGTCTCTGAACGGCTGGTGCCCAGCCTCTCGCAAGAGACTTAACACTGTCTTCAGAAACACGGAGAGTCCAGAACGAAACGTGCACGATGCTTTCTTTTGCAGACCTTGTCCTGTTCCCCGTGAACGTCCTCCTCTAATTAAATTGACATTTCTCCCAGCCGATGGGCCGACACAGAATGCCACATTACAACTCCTGAGTTTTTTTGTCGTTGCATTGAGACGGCATTTGGTATGCCAGAGCTGATAGTTCGAGCCATTTAAGTTAACTGTAGTGACTCAGAATCAGCCTACATCTCTGACCTTACATCTCACAGCTTCTCCCTCCCACCTTGGCATTCCTTGCTTAGCTTCTCCCACTCTTCTCCCTATGCCGCTGCCTCCCCCTTTCTCCCAGTGCTGCTTGAAATGTGCAAGAATAGTTTGCCGATTCCCGTTATCCAAGGCACAAGACTCCTCTCTTGCCCTGTTAAATGCACAGTTCTTTCCTTAGGATCATAGAATCCTAGAGTTGGAAGAGACCACAAGGGCCATCCAGTCCAACCCCCTGCCAAGCAGGAAACACCATCAAAGCATTCCTGACAGATGGCTGCCAATCCTCTGCTTAAAGACCTCCAAAGAAGGAGGCTCCACCACACTCCTTGGTAGCAAATTCCACTGCCGAACAGCTCTCACTGTCAGGAAGTTCTTCCTAATGTTTAGGTGGAATCTTCTTGCTTGTAGTTTGAATCCATTGCCCGTGTCCGCTTCTCTGGAGCAGCAGAAAACAACCTTTCTCCCTCCTCTATATGACATCCTTTTATATGACTTCCTTCCTTCCTTCCTTCCATCCATCCATCATTCAGCCCGGACACTGAGGTCCAGTTCCGAGGGCCTTCTGGCGGTTCCCTCACTGTGAGAAGCGAAGTTACAGGGAACCAGGCAGAGGGCCTTCTCGGTGGTGGCGCCCTTCCTGTGGAACGCCCTCCCACCAGATGTCAAGGAAATAAAAAACTATCTGACTTTTAGAAGACATCTGAAGGCAGCTCTGTTTTGGGAAGTTTTTAATGTTTGATGTTTTATTGTGTTTTTAATATTCTGTTGGGAGCTACCCAGATGGATGGGGTATAAATAATAAATTATTATTATAATATCATTATTCTCTCCCCCCCTCCATCTCCAGTGGTGCTTATGGAGCTGAGCTGGACTGAGTGTAAAGTTTGGCAAAGGGAGACGATGGTTTCATCTTGTCTAGAACTGAATTTTGGAAGGTCGTATGGGACCTTTGCAGTCTCTGACATAGCAGGCAGGAGACAGCTTCTTCATGTAACACTCTTTATTCAAGCAAACAAGACTGGGGGACTTCGGAGAGGGAAGCTACATTTATAGGGACAGTAGACTGGCTAGAAAGGATACATTTTGGAGGGAACAATCTCAAGCAATGACAAAGCTGCCTTTTGGTGGGAACCAATAAGACTGAGGATCCAAATGCAGTAACTTGAATGAACCAATAGTAGCTGTTCCTTCTGGAACAGGAAGGTAGTTACTTTCCCCTAATGTGAATACAGACAATAGTAATACAGATATGATAACCCTTGAATCAATACACAACACCCCTCCCCCCCCCAGTGAGCAGAACAGACATAATCCCTCGGATACTGTGGGGTCCTGCGGCTTCTACTCGATCTCCTGACAACAGGTGTCGCAGGTACTGGATTAGGTATTACCTGCGGTGGAGGGGCTTCTGTAGTAGTTGCGTCAGGAATGGATGGAGTCTCCGACAGCTCAGAGTTCCCTCCCTGTGCCGCACTGTGCCTTTCAAGGCAACTGATCCCTAGAGTCACTATTAGTTGATCTGCACAATAAACTGCATGAGAGCTGCATGGCGGCTAATGTGCCAAGCAGGGAGCCGGTGGTCTCTTCTAATGTGCAAAGTGGGACCATGTGTCTGTTGGTACCCTATTCAGTGGTTTGCTGTGGGTGAGCTGCTTAAGCGCACCTCCACGAGCCACTTCCCTCTGCTATGCATCCCCCATTGCAATGCTTTTCGGAAGTACATTTGGACAAGTGAGGCCAAGCAGTTGGACGAGGAGCTGTTCAGGAGACATGGTGCTGATTGGGGAAGGTTTAAGGCCAGGGGTCAGCAAACTTTTTCAGCAGGGGGCCAGTCCACTGTCCGTCAGACTTTGTGGGGAGCCGGTATACATATATATATGGGAATGAACGAATTCCTATGCCCCACAAATAACCCAGAGATGCATTTTAAATAAAAGCACACATTCTACTCATGTAAAAACACGCAATTCCCGGACTGTCCGCGGGCCGGATTCGGCCCCGGGCCATAGTTTGTCTACCCATGGTTTAAGCTGCTCTCCTTTGCATGGCGCAAGCACAGTTGGGTTGGGGGAAATCTGTATTTGCCATTGGACATGTACGTTCTGATCTTAGGAAGGGATAGAGGATGGTGAGCTATGGCCATTCCCTGCACCAGCCCCCAAATAATTGCTGGCAGGTCTTGTCAAACAGCAAGATCTTCCAGCTGTCAAATATCTAAGAGGGATACTTTGAAATTACCTCCCAGATTACATGACAGGAGCTGCAACCAAGAAGGCCCTGACACAGACCAGCACCAACCAGGCAGCACCCAGCGGTGCCCTTTCCTGCTGATCGCAGGAAGGTTGAGATTGCATTGCATGCACTGTCTTAGGTACTTAGATCCAAAGTTGGGCTTTGTATGCTAGCATTGACACCTTCAGTTGTGCTAGGTGGCTCATTGTCAGTCAGCACAGCACTTTCAGGACCCAGCGGCACATGGCTCCCTGTTCACCAACCTAGTGGCCACATTCTGCTCAAGCTGTATTGTCTTCAAGGGATGCCCCATGTAGAGTGCATTGGAGTAGTCCGGACGGGCAACAAAGGCGAGGCTATCGTGATCCACAGCTGCTGTTCTGCCCACACCTCTTTCCCCTGGGTTGGTAATTGGGAGTTCCAGATCTCGTAGAGCGGTTCCTTGTTTGCTGATATCCTCTTGTAGGCATGCATCCATGTTCTCCTTGCCTCTTCAGACCCAGACGCCCCTGTCCAGACATGATTTGTTTCATTACAGCTTGCACCAAAGATGTTCCTGGTGTCTCGGTGGCCAGCTAGCTTCCTGTCAAGAGTTCATGTAAAGTGTGGCAATTAAATTCCCCACAGATCTCTCCTCTTGCTGCATTCGTGGTTCAGAAGGATAGATGCAAAGTTAATGGCTGGAACCGTCCTTTAGATCATTCTCATCACTGGCCCTGGGTGCAGGTCAGGTTCTCTGGTGGAGGGCATCTCTGATAATTGCTCTTGGCTGCAATCAAAGCTGCTGGCTGCTTAAAGCTGGTTTTAGATTTAACTCTCAGTCATAAGTCACTGAGCAAAAGGCTCTGCTGCCCGTGCTTTCAGCAAAGGAAAATGTAGATGAAATGGAACTTTGCTGACACACTGGCTGCAAATGGTTCCATTTAATAAAATGCTGTGCCTTGCTGTTTCCCCCCCTCTTCGGCTCACTATTTATTACCCATTCACCTGCCTTGAAATGGGACATATAATCTTTGATCAATTGGGTTGGTAAAGTTTTATATATATAGATAGAGGGAGAGATGCTCCACCTCTGCTGAAATACAAGTTTGTAACTTTCCATGCTCATTTTCTATAATCAACTCTTTTTTTTATTGTCTAACTTACTGACTTTCATAGAATTGTGGAGTTGGAAGGGACCCTGAGGTTCATCTAGTCCAACCCCCTGCAATGCCAGAATATGCAGCTGTCCAATACAGGAATCGAACCTGCAACCTTGGCGTTATCAGCACCATGCTCTATCCAGCTCCGGGCTTCCTTCAGGCATCTGGTTGGCTGCTGTGAGAACAGGATGCTGGGCTAGATGGACCTTTGGCCTGATCCAGCACAGCTCTTCTTATCTCGTAACGCTGGAACTCACGGACGTCCAATGAAGCTGAATGTTGGAAGATTCAGGGCAGTTAAAATAAGGGACTTCTTCACAAAGCACATAATTAACTGTGGAACTTGCTGCCACAGGAGATAGTGATGGCCACCGACTTGGATGGATTTAAAAGAGGGTTATACAAATTCAAGAGCATCTCCACCCCCATCGTTCAGCCCGGACATTGAGGTCCAGCTCCGAGGGCCTTCTGGCGGTTCCCTCACTGCGAGAAGCAAAACTACAGGGAACCAGGCAGAGGGCCTTCTCGGTAGTGGCGCCTGCCCTGTGGAACGCCCTCCCATCAGATGTCAAGGCAATAAACAACTAACTGACTTTTAGAAGACATCTGAAGGCAGCCCTGTTTAGGGGAAGTTATTAATCAGAGAACTTGCTTCCCAGAGACATGGGTGCACCCGTCCTCTCAGAGACCTTAGATGAGATGACCTGCCTCTTTTTCTGTAGTGAATCTTCCAGTATTCACTTCATTGCATGGATTCTTATATCAGGAAGTTTTTAACATTTGACATTTTATTATGTTTTTATATTCTGCTGGAAGCCACACAGAGTGGCTGGGGAAACCTAGCCAGATGGCTGGGGTATGATGATGATGATGACGACGACAACAACAACAACAACAACAACAACAATTAATAATAATAATGATAATGATTAGATAATGATTAATAATGAACAGATTAGACAACTGGGCCAAAGCAAACAAGATGAATTTTAACAGGGATAAATGTAAAGTACTACACTTGGGCAAAAACAAATGAAAGGCACAAATACAGGATGGGTGACACCTGGCTTGAGAGCAGTACATGTGAAAGGGATCTAGGAGTCTTGGTAGACCACAAACTTGACATGAGTCAACAGTGTGATGCAGCAGCTAAAAAAGCCAATGCAATTCTGGGCTGCATCAATAGGAGTATAGCATCTAGATCAAGGGAAGTAATAGTACCACTGTATTCTGCTCTGGTCAGACCTCACCTGGAATACTGTGTCCAGTTCTGGGCACCACAGTTCAAGAAGGATACTGACAAGCTGGAACGTGTCCAGAGGAGGGCAACCAAAATGGTCCAAGGCCTGGAAATTATGCCTTAGGAGGAACGGCTTAAGGAGCTGGGTATGTTTAGCATGGAGAAGAGAAGGTTAAGGGGTGATATGATAGCCATGTTCAAATATATCAAAGGATGTCATATAGAGGAGGGTGAAAGGTTGTTTTCTGCTGCTCCAGAGAAGCGGACACGGGGCAATGGATTCAAACTACAAGAAAGAAGATTCCACTTAAACATTAGGAAGAACTTCCTGACTGAGAGCTGTTCGGCAGTAGAATTTGCTACCAAGGAGTGTGGTGGAGTCTCCTTCTTTGGAGGTCTTTAAGCGGAGGCTTGACAGCCATCTGTCAGGAATGCTTTGATGTTGTTTCCTGCTGGGCAGGGGGTTGGACTGGATGGCCCTTGTGGTCTCTTCCAACTCTAGGATTCTATGATAATGGCCCTACTGAGTTTTTTTTTATGGCCCTACTGAGTTGTATTATTATGAGAGAGGGAGAAGAGCTTCTCCACTTTTGTCATGCCACGCCCCGCATAGTCTTAAACCTCTCTACCTTATCCCTGCCTTTAGTCTAGTCTTATATTTAAGACGTATCTTCCCTCATTTTTCTAAATCCGTAGAGTGCATTAACTCAGAGGTTCAACTGAGTTTACGGATTATTGTTTTATGGCAATAAAACGTTCCCCGTGTTGGATTTCTTCCCCTGTTTTCGTGGTTGAAGGATGCCATTTTTGTACCACACAAGGTTTTATGACCTGGTTACTAATGTTTGCAGAGCTGTAAATCACTGAGCTAAACAGGTTCTCGCCGGTGTGTCGAGCATCGCCTTGTTTCTTGCTGATCCGTGTTGATGGTAATGAAAATAAACTTTTGGCGGTTGTTAACTGCGAGGCACTCACGTTCAGTTCCCATTTGGAGAGTGAGGTTTATGCTAATGCTTTCAGCTGTAAGCAAAAACTACCTTGTTCCAAGATGTGCAACCTAGCAGGTGGTGTGTATCTTGTGATGGGTACCCGTTAGGAAGAAGGAGGGTTTAACAGCTGACTACTTGTTCTTTGTTTGGAAATGTCATTCTGAATGTGTTTGACGCTGCATGGGAGAAGGCTAGGCTCTGGGTCCACGTCCAAAGTCATCAGGGCTTCTGAATATCAGCTACTGGGAATCACATGCCCTATCAAAGCATTTGCCTCTACATAGAGATCATAGAATTGTGGAGTTGGAAGGGACCCTGAGGATCATCTAGCCCAACTCCTCACAATGCAGGAATATGAAGCTCTACCATACAGGGATCGAACCGGCAACCTTGGCATTATCAGCCCTGTGCTTTTAACCAACTGAATCATCCTGGTAGGGTTCTGTTGCGCTCAGGTCCAGATTGCAGACTTCCAGCAAGCTCATCATATGTTCTTGTGCTGGTATATTAATTTCAGAAAGTGGGCAGTCGTCTTTCTTTAGGTGTAAGTAGCAACATAAGGACAAGGACTCCCTTGTGCTGAGTCAAACCATTGGTCTCCCTGATCTGGCATTGTCTGCTATGTCTCGCAACAGTTGTCCAAAGTCCTGTTACTGACTTTTCACTAAATGTGGTGGCAATGGTGATTTAGATCACCCATGCGTCAGCATTAGGTTCCAAGATAGGTCAGAACTCCTTAAAAACACAACATTACCCGTTTAAGCAGATTGCTGTCCCTAATGTAGTTCTGCTCCTTAAATTGTTGGAAGACGTTGCTCCCATGGAGCTGTCCATAGTCCTGTAGATCTTACAATTCTTCTGTGTCTGTCACAGGGGCTAGGAAGCTCCGGCCTCAGAGCCAGATGCAGACCCCCAATTTTTCTACCCTACCCTTGGAATTATTCCCCTTGCAGCTCTTTAGTTCAGTAAGCCCCCTTTCCCTTTTGAAAACAGGCTACAGCCATTTTCACCTTCAGCTTATAAAATGGGAGCGATGAACTTTTGCTGCTTTTAATTTTGTTAAAACCAAGCTTTCCTCTCTGCCTGGATCTGGTGTTAGCAATAACAAATTTAAACCTCTAACTAGGAGTGCTGTTTACTCTCTCCATGTCTCGGAGTGGAAAATTACAATATGCCACTCATTTCCCCTTATGTTTCTTATCTATTTTACTCTCTCACCCCCCCCCCCTTTCCTTTGCAGCCGAACAATGATTCTATATTTGGGTTGGAAGACGTTTCAGTTCCGTAAGAAACCCCTCTCATTCCAGAGATGGGGAGAACAGGTAGAAGGAGATTCAGTCTTTTAAGGACTTGAGCCATAACAATGATATTATGTGGGTACCTGCCCACACCTCTCCCTTGAGCCCACGCAAATTGTAGCCATAGAGATTCTGAATCTGAGCCCCTGCATACCAATGGAGGATAAGGGGGCACAGATAACCAAGCCTGCGAAGAAAATACTGCGAAGGATACTGAGAAGCTGGAACGTGTCCAGAGGAGGGCAACCAAGATGGTCCAAGGCCTGGAAACGATGCCCTATGAGGAACGGCTTAGGGAGCTGGGTATGTTTAGCCTGGAGAAGAGAAGGTTAAGGGGTGATATGATAGCCACGTTCAAATATATAAAAGGATGTCATATAGAGGAGGGTGAAAGGTTGTTTTCTGCTGCTCCAGAGAAGCGGACACGGGGCAATGGATTCAAACTACAAGAAAGAAGATTCCACCTAAACATTAGGAAGAACTTCCTGACAGTAAGAGCTGTTGGACAGTGGGATTTGCTGCCAAGGAGTGTGGTGGAGTCTCCTTTGGAGGTCTTTAAGTGGAGGCTTGACAGCCATCTGTCAGGAATGCTTTGATGGTGTTCCCTGCTTGGCAGGGGGTTGGACTGGATGGCCCTTGTGGTCTCTTCCAACACTATGATTCTATGAAATCATAGGGACTCTGCTCTTGTAAGGCATCTTGGCTCAGAATTTATTGGACTACCAGTTGCTGGTGGGGGAGCACAGATGAGGAGAGTGTTGTTCTCACATCCTGCTTGAAGCTTCATATAGGAGAGGATGCTGGACTAGAAAAGATCACAAGAACAGTGGTGTTCAGGTGAGCGCTACCTTCAAGCGTGGAGCTGAGCCGAGCCATTGTGGCTGGTGGCCATCGCTGCCTCCTCTGGGAGCGAGTTCAATGTTCGTGGGTTCAATTCTCACATTGGGCAAAAGATTCCTGTATTGTAGGGGGTTGGACTAGATGACTTGTGGTTCCTTCCAACTCTACGCTTCTATATAATCTTGGGTGCTCTGTGCGACATGGAAGTGGTAGTACCCTTGGATCAGTGCCTCCCTGGCTGTTTTTGCTCACCCTGTCCAACACCAACACTCTCTGGAGTCAGCTCCAGGGGCTGTCTTCAGGCTTTTACTTAATACTGATTTGGATACGAGAGTTGCAGGTGCGATTGTGCCTGCAGTCTTCACTCGCCTTCCTCCAGGGGGCAGCATCCGTGGAGTCTCCTCGGTAAACATGGTGGCTCACAAAAGTGCCAAATAAACATTGTGCCCCCCCCCTGCCCCGACCTGTCACGTTGATCTTCCGTGCCTGTGTGTGGAACGCTGCAATTGTGCCCCTGGTGTTGGTGGATTAATGACACTCACTCGCCGATCTCACATTATTTGGACTAATTAAATCTGCAAATAATACTGTGCTGAAGACTTGGCGTGTTAAAGCAGGCTTTTTGACAGCCCATCGTAGGATTTCAATTGTCAATCATATATTTATATATATATGACGCCTACATCATTTTCTCCTCCCAGCCAGCTTTTTGCACGGTGCCTAATGAAAGTCTGTTGTTGACAACCATAGCAACAAGCCAATCTCTGCGTGTCCCATGTCCCAGTCATATATAATAGTTTGACACTGCTTGTTTGTGGAAGTTCGAAGCTTCTATTGTTTGTGGAAGTTCGAAGCTTCTAATGGATTATTTGGCTCGGTTCTGATAGACCTGCTGAGCCTGGGAGAAGGAAGCTTTGCTCTGGTGCTGTGCAGATTCCCCCAACCTGGTGCCCCCCCCCCGAAGCTTTGGACGATGGCTCCCATCAGCACCAGACAATATGGAAGGCACCAGGTTTGGGAAAGCTGGTCTGTGTCAGGGACTGACTGGATGATGATGAGGACTGGTGGGAAGTGGCAGCCGGGGAACCCGCAAGGGAGACCCCAGAGGAGGAAGACTCAGAGCCCAGGGATTGGTAGTGGGACACTAAGGAGAGGTCAGATTGGGAGGAGGGGCTGGATGCTGAAGGGGCAACAGGGTTTAGTGAGCAGGGAGAGCCTATGACAAGGAGCAGTTCAGATTCCAAGGCTGAAGCAGAGGAGGAGAGTCAAGAGGGTGCTGAAGAATCCAGGGAGCCTCCGCCTCCTGCTGTGACAAGCTCCCCTCTCCCCTGGTCTCCAAGAACTTACGGAATAATGATGAGGGCAGAACAGAGGCCGGAGGTGCGCAGACACAGTTTGAGACTGCTTGGGGAACATCTGGGAGAGGAAGAGCCTTAGGAAAGGTGGAAGGCAGGGACGTTCAGTCCTGGCAAATGCTCCATAGGGGCAAGACGTCCTGGGAAGGGTTGCTGTGTCGTATGCCATTCCCTTGAATAGAGTTAACTTCACGGACAGTGGGGTCCTACATCTGACTCCAGCCCTGACAGTCTGGTGTAATGTCTGAACTGTGAACCCATAAATGAAGGCTGCTGAGGTCACTGCCCCTGGATCCTGGAAGCGCTGAGCGGGTGAACAATGAAAGCAAGCATTGGTAAACCGTGGTTTGCTTAGTGCACTTGGGAACTCAGAGTGTGTGTTGGGTTCTAAACTCTAGTTAGCACAAACCACGACTGGTGGTGGCTTCTGAATTAAACCAAGGTGTGTGTTGGGGGCAGAGTTGGAAAGCATATAGAAGAATATCAGACTCAAAGGACTTATCTAGATCAAGGGAGGTAATAGTACCACTATATTCTGCTCTGGTTAGACCTCACCTGGAATACTGTGTCCAGTTCTGGGCACCACAGTTCAAGAAGGACACTGACAAGCTGGAACGTGTCCAGAGGAGGGCAACCAAAATGGTCAAAGGCCTGGAAACGATGCCTTATGAGGAACGGCTAAGGGAGCTGGGTATGTTTAGCCTGGAGAAGAGAAGGTTAAGGGGTGATATGATAGCCATGTTCAAATATATAAAAGGATGTCATATAGAGGAGGGAGAAAGGTTGTTTTCTGCTGCTCCAGAGAAGCGGACACGGGGCAATGGATTCAAACTGCAAGAAAGAAGATTCCACCTAAACATTAGGAAGAACTTCCTGACAGTAAAAGCTGTTCGGCAGTGGAATTTGCTGCCAAGGAGTGTGGTGGAGTCTCCTTCTTTGGAGGTCTTTAAGCAGAGGCTTGACAGCCACCTGTCAGGAATGCTTTGATGGTGTTTCCTGCTTGGCAGGGGGTTGGACTGGATGGCCCTTGTGGTCTCTTCCAACTCTATGATTCTATGAGGCAGGACTCCCTGATGGTTCACGTGTGACTCTGATCATTCACAGCATCCCCTTTAGTCACTTGGGAATGGATGTATGAATGTATATAGATTTGGTGTCGATGCATAATTCTGAACCCCGAGGGAAATTGGGTAATATTTGGGAGTTCACAGTAGGATGTTGAAAACCAGCTTGTCTCGCTCCAGAATTCATGAGGCTGGGAAGTGAACCTGAGGAACGGATCTGAGGACTTCTGCCAGGCAAACCAATGGACAGGGACAGCCCTGTTGTGAAATGTTTATATAGTGTTTGGTAATGAGTAAATTTAGTATATATGATAATTGGCACATTAGTAATTTAATCAATTTAGGGCACTTTGCAAGTGATTTTTTTTTAAAAAAATACTAAATCATAATGGTGTTTGGAGGTGCTGTGACTACGCGGTTCTATATTTAGCTCTGAACATTATTGGAAAAAATAGCCTTGTTTTACAGCAATCTAGCTCAACTCAAATATATTTTTTCCACTCCCGTTCTACAAAAATGCATTGAGATTAATTATGAGCATTCGCGTTCGCACAAATGGAACATGTAATTGATCAAATGGAGATGGATAACTGGAGCAGGCAGGAACCATCTCCATAAGCCATTTGACTCACTCAGACACCCCCACCCCAGCGGTGTGAGTGATTGAAAGTCTGATAAGTGAGGCTTTGAGACAGCAACATTCAGCAAGGGGCAGAGCCAAGGAGCCACTTCAGGGGGACCTTGAAATAATAAATGCAATATACAACACCTGTGTTTATCAATGGTTGTTTCTGCGAAGTTATGAGTTGGGGAAATCTTGGGCAGAAAGTTTTTTTTTTTTTTTTTTGCTGGACGTCTAAAGATGAACTGATGGTTGCTCCTTCATGTACGGCAGAGGGAACGGCATTCCACGTTGCAGGGGAAATAGCAGGAAATACCTCTTTTGGGGTCTTCACCCTATGGCGTTCTGTAGGGTTCAGTGCCATAAGTAGAATTTCTCCAGGTGACAGACAAAGTAGCTGTCTTAATACAAAAAAATTTCAGAAATAGACTGGAAAGAGAAGTGGCTGAATTGCAACTAATCACCAAACTTAAAACCATGGAGAAACCTGGTCTGAACAAAGACATTGGATTCTTATCTCATTATACATAACAAAGCTATCTTTAGCCATCTCACCCCTTGCCTTTCCCTGCAAGACTAATTGCAGCCGTTCACCTATCAGCTGATCACCCATTCCCACCACCCTTCTGAGTAATACCCCTCCCCACTCCCTCACCATATTTAAGGATCTGGTGACTTCTGTCTCAGTGTATCTGAAGAAGTGTGCATGCACACGAAAGCTCATACCAAGAACAAACTCAGTTGGTCTCTAAGGTGCTACTGGAAAGAATTTCCTATTTTGTTTCGACTATGGCAGACCAACACGGCTACCCACCTGTATCCAGGTGATCTGCGTAAGTGGGGTTACAGGTTTCTGCGGGGGCTGGCGGTCTTTCAGGTAACCTGGTCCTGAGTTGTTCAGGGCTGTAAACACTAGTATCAAGACCTTGAATATGGGTCTGGAGTTACATTTCTTGAGCTTCAGTTATGTTCCTGGTGTCTGGAAGTGCGAATGCCAAGGCTGCGCTGAGAGAGGGGTGTCCTCTCTCCTCCTTGAAACTTTGCAAGCACAGCCAGCGTAACCCACTGAAGAATTGTGGGTCTTGACAAGTTCCTGGCTTTCCACGTATCTCCCTCTCGGCCGTCTCCCAGTTCGTGGAAGGAGGGAACTTTAGCACTGAGCAAAGTAATGGGGAAAATTTCGTACTCTTGATTGTCTCAAAGCTGTAGGCGTGGACTCCCCCTACTGGCTCTCTTCAATATTACGGCTTATTTTTTTAAAAAATAAACGAGATCTATTTAAGTGCTGCTTTGCATGTGACTTCTTAAGCCGTGGTGTTTTGAACTCTGTCCAGTGCCTGATTAATTTTAAATCTGTAGCCTATCCCATGCCAAAGCTTAGAGTGTGCAAAAATACTTTGCACACGGACACTCAGGTCTATGTGTGCTTAAGATCTGCTCACCTCTATAACCTCCAACCCACTTTGGTTTAGCCACAGCTCAAAATACCGAATGGGATTAGAAGCAAACACCCCTTGGGTAGCACCCTAATGTTCCAAGCATTTGAGCCACACAGCGACTTGAGTTTTGAAATGGTCTTTGGTACCCTTTCTGCGATTGTGGGGAGATGGTATGGCTTTTCTCGTGGTCTTAAACTCCCATCTTAAAAAAGGATATAAACCCTACACATATTAAGTAAAACAGAAACATCGTCACCCTGCCCCACCCATCCCACCCACCTCTCTTCCCCTTCTCTCCCTAATGTCTCAACAACAACAACCAATTTGTAAAAAATGTTATATGGAAAAATACGAGAGAGACATTGCATTACTGCTGTAAATCAAGAAAATCTGTAATAAAAAAAAATAATAATAAGAAGAAAAAAGGATATTGCAGAGCTAGAAAGCGTGCAGCCATAATAATTAGGGGTGAGTGGTGCCCTGAAGCATCTTTCTGATAAGGAAAAAGGTAAAGGTAAAAGACCCCTGGACGGTTAAGTCCTGTCCAAGGTGCCTATGGGGTTGCGGCGCTCATCTTGCTTTCAGGCTGAGGGAGCCAGCATTTGTCCACAGACAGCTTTTCGGGTCATGTGTTGAGCATGACTAAACCTCTTCTGGTGCAACGGGACACCGGGATGGAAACCAGAGCGCACGGAAACTCCATTTACCTCCCCGCCACAGCGGTACCTATTTATCTACTTGCAGTGACGTGCTTTCGAACTGCTAGGTTGGCAGGAGCTGGGACAGAGCAACGGGAGCTCACCGCGTTGCGGGGATTCAAACTGCCAACCTTCCGATTGAGGCTCAGTGGTTTAGACCACAGCACCACCCGCTGATCTCTCCCTCTCCCACTGTATGTTTGTAGTTGTGGGTCTCCACTTTACAGTATCTAACGTCTTTGCAAATACAAAATTGGCATTGTTTAAACAGTCAAACCAAGAAAAGGTTTGCTGTTAACATCAACTCCGATGTGGACCAATTTACAGTGTATCCTGATATTTTGCCCCCAAACACCTATGTTTTGCCTTGATATTGGAATCGTATTGTGAGGTTTTGCGATAAACTAAAGAAAGTTCTTGCAGAGCTGTTCGACAATTCTTTAAGAGCTGTTTGACAGTGGAATTTGCTGCCAAGGAGTGTGGTGGAGTCTCCTTCTTTGGAGGTCTTTAAACAGAGGCTTGACAGCCATCTGTCAGGAATGCTTGGATGGTGTTTCCTGCTTGGCAGGGGGTTGGACTGGATGGCCCTTGTGGTCTCTTCCAACTCTATGATTCTAAGTCATTTGCAGAATGGGCCCACTGAAATTAACAAACGCAAGTCAGCCAAATCCTTAAATGCCAGTGGGCCTACTCTTGAGTATGGCGAATGCTAGTTGCAACATTGGATGCTCCCAGGCCTGGTGGAAGAGGAACATTTTTGCCTGATGCCTGTTGTTGTTGTTCAGTCGTTCAGTCGTGTCCGACTCTTCGTGACCCCATGGACGAGAGCACGCCAGGCACGCCTATCCTTCACTGCCTCCCGCAGTTTGGCCAAACTCATGTTAGTAGCTTCAAGAACATTGTCCAACCATCTCATCCTCTGTCGTCCCCTTCTCCTTATGCCCTCCATCTTCCCCAACATCAGGGTCTTTTCCAGGGAGTCTTCTCTTCTCATGAGGTGGCCAAAGTACTGGAGCCTCAACTTCAGGATCTGTCCTTCTAGTGAGCACTCAGGGCCGATTTCCTTGAGAATGGATAGGTTTGATCTCCTTGCAGTCCATGAGACTCTCAAGAGTCTCCTCCAGCACCATAATTCAAAAGCATCAATTCTTCAATTAGGCCTGATGCCTAAAGGTATGCAATGAAGATGCCAGGCGAGCTTCCCTGGGAAGAACATGCCACAAATGTGGAGCCACTGCAGAAAAGACCCTTTCTTGTGTTGCCACCCTCCGGACGTCCCGAGGAAGGGGCAGAGGGAAAGGGGCCTCAGATGATGATTGCAGGGTTGGGTCAGTTCATATGGGATGAGGCGGTCCTTGAGGTATTGTGGTCCTGAGTCATTTAAGATTCTATAGGTCAAAACCATCACTTTGCATTAAGCCCAATCGGTTGGGCCAGGATTGGTGTTACGTGCTCAAACTTTCTTGCCCCTGTGAGCAGTGTGGCTGCTGAATTCTACACGGACTTAAAGTTTCCGTTTACAGGTAGGTAGCTGTGTTGGTCTGCTGTAGTCGAAACAAAATAAAATAAAAATTAAAAAATTCCTTTCAATAGCACCTTAGAGACCAACTAAGTTTGTTATTGGTATGAGCTTTCGTGTGCATGCACACTTCTTCAGATACACTGAAACAGAAGTCACCAGACCCTTATATATAGTGAGAGGGTGGGGAGGGGTATTACTCAGAAGGGTGGTGGGAATGGGTGACAGTTTCTGAACTTGCTTCAGAGGCAGCCCCATGTATTATGCATTGCAGTAATCTAACTGAGACTTCCCCGGAGAATAGACAACAAATGCTTCTATCGTTGTCTTATTATTCCAGAACCTGATCCATTGAAGTCTTATCTTTTGGAAGAAGCTTCCTAGAAGTGGACTCTCTGGAAGTGGCTGGCAGGGCAATTTTTTTTGGGGGGGGCAGGCAGTGGGGAGGGACATGAGAGCCAGTGTGGTGTAGTGGTTAAGAGCGGTAGACTTGTAATCTGGTGAACCGGGTTCGCATCCCCGCTCCTCCACATGCAGCTGCTGGGTGACCTTGGGCTAGTCACACTTCTCTGAAGTCTCTCAGCCCCACTCACCTCACAGAGTGTTTGTTGTAGGGAAGGGAAAGGAGAATGTTAGCCGCTTTGAGACTCCTTCGGGTAGTGAAAAGCGGGATATCAAATCCAAACCCTTCTTCTTCTTCTTCTTCTTCTTCTTCTTCTTCTTCTTCTTCTTCTTCTTGACCTTTGGTCTAATCCTGCAGGGTTCATATTCATGTATCTGCCACACTGATTAACCGTCTTGGTCACCCATCCTCTGCACACCTTCCAGCTTGTCAACATCCGTCTTAAGCTATGTTTTGACTGCTGAACTGGGTTTTCTCATGGTGAGGTTTTGATGTTTGGACTGCATTGAGGTAACTTTCGGGAGCACTTTGCCATGCAAATCCTCTGTGTGGGCCTGCTCCCATGCTTGCTCTCTTCTCTCTCTCTCTCTTCCTGCAAACACACCACCTAATCTTCTGCACGGTTGGGAATTTCTTTTCTATGGCATGCTAAAACAGCTCTTGCATAATAACACCTTTCCTGTTCTTACAATTGTTGTTTGCGGTTTTTGCTAAGCCTCGCTGACTTGAGAAATCCTTTCCCCTCCTCCCTGGGAAGAGATGATTTCATCAATTAGTTTTCTTCACTGTGGTGGGCATCCTTTTAAGCTGCCTCTCGGAACACTTTTCTCTTATTCCTCTTTTCTTCCCTCTCCAAGTGTTTGCTTGTCTTAGCCTGCTGCGTGCAAAATCCACTTTAATTGATCTTTGCAGACTATTTGCAACAGGGGAAGAGGAAAACGCTTAATGCTTTGTTTAATTCCTCTTGGCTTGTGGTTTTTATTTTTTTATTTTATTTTTTAAAAAATCACTTATTATGATCGCGGATTCTGCTTCTGAGCGCTGCTGTTGTGGGCTTGAAAAGCCCAGTTGAGTGGATCACCCAGTTCCATTCCTTGACATTATCTGTCCACCCCATTCCCAAAGCAAAAACGAATCAAAACCCTTCCCTATTTTATTTATTTATTTGCTGCTCGGTCACCGGCGTTTCTAAGTTTTGGAACTCCAACCGTTCCTCATAAGGCTTTGTTTCTCGACCCTTAATCGTCCTGGTTGCCCTCCTCTGCACCCCTTCCATCTTGTCAATATCCTTAAATTGTGGTGCCCAGTCCAAAACCCTGTTCTTTGTCGGGATAACCAGCTTCTGGGATAACCAGTAATCCTGGAGAGCCTGCTCCCACTGGTTATGATGGGTCCGCTGGTTATGAGGTTTTCCTGAAGGTCGTGAGAAGTTGTCTGGCGTTGCAAAGGTTTCTGAAGAGGATAGGATAGGCAGCAAGAAGAATAGCAAAAGGTGCGGCCGAAAGCAGGAAAGATATATAACGCAAAACCATTTTTGCGGGGGGGGGGGGTTGTCAATGTGGGGGTTGACAAGAAATTTTCCGCACCGGGTACCACCTGACCTTCCCATGCCTCAGGAAGGGGGGGGTGACAAAAATTTTTTTTGCCCCCAGGTACCAATTTACCTTGCTACGCCCCTGGTTCCAGGTGTTGGCCATCACTGCAGTGCCTCCTATGGAAGAAGGTTCCACAGTTTATCTCTGTGCACCAAGAAGAAGCGCTTTCATTTATCTGTCCTGAATTTTCCAGCATTCAGCTTCGTTGCATGTCACACATTCTAGTGTTATGAGAGCGGGAGAAAAACTTTATCCAATTCCTCAGTGCCCTGCACAACTTTCTGATTTACACGGCCACCCTTCTAGAAAATGAAGAACTGCTCTTGTTTTTGTGCAACTTGAAAAGCCGTTTTTCTTTTCTCGGTTGCAAGACTCTGTCTCGATTCTCTTCAAAATCTGTAGGGCTGCTGGGATCCGGAGAGCCAGTGTGGTGTAGTGGTTAAGAGCAGTAGACTCGTAATCTGGTGAACCGGGTTTGCGTCTCCGCTCCTCCACATGCAGCTGCTGGGTGACCTTGGGCTAGTCACACTTCTCTGAAGTCTCTCAGCCCCACTCGCCTCACAGAGTGTTTGTTGTGGGGGAGGAAGGGAAAGGAGAATGTTAGCCGCTTTGAGACTCCTTCGGGTAGTGATAAAGCGGGATATCAAATCCAAACTCTTCTTCTTCCGACTGTTCCTGATCCAGGAGCTGGATTGTTTTCCTTGAATCTTGGAGATAAAGCTTCAGTTTCCTCCTCTGCCATTGACTCACTGCTAATTTACATGTACAGGGGAAAAAAAATAAGTATGAGATGCTGCGTTTTTGGAATAGATAGATTGTTTTGGAATGCAGAAAGCAAAATCTCTCCATGGATACAGCCGTGGCTTCCGCGTGGAGGCTCCGGTGACATTGCCAGCACATTTTTCAGCTGCTGTGAGAGTGAGAATTGCATCTGGGAAGCTGTGGCTGCATCTGTGGAAGACTGAGCATTTTGAATGGTCTTCCCTGAAAGTGCATCTCTGGGGACACCCCCAGCACATGGTATGGAGCTGTTTTACCCCGTGAACTAGCCATCTCAACACCTACACAATTGTTCCATTCTATCCCTGTCAAACTCTCCAACAGACCAGTCAGTTTTGATGGGTGGACATAGGCTCCATCCCTCATGTCAAATCCACTGCGAATGCTGGAGACCATGGCCTGATGGATTAAACCTTCCTCCTCTTACACGCACAACTGTGTGCTGTAAGGCCCTTAATAGAAGTTGGCTGAGTGTGTGTGGTTGTAGGGTCTGCATTTTGGACCTCCAGGGGGTATTTTTTAGGTGGAGGCCAGGTTATGTTGTCAGAGATGGTGGGCGAGTTCTCTGTCTACTGCAGAATCCAGGACCACCTCACTTCCAAGTCCGTTTCAAAGTGCTGGTACTTACAAAGCCCCTTGAGATGTTGCTGGACTTCCATGTATAATTTGTTGCTAGAGTGGCATACGGAAGATGACATGGTTAAATCAGTTATGATTGATCGGGCGAAAGATGTTGGACATAATATAATGTTGGAAGATTGGGAGAGGTTGTGGAAGGAGGGTACTAGGTTTACTGCATGTAATGTGTTAAGGGAAAACATCATGAAAATGATTTACAGATGGTATTTAACACCAGTTAAGTTAGGTAAGATGTATCATGGTTTGTGTAATAAATGCTGGAAGTGTAAGCAAGTAGAAGGTACCTTCTTTCATATGTGGTGGACGTGCCCAAAGGTAAAGGACTTCTGGGAGAAGATTTATAATGAGCTTAAAAAGGTGTTGAAAAACACATTTACTAAGAAACCAGAGGCCTTTCTGCTGGGTATGACCAACTATGAAATCTCCAACAAAGATAGAACATTCTTTATGCATGCCACAACAGCTGCTAGGATCCTGATAGCTAAAAACTGGAAAACTGAAGAATTACCAACAGTGGAAGATTGGCAGATGTAGTTGATTGAATATATGGAACTCGCAGAACTGACCGCGAAACTCCGAGACCAGAGGGAAGAAACGGTGCAGGAGGATTGGAAGAAATTCAAAGACTAGTTGAAACGACGTGAAAAGATAGACATTTGAAATAAAAATCAGAGGACTTATAAGGCTACAGTAATGCCAGAAGTTAGATTAAAAGAGGATATAAGAAGTAGTTAGAAATATGCTATGTTTATTTTTATTAGGATTAAGATTAGAATTATGATCATTGGTTATAAAGATTAAGATTAGATGAGAAGGAGGATTTTACAATGTTATAAAGTTACTAAAGAAGATTAGAAATGAACGCAGAAGAGAGGATGTGAGGAAGTCCCCAAACAATGTTAGGAATAAGATAAGGACAGTTAGATAAGTGTTTGTTTGTTAAGATTTTTGTATTTTTTGTATTTTTTGTACTTTTGTACTTTTTTGTTTTTTTGTTTTTTGTATTTTGTGTGTGTTTTATTGCTAAAATTTAATAAATTCTTTATATAAAAAAGAGATGTTGCTGGACTTCCATCCACCTCAGTCAGCCTGGCCAGTGCACAAGGATGATAGGAGTTGTAGTCCAACATAGGTCCCCCAGCCCTGCTGGTAAGGTCTTAAATGGTTTTGGATCCAACATCCTGGGAATATTGCCTCTTTCCTGATCAACCTGCACGCCTCTGATTCCATAGTCTTCTGCCTCTCCGGTGCTTCTGTTTCAATCTATCGCATTGCTCTTCCAAAATGCATGAACTTTCATTATGCTGCAGTCGGTTGCCATTATGTTGACGCAAAAAAACTTTCCTTTTCAGAAAACACAGCATAAAGTCCCTCTGGCTTTCTGGCAGGAAGCCTAAACTGAACTAGGTAGATATTTCCAGTTACAGGTGGGTAGCCGTGTTGGTCTGCCATAGTCGAAACAAAATAGGAAACAAAATAGGAAATTCTTTCCAGTAGCACCTTAGAGACCAACTGAGTTTGTTCTTGGTATGAGCTTTCGTGTGCATGCACACTTCTTCAGATACGAAGGTGCTACTGGAAAGAATTTCCTATTTTGTTTCCTATTTTGTTAGGTAGATATTTATTTATTTGTTCCATTTCCTTTCTCCTTCAGTATCGCAGGGCCTTGGGGCATGGGTCCGCTAGATCCCGGGGATCCGCTAGGCCTCTGTGTAATGTGACCCAAGTCCTAGGGATCTTGAGTCACAAACACCTCCTACTTCTCAGCCCAGGATATCGGCATTGTCCCAGCAGGCACCAGGAAGTAGCAGGTTCTGGTGGTCTTCCAAAAAATAAAATAAAGCTTCTTCCTGTCATGATATGAGCATTGACCTCATCCAAGGCGAGGCTGAAGTGAGGCCTTGTGGAGAACTTAGACTGTGTTATAAGACAGCAGAGCTCAGATATTGTTTCAGCAATAGTCAGCCTAAGACTGAGCCTTATAAAGGAGCAGCAGTTATGTCTAAGCAGGGGAGAGTCTGGTTATACTGAGATGTCTGATGGAGTCCTAAGACTCAGAAGATGACAGTGTGACATCCTTAGGCCAGAAGGGCATTGTCACCATGTACTCATCTTCTGGGCCCTCCAGTTCATCTCTTGGAGAAGGGAGTTAATCTCAGCATCATGACACTGCACATCTACAGGAAACCATGGTTCCATTTTGGAGCCTTGGAAAAGACCAATTATTGGAGAAGACCAATTATTAGTGATGGAAAGCTGCACAACTTGCTCTGTACCAGACAAAGGGATGGACTTGCCACATGGTATGTTCTGTTGCTGTTTTGATGACTGCTGCAAGATGGGCTTCTGCCTTCAACAGTTCTCCAGCAATGTTGGTTCATCCATCATGGACGTGAGACCTAGAATAGCCAAACACAGCGATTCTCAAATTTTCAGAACTGTAGGGAACTCTTTTACCCTCGAATCATCTTTTCTCCTGAGCAATCCTTGCAAGGGTCCTATGAGATGTGCACAGGCAGATGACAAATAGTGCTGAATTGGGCCTCACCGTGACTACATGGTGCCAGTGTGGTGTAGCGGTTAGAGTGTCAGAGTAGGTCCTAGGAAAGCAGGGTTCGAATGCCCTGTGTGGCCATGGAGCTCACTAGATGACCTTGGGCCAGGCTAGCCTACCTCACAGGGTTGTTAAGGGGATTAAATGAGAGGGGGAACCATGTTTGCCCTCTTTAGCATCATGGAGGAAAAGGTGGAATGGAAATGCAACAAAATAAAACAAATATGAATATACACAAACTGAGCTATAGCGCACCCCAAAATCCAGGTTGGTGATGGTGGGCAAGGTATCTTAGTGAGAAAATTCCCTCTTGCTTTCCAATATTGTAATTTAGGAACGGCTCATCATCTTCTGTTGAATGTAGTTTGTTGTCTCAACAAGTCACATGGGGACAGCAGCAAGCCTTCCACAGGTATGTTTTAATTAGGTGGGGAAAAGCATAATTTTTTGACGGCCTTCCAAGTTTTCTGAAGCAATATTAGAATAACTTGGAGAGCCTTTGCAAGGTCATAACAAGGTGATCACGAGGCAGCACAAGTGCTTAAAATGGATGAGCCTTCCCTGGAGTTATAGCTTTGGCAGTTAGACGTATCCTCTTTTTGACTTGTGCTTGGTAAACCAAAGGCTTTTGTGATGTCTCTTTTCCCCAATGACTGGAGGATACTTTATGCATTCAACCCCTGAGCAAGGTTCAGTGGTAGGGGGAGACGGAGAAGGAATAGCTGATGGAACCATGTGGAGCATTGCCGTTTTGTTGCAGGGGTGTTGCACTCTAAATATTCAGCAAATATAGTTCTTTACTTAACGGAGGAATCCGTCACTGAGTTTTGTTCCCTGGTGGTTCCCTTGTGTGAAGAGTCCCTTCAGCAATGCGGCAAGATGAATAAGTGATGAGAGCAGTATTTGGAAAGGCAGATACTGTACCCAGGTAATGATGTGAGCAGAACTTCTGTCATTCAGACGTCTGGCCATTTGCTGTAGAAATGTGCTTCTGTGTTCCAGTCTCTGCCCAAAATAAATCTGGCAGAAGGTCTACCTTGCTTCTTGGCTTTGAGAACGTACCATGCTCGGAAGACTGGGCCAGGGGTAGCCAATGCCGTCCCTTTCAGATGGTGCTGGGTACAAGACCCATCACCCTTGAACATTGGCCATGCTGGCTGAGGCTAATGGGAGTCTGAACAACATTGGTTTACGCAGGACCAGAGTCATGAATCCCAGTTGTGTGTTTGGTGGGACACTGATCATTCCCTTTGAATTAAAATTTTGTGTATGCTTCACCATGTTGGACATCATTGTATGCTTTGGGTTACTGGTGTGTGTGAAGGATCATTTGCGACCCTGTTGTTTGCAGTAATTGAAACTGCCCATCACTGGATTTGCAAAGACTCTTCTGTCCTACGACTCCATTCCATTTTATTTTGTTCAGACCAAGGGCCATAATAATATTCATAGAATCATAGAATCTTAGAGCTGGAAGGGACTCAAGGGTCATCTAGTTGACCCCCCCAATGCAGGAATCTTGGCTAAAGCATCCATGACAGATAACCATCCAACCTCTGCTTAAAAACCTCCACGGAAGCAAAGTCCACCACCTCCTGAGGGAATCTGTTCCACTGCCGAACAGATAATAATAATAATAATAATAATAATAATAATAATGATGATGATGATGATGATGATAATATTTATACCCCACCCACTCTGGGCTGCTTCCAGCACATATAAAAGCATAATAAGATGTCAAACATTAAAAAGTTCCCGAAACAGGGCTGCCTTCTGATGTCTTCCAAAAGTTGTGCAGTTTCTTATTTCCTTGACATGTGGCGGCAGCGGGGTTGGGGGAAGTTCCACAGGGAGGGTGCCACTACTGAGAAGGCCTTCTGCCTGCTTCCCTGTAACCTCAACTCTTGCAGTGAAGGAACCATGAGAAGGCCCTCGGAGGTGGACCTCAGTTTCTGGGCTGAACCTTCTAGGCAGCCTTCCAAGATCCATGTGCCAGTGGGGAGTGTCTGTGTCCTGGTTGCTCCCAGACTTATCTGGTGCATGGACTCAGAGGCAAAAGGGGAAAGAACAATGGGTGTGAATGTTACCTTTGTACAGTAGACTAGTTTCTATATACATCCTCAAACACTTCTCTACCTTCTACATTATCCAAATTTAAGAGTGCATCGGATTCAAGAGTGGATTGTCTCAAAGTGCCCAGAAGTGAGTAGAATCCTCTATCCTGCCCATGGGCACGACAGAGGGGTTGGAAATCCAAGCAAACACTCTGGGACAGAATGTGCAGATTCTGGGCAATTGAAACAATTGGAGTATGTCTTTCAGGACCCTGGACAGAGCCCAGGGAGCACACACATTGTTCCAATGGGACTCTTTACTGAGCTCTTAGCTACCTGAACTTGAGCATACCTCTAAGGATTCCCAGCTGAGCAGTTCAGAGATTTAAAAAGGCAGCCCTTTGGTCTAGATCTAAGCATTCACTTATGTCTCCATGATCTCATGCCAAATCCTACTGTCTGCAATGGTGCAAAGCACTTGGTGTAGGGTTCCAGCCTCATATTATCCTAGCCAGTTTGAATCTAATTAAGGGTTAAACCACAGAATAAGCTGTCCTGCCAGGCTTAGCCTGTGTCATCACTTCATATCTTGAAAGGAAATTTTGTTATTTCTCTCTCTCTCCATGTGGATTTCAGTACATAAAGAACTCTGAGCTGGTCACTCCAGCCACATGGCTTTCACCAACCTCTTTTGCTTCGGACAAGAACAGAGTATGAAACTAGCATTTTTCTCTATTGATACTTTAGAAACTTTTACCTTGTGTAACAAAGCAACGTTTTGACTGCCTGTGCATCTTTCCTGACTATTTTACAGAAATGCACAATCATCTGACCTTTGAAGAGTTTTGTAAGTAAACAATTTTATGACTTACCAAACACATGGTCTGTCTCTACGTTAGGGAGGTAAGATAGCTTGAAAAGGGCTTTTAAAGGGGAATATTTTGGGGGCTCACTGAGAGGACACATTTTTAAGGTTTTGCAGCCTATCTCTCCACACTTTTCTTTGCTGCATGTTTTGTGATGTGAGATCTCTGCTGGGTTTCTCTCACCAAAGGGTACTTGCCCCAAACCTTGGTCTGGGCTTCTTGGATTCCAACACTTGGAAGGGACCTCTTGATCTCTAGAGAGGCCTGTGGTTCAGTGGTTAGGCCTCATGATTTCAATTCTGCTTAGCTTCTCTGTCTGTGTCCAAGTCACTGCTAGGTTTCAGGGTCCGGGCAGCTCCTCTCCTGGCCTCCTGAGGCTGTTACTTCATTAGTAGGGATCTACCTTATACTGGGGGATGCGAGTGGTGCTCTGGGTTAAACCACAGAGCCTAGGGCTTGCCGATCAGAAGGTCAGCGGTTTGAATCCCCGTGACGGGGTGAGCTCCTGTTACTCGGCCCCTGCTCCTGCCAACCTAGCAGTTCAAAAGCACGTCAAAGTGCAAGTAGATAAATAGGTACTGCTCCGGTGGGAAGGTAAATGGCATTTCCATGTGCTGTTCTGGTTTGCCAGAAGCGGCTTGGTCATGCTGGCCACATGACCCGGAAGCTGTACGCCAGCTCCCTCGTCCATTAACGCGAGATGAGCGCCGCAACCCCAGAGTCGTCCATGACTGGACCTAATGGTTAGGGGTCTCTTTACCTTTGCCTTATACTGAGTCAGACCAGTGGTGCATCTAGCGCAGGTTACTCACGCTGTCTTTTGAAATCAGAGTTGCTAGTACTAGCATCTTGTCTCAAATGAATTGCTTTCCTCCCCAACCACTATAGTCTAAACACCTGATGGCTTTTGAGGAAAGCAAGAAGAGTTTTGAAAACTAGTGGGTTTTCTTTGGGAAGGCTCCAGGCATCTATATTTGAAGTTGCTGTTCTGCACACTTTTCTTAGATGCTTGGTCTCTTTTCCCCCTTTGAAAAAGTAAAGCGAGGATGCTTTATCCACAGTAAAGGTGTTTCGGCCATACTAAAATTACTTTTAAAAATACACTTTTTACCTGATTCGACATGGTGGGTAGGATTCAGTGGTGTATGTATACAGTGAAAGAGGTGCACTAATGCAATGGGATTCTCCCCCTATGTGCACCTCCAAAACATATTCTGGGTCCTTCCCCCCCCCCCAACACTTCATAGTATAGCACAGGGGTCAGCAACCTTTTTCAGCTGTGGGCCGGTCCACCGTCCCTCAGACCATGTGGTGGGTCGGACTAATTTTTTTTTTTGGGGGGGGGGGAATGAATGAATTCCTATGCCCCACAAGTAACCCAGAGATGTATTTTAAATAAAAGGACACATTCTACTCTTGTAAAAACACGCTGATTCCCAGACCGTCCGTGGGCCGGATGGAGAAGGCGATTGGGCTGCATCTGGCCCACGGGCCTTAGGTTGCCTACCCCTGGCATAGCAGATTTAGGGTGTGCAGGAGGAGGAGAGTGCAGGAAAGTCTTCTTGTGTAAGTGGACCTCATTCTGTAGCTTGGTATTTTCTACTTCTTGTAGCTCTCCGGGGTTTCAGAGTGAGTACATTTCCAGATCTGTCCGGAGATGCCAGTGTTTGAACCTGGGGCCTTCTGCATGCCAAGCAGAGGCTCTTCCACTGAGCTACAACCCTTCCCTATAACTGTTCAGCCCATGCTCTCCCAAGTGTCCAAAGGCCTTTATTTAACAAACGCACCTTTTACAAAGCAAGGTTTTGGTCTATAACTTGAATTACAATTGACACGCTTCAGTGCATGGGGACAGTTCACTTTTTTATATTGTCTATTACCGGGGAATTTGGGGCTGATTCTACAGCTACTGTAAAACGGGCTTTCAGTTCAAGTATGTTATAAATCGATTCTCTGCGGTCTAGACGTGCCTACCTTTTCCTGACTTGCTGCTTGCAAGATATCATGTGGGAGGACCCAGAGTTTCTCACGAGACAGAGAGTATTTATCTTCTGTGACTCATTCATCTAACAGAGAAACAGCCCTTTGATCGGTGACTATTAGTTGTAATGGCGGTTTGGAACTTGATTATTAAAACCAGAATGTGACAACAGGAGGTAGCTCTTGCCTCCATACCCTCATTGTCACTTGCATGTTACCTACTTGGTGGTAGTGGAAAACACGGCTCTGGACTTGGTAAATATTTGGTCTGATGCAGCCGGGCTCTTGTTACATAGGAACATAGCCGCCTTGTTGTTGTTTAGTCGTTCAGTCGTGTCCGACTCTTCGTGACCCCATGGAGCAGAGCACGCCAGGCACGCCTGTCTTCCACTGCCTCCCGCAGTTTGGTCAAACTCATGTTAGTAGCTTCGAGAACACTGTCCAACCATCTCATCCTCTGTCGTCCCCTTCTCCTTGTGCCCTCCATCTTTCCCAGCATCAGGGTCTTTCCCAGGGAGTCTTCTCTTCTCATGAGGTGCCCAAAGTATTGGAGCCACAGGTCTCAAATGTCAACTAGGCATTCTGTTTTGGAGACTGTAACCTTGGTTTAAGGAGCCATTTGGCGCCTAGCTTATATAGCTGATTTTCTAATGCTGCGCCTTATACAGAGTCAGACCATAGAACCATAGAATTGTAGACTTGGAAGGGGCCCTGAAGGTCCAACCCTCTGCAATGCCCTGCAGACACTGGTCCATGTAGCTCAGTATCATCTACACTGATTGGCAGAAGCTCCCTGGGGTTTCAGATAGGGTTATCTCCCAGTCCTACCTGGCGATCAAATCTGGGACTTTCTGTGTGCAGAGCTCATCTGCTGAGCCATGTCTGTTCTTATGTATCTTCTGAATTTCATAACCCAATACTGAATTGACCCACACCCTGCAATCACCATCTAGCTTTCCTATGTAGGTAGCACTCTGTGGCATGGATGTATGTCCATCATGCTGGTCCCCACCTGAAGCGGATTTGCTACCTGACTTTGAACTAGGCCTCCTTAGAAATAATTCAGTAGGGCTCCATTCTTGAATCTGGTGCTCTCGAGACCTTTTGGATCACAACTCCCCTCACCCCTGTTCCCTGACTGTGGAGTTTGTGTATTTATTTATTTAGATTATTTGTACCCCGCTCTTCAACCAGAAAGGCTCTCAGAGCAACATCCAGCAACATCCCGGAGGAATGCTTTGCTAGGGGATTATTTCCTTGAAAATTCTGGGGAGAATTAGGCAGCTGCTGGTGGTTTTGCTCCCTGAAAGGGAATTCTGGTTAACATTCATTAGAGTATTGCTGTGGGTTTGGGAGCTTAGTCTGAATGATGCCCTGAATTCAATTCCCAGAACCCAGTGAAGATTAGAATCTGATGGAGGATCCTGTTGCTGAAGTAGTCGGGCAAGCTTCTTTGCAAGGCAGTGACCTTAGCTGGCCACTTAGGTGCCCTAATCAGCAATGAGCTCAGTTGCAAGAGCTTCAATGAAGGGATGGTGCCCTCCAGGCTAATGGGTGGGCCTTTCATCCATCCTCTGTCCTAGCTGCTAGGTAAAGGTAAAGGTAAAGGTACCCCTGACCGTTAGGTCCAGTCGCGGACGACTCTGGGGTTGCGGCGCTCATCTTGCTTTACTGGCCAGGGAGCCGGCGTTTGTCCGCAGACAGCTTCCGGGTCATGTGGCCACCACGACTAAGCCGCTTCTGGTGAACCATAGCCGCACATGGAAACGCCGTTTACCTTCCCGCAGGAGCGGTACCTATTTGTCTACTCGCACTTTGACGTGCTTTCGAACTGCTAGGTTGGCAGGAGCAGGGAACGAACAACGGGAGCTCACCCCATCGCGGGGATTTGAACCACCGACCTTCTGATCGGCAAGCCCTAGGCTCTGTGGTTTAGACCACAGCGCCACCCGCGTCCCTAGGTAGGAGTGCAGTAACCAGAGTTGTACGTGAGCGAGCTGGAAACTGGAGACACAGAAACCTGCTTGTTGTGTGCTGCATCCATAGAGCTATATATCGTAAAGATACCACAGTCTGCACTGATCTTTGTTCCAGGGAAACTGAACCTGGGTAAATGCTTAGAACCCCTGGAGTCCCCCATTGCGTAACGATATAAACCTGACGTTCTGGCATTACTTGAAACCAGTGCTTTCAGAATCACATTCTGTGTTTCCTTTGAGGGGATAATATAATGCCGAATACGTATTTGTTTCATGTCACACTCCTTATGCATATGCTGTAAAGCGATCCTTTTTATTTTTTTGTTCCCGGAATTGGTAGTTATGTGCAGCCTGTGTAGTTGACAGCGTACAACTTGAAGCCAAGTGGCACGAATGCGCTTGCTTTGATCAGCTTTTCACTAGTAATTTTGCTTGATGTGATTGGTAGGTTTATTTTACAAAATGATTCTTGGTTCTCAGCAGTAACAGCGGCGCATTTTGCATTTAAATGTGCCTCTCGCATTGGACTCGGTGGAATAGCCACGTTTATCTAAAAGGCAAAGGCAGCCGGATTGCTCCAAAAGTGGCAGGGAAAACCTTCCACAATCCACACTCGGGAAAGATCAAAATGACACAGGAACACAGAAAGCTGCCTTATGCCAAGTGAGACCATTGGCCTGTCTACCTCCGTGCTGTCCACACTGACTGGCAGCGACTCTCCAGGGTTTGAACATGGGACCAAAGACCTTGTTAAAGAGGAATGGTTTTGCCTTGCGACTAAAGGTGTGTAATGAAGGTGCTAGGCAAACCTCCCAGGGGAGAGCATTCCACAAACGGGGAGCCACTGCAGAGAAGGCCCTTTCACATGTTCTTACCCTCTGGACCTTTTGTGGAGAAGGCACGTGAAGAAGAGCCTCAGAAGATGATCATAGGGCCATGCTCTCCTTTTCTCCAGAAGAGGGCAACCAAAATGGTCAAAGGCCTGGAAACAATGCCTTATGAGGAACGGCTTAGGGAGCTGGGTATGTTTAGCCTGGAGAAGAGAAGGTTAAGGGGTGATATGATAGCCATGTTCAAATATATCAAAGGATGTCATATAGAGGAGGGTGAAAGGTTGTTTTCTGCTGCTCCAGAGAAGCGGACACGCGGCAATGGATTCAAAGTACAAGAAAGAAGATTCCACCTAAACATTAGGAAGAACTTCCTGACCGTGAGAGCTGTTCGGCAGTGGAATTTGCTACCAAGGAGTGTGGTGGAGTCTCCTTCTTTGGAGGTCTTTAAGCAGAGCCTTGACAGCCATCTGTCAGGAATGCTTTGATGGTGTTTCCTGCTTGGTAGGGGGTTGGACTGGATGGCCCTTGTGGTCTCTTCCAACTGTATGATTCTATGATCAGAGACGTGAACCTGGTCTTAGCTGGAGACTCTGCAGCCACTTCTGGACTCTGGAGTTTGACAGGCTATAGGCCTGTTCATCTGCTTTCACTTGACTGGGGAATACGAATGAATGGGATGGTGCACACACAATGCGAAGTGGTGAGGGCTGAAGTATATGGGGGCTGATGCAAGTGGGTATATTGTGGGGTCGTGGGGTCAGAGTCCACCCTTCTCCCGACATGCAATTTCCCTAGTCATGTTTACATTCCCTGTTCAGGGACAGCAGCTGGTTGGGGCTGTTCTCTTTATATAATGTGGCAAGTGGTTGTTAGGGAGTTCTGCCAGTCTTATGAAACTTTAGCATTATGAATCAGAGCACATCCTTCTGTGTGGCATTATCGTTTTATTTTTCTTTCTCCACTTGCCGGAATAGGAATATTCCTTCTGTAGGCAACAATGGGATTTCAGTTTTGATAACGGCAGTGGCCCTCATGCGAAGCTGACAACCCTCCCGCCTCTTCTAGTTTCTCTCCCAAGTTTCTCTCCCCTTATTTAAATATCAAAAATTCAGATGCTTTCAGAAGTGGTGGCATTGGAAAGGGAAGCGTGGGTGTTATTGCAAGGTTGAGCCAATCCATTTTTATCTCATTATATATCTTTTTTTACCTAATGCTTTTTTATTATGTGAGCTGTGCTGGGTTTTTAGATCCGATGCAGGGATGACGTTGCTATAACAACACCATGATTCATGTAATTTCTGCAACATTTTGTTGGGTGGGTTTTGCAGCTTGAAAGCTTCTACGCGGTAGTGGCGGGGGTTCCTTTTGTTTGGTTCTGTCCACCCCACTGCTAATATGGTGCCCAAGTGTCTTACGAATTCCCACCATCTTTGGTTGTTGTTGTGTAGTTGTTTAGTCATGACCCCATGGACCAGAGCATGCCAGACACTCCTGTCTTCCACTGCCTCCCGCAGTTTGGTCAGACTCATGTTGGTAGCTTCAAGAACACTGTCCAACCATCTCGTCCTCTGTCTTCCCCTTCTCCTTGTGCCCTCCATCTTTCCCAACATCAGGGTCTTTCCCAGGGAGTCTTCTCTTCTCATGAGGTGGCCAAAGTATTTGAGCCTCAACTTCAGGATCTGCCCTTCCAGTGAGCACTCAGGGCTGATTTCTTTAAGGATGGATAAGTTTGATCTTCTTGCAGTCCATGGGACTTTCAAGAGTCTCCTCCAATTTTTCACATGGCTGCCATGAAGTTCTTGGTTCATGGATGTGACGTATTGTGTTGGACATCACACTGAGCTTCAGAAGCAAGGTCAAGGATGATTTTCCTTTGTTCCACTTCCCAACTTGGCAAGCGTGGCATTCACCTTTGAGGGATTTGGAGCAATTCTGAAGCATCTCTAGCTATTCAAGCTCAGGAGAAGAGGAAAGGGCTTGTTGTGCTTCCTTCCAAAGGTAGCCAACCCTTGAGATGTGGTTGGACTACACCTCCCATCACCCCTGACCATTCACCCTGCTGCCGTGGGGCTGATGGGAGTTGGAATCATAGAATCATAGAATCATAGAGTTGGAAGAGACCACAAGGGCCATCCAGTCCAACCCCCTGCCAAGCAGGAAACACCATCAAAGCATTCCTGGAGTCCAACTGCAAATGGAAAGCACCCTGTTGGTGACTCCTGCTCTCAGCTCACATCCTGGAAGGAAAGAAAGCCAAATAAAAGCCAGGTACTCTTGTGTAGACTTGACAGTAGAGCCTCTCAAAATTAAACAGAAGGTGGAATAGAAGTGGTAGCTCAGTGAATGGTTTAGCTCCAAATGTGATGTTCTGTAGCATTTGTGCATGAACCCTGCTGGTTGAGGCCAATGGCCCATCTAGTCCAGCATCCTGACCTCACAGTGGCTAGCCAGATGCCTGGGAAAAACCCACAAGCAGGATTTGAGCACAAGAGCTCTCTCCTTGTCTGTGATTTCCAGCAACTGCTATTCAGAAGCGTTGCTGCCTCTGACAGTCTTCTTTCTCTTTTGGTGATCCCTCGTAGCCGAGTAAGATTGTCTCCCATAAACACAGTTTTAACAATGAGTCTGTAAGTGACTGTGGAGGCCAAATCTGGATCTACACGTCCTTCCACAGTGGGGACATTGGTTTCCGGGCGGGAGTTGATCATGGTGTGGATTTGCCAAGTGTGTCCTCCTCTTAGCACGTTTCTCCCTTGTGTCCTGGGTTCAAGTGTCTTCAAAGCCCATGACACCTTTGGTAAAGGCTGTTCACCAACTGGAGCGCTCGCAGGCAAGTGTTTCCCAATTGTTGGTGTTTATACTACATTTTTTAAGATTTGCCTTGAGACAGTCTTTGAACCTCTTTTGTTGACCGCTAGCATTACGCTTTCTATTTTTAAGTTGGAAATAGAGGAGTTGCTTTGGAAGACGATCATCAGGCATCCGCACAACGTGACCACTCAACGAAGCTGATGTTGAAGAATCATTGCTTCAACACTGGTGATCTTTGCTTCTTCCAGTACACCGATATTAGTTCGCATGTCTTCCCAAGTGATGTGTAATTTTTTTTCGGAGACACCGTTGATGGAATCTTTTGAGGAGTGCAGGCACAGCATAGCCATTGGGGTTTGTAGTCATATACAACCCTGTCATACATGAGTTTGCTTAATCCTTTTTTTAAAGCCATCCAAGTTTAATAATAATAATTTAATAAGTTGGCGACCATCAGTGCCTCTTGTTGGAGGAAATGCCATAGTTCGACTATGGCAGGCATGACCAACCAGTCGATCCTGGTTTGTCCTGGTCGATCTTTGGATCCTTACTGATCTCCCCCAAGAAATATATATCTATGCTGTCCCCCTGAAAAAAGCTCTATCCTCCAATGACAATGGGTAGACCACTGCCATTTTTTTAATACTGTGAGTAGATCTCAGTCTCTTGGGAGTTGGACGTGCCTGGACTATGGGATGTGTGAAGAAGCACTTCCTTTTGTTTGTCCTGAATTTTCCAGCATTCTGCTCCATGAGATGTCCACATGTTCTAGTGTTACAAGAGAGGAAGGGAGGGGGAAACCAACCCCTTTCTAAACCCACTTTCTCCACACCATGTAAAAATGCTTCTGCTAGAGTCCTCCTGGTGGTGCAGCAACAAAACTGCTAGCACATTTGCAAAGCTAAGCAGGGTCCGATATGGTTTCGCATTGGATGGGGAACCGGGTGTTGAGATACCTGCATTGGAGGGGGTTGGACTTAGATGATCGACCTCCAGGATCCCTTCCAACTCTATAATTCTTTGACTCTGAACCTCTTACTCCCCTATTCCGCCGCTTCCCCTATTTAGCTGTTGACAATCTCTTGTCCAAGCAAATATTAAATGCTTGGGCCCTTCCACTTGTCCTCTCTCACCAGTTTTACAAGGGCATTTCTTCCTTCGGTCTCTGTGCCTTTAAATTCAGGAGCGACCTATTTTGAAAGGGATGGTGGGGGGTGTACCTTGGATGGCTTGGAACGTTGCATTAAGAGTCTGGCATGACAGATAAAAACACATGGTTGACCCTGCCTTCCTGTCCTGGCTAATTATATTAAACTCCATTTGCATGCTGACATGAGAGTTTAAGAGGGGTCGTTGGAGCCTCGATGCATATTAAATCTGCAAAAATGACAGTCCGAGGCCAGAGGAGCATTGGACAAGTGGCAATTAGGCCACTAAGAGGATCACACCATGTTTTCGTATTGCCGGGAGAGGTCTGCCGATCTTTGCCTTAAATGCTTGACAGAGGGACCCAGAGGTGCCTCTTGACTGCATTAGTGGCAGGATCAGTGCGGTGAAAGACAGCAGGCGGCCTCTGAGCAGAAAATGGTGCGGTAGGTGTTTTGCAGGAAAAATATTAAGCCATCAGCAGAGCGGCCCAGTGGTCCCTGCCAGATTCCACGCTCCTTTGGTCCTGCTAAGGGAACTATGCCACTCAAAGGATCTGCTGGCCTCCCCAAAATACGCTTCGAGGTTTATTTTTACATCCAAGCAGGATATGAACATGGGCCAATCACTGCCTCTCAGCCTAACCTGCCTAGCAGAGTAGATGAGAAGGGAGATAACCATAAATGCCACCTTCAGCCTCAGGGGGGGGGGCATGAGATATAAATGCAACACACAAGCAGATAGTTCTAAAGGTGGTCGAATGAGTTCTATGGAGGAGTGATTTTTTTATGAATAACCCCCCACAATTTAATTTTTTTTAATCCCTGCAAGTAGAAAAGGAGAGCGTCAAGAGTCCAGCCCAGCCTTCTCCTTGCTGTGCTGGTTTCCTATTGCAGGGGCCTTCTCCCTCTGCTCCCCAGCAGTCTGAAATGGTACGTTCAATTCTACCACCTCAGAAGGACATCAGAAGAACCCGGTTGGATCAGGACCGTGGCCCATCCACTCCAGTGTTGCGCTGTCAGAGAACCAGATGCCTCTTGGAAGTCCCGTGATTCCTGCGTTGAAGGGGGTTGCGCTAGATGACCTTTGGGGTCCCTTCCAGCTCTACAATTCTCTGATTCTATGCATTAAGGAGCAGAGCACAAGCACAACACAGCTTCCCTTCTTCCTCAAGAACTGCTCTACTACCCCAAGATCTGTACCACGCCACACATATTTCTCCATGCTGCCTCTTAGCCTGGGTCAATTACCCTCATTTCTGCTTTGTCCCTCACTTTCTTACCTTAAATACCGGCAGAAGATTTGCGTGTATAGACCCTTAACCTCCCCCAAAATAAATTCACACAATGAGACAGATATTTGGTTTGGTTTTTTGGGAGAATTTAGGCCACAACTTTATTGATTACAACCAAGTGAGTGGTTGCATAGGTTCTGGTTCGACTATTTCCCTGCACCCTTGCAGGAAGCCCTGTCCCAGAGCCACGTTCGTGGGACAGACAAGGATGAACTCCAGGGACAACTGTTGGAGGGTTCACCAAACAGCCGTTCTGATGTACCCAGGACTCGGGCACCGGCTGGACCCCTTTCGGGGACGGACAAACCAATGAGTCCCTGGATTCCTGCACCGGAATATCCTGCATTTCCATGGGCGTGGCCACATCACGTGCCACGCCTATCACCTGAACCAGAGCCTATCCGCAACTTACAAGTTGTGACTAGTTGCTATGCGGCAGGTGAAACCCAAATGGCACCAGCCGATCAGCCAAGAGGGGAAAATTCTTACTGTGCCCCTGTCCCAATGACAGACGACACACGACGGCATAGCAAGGTCAACGCAAGCCCTAAATATAGGGAGAGGTGGGTGGGTGTTCCGATGCGAAAGGCCCCAAAGAAGAAGCTCAGTAGCCTCGCATGGGCTTAAATATGTCCTGTGTTGCTGCATTTTATGATGCCCCATTGGCCAGATTTCACCCCAGCAATGCAGGACATACCTATCAGGGATTGTGGCCTTGATTTCCAATTACCCCCACAACACTGGGTCGGGTTGCCGGCCGCACCGCAACACATGCCCTCATTTTATGGAGGGCCCGATTTGCCACCCCCCCCCAGGTGGATTTTTAAAGTGAAGCGTTTTTTAAAAAATGTGCTGAGTATAGTTGCAGTTTTTAAGCTGGCTGGATTTTGGGGGAAGTGTTTGCTTAATCTCTTTCCATTGACGTTTTCCCTTTTTCCTTTTTGGTATGTTTTAAAAATAATTATTACCTGTCCAAAGCATTTGAGGCTGGGAAGGCTGATAATTAGTAGGTCTGCAAACCTTAATTGGTTTAATCGGCAGATCAATCCACTAAAGCTTTAATTGATTAATTTGTAGGGCTCCAAGTTGAGACACACTTTCCTTTTATTTGTTTTCTTCCGGCGAGCTACTATGATAGGGAACAAAAGGGAATATAAGAATGGAAAGTGAGGCCTGCAACAGCAAAATTTAGTAGCGTGGAGTTCGAGTTTCCAAGTGCTCCACCACAATTCATTCCCCACAAGTGTTCCCAAACAGACAGTTATCCTCTCCTGCCCCCCCCCACCTTAAAACAATACAGTGGTTTCACCTCAGATCGTATAAATCTTTCGCCTTTTAAAACAATACAGTGGTGCCTCGCAAGACGAAATTAATTCATTTCGCAAGACTTTTCGTCTTGCAGAAATTCCGTCTTGAAAGACACCGTTTCCCATAGGAATGCATTAAAATTTAATTAATGCGTTCCTATGGGAAAAAAGTCCGGGCTGTTCGCTTAAAACGCGGCGCGGCACGGCTCCGGTCAGAAAGGGTGCGCATGTCCACCCAAGATGGCGGGCGCGATCGGGCGGCGCCCCTTCCGACCGGCACCGGAGCCGCGCAACGCCGCGTTTTAAGGCTGCAGCGGGTGAACAGCAGCAGTGCTGTTCGCTCGCTGTAGCTTTAAAACGCGGCACGGCACGGTCCGGTGCCGGCTTACAGTGGTACCTCGCCAGTCAAATTCGTCTTGTGGAAAACAGCCATAGATGAATTCGTCTCGCGAGTCAACTAAAAACTCGCAAAACCCTTTCGTTTTGCGAGTTTTTCGTTGTGCGAGGCATTCGTCTTGCGGGGTACCACTGTATTGCACTTCTCTATGAGTAGACCTCACCCAAACCTGCTGATTTCTTCCTCTTGTGCATGAAATGATGCAAGTTAAGAAAGCAATGGGGAGCATGAACTGAATACAGTGGTAACTCTGGTTGGAGAGCCAGTGTGGTGTAGTGGTTAAGAGCGGCAGACTCGCAATCTGGGGAACCGGGTTCGTGTCTCCGCTCCTCCACATGCAGCTGCTGGGTGACCTTGGGCTAGTCACACTTCTCTAAGTCTCTCAGCCCCACTCACCTCACAGAGTGTTTGTTGTGGGGGAGGAAGGGGAAGGAGAATGTGAGCCGCTTTGAGACTCCTTTGGGTAGTGAAAAGCGGGATATCAAATCCAAACTCTTCTTCTCCAGACACGATCCGTTCCGGGGTGCTGTTTGCTCCCCAAAAAGGCCACAACCAGAGCGGCACTTCTGCGCATGCGCGAACCACGTGGAACGCTTCTGTGCATGCGTTTTATGTTCTTAACATGAAGAAACGCAACCTGAAGCGGCCGTAACCCGAGGTATGACTGTACCAGGAACAAAGGGAATCATGTCTTCCTAGCAACATGTTCTTGTTGCACCAAACTGTTGCTGGCATCTGGCTGTCTCAATAAACAATGGAAGTGCACCTCCGGGGTGAAGTCAAACCTCTGCATTAGCAGTACTGATGTGACTTCTCTGGGATGTAATAATAATAATAATAATAATAATAATAATAATAATAATAACAATAATAATTTTTTATTTGTATACTGCCTTTCTAGCTTACGATACTCAAGGCGGTTTACAAGCAGAAGAAACAAAAAATGTGCATCTTATAACAATCTAACGCAATGCAAAAATGTGATAATAAACCAAAACTTTAAAATAAGCAACCTACATCGAAAAGTGAAATCCAACAATTATTAGAGTAAGATAAAATAATATCAACATATAAAAGTTAAACAGAAAGCTGCTCAACGTTTACAATAAACAATTTCTAAACTAATCAATAAATAACGGAAAGCCACAGTACGTAAAACAATGCAATGCAAATTGAGAAGCAAAGACTAGAGGGTGGGGCAAGGCAGGTGGAAGGAGGCCTTGCCTGATGCAACCTTGGGTGGTGTGTCTGGAGGTCCTGGGCGGCCCAGATGATAAGACCCCCCCCCCCCGGCCTCACTGGTGCTGTCCAAAGGAAAGCAGAGGAAGACTATTGGCACCAGCTTGGCTGCAGGAGTTGCCAGAAGGAGGCGTACGAAGTGCCACCCTTAGGAACTCCACTCCACTGGATTTGTGCAGGGTTTATGAAGTGTTTTTTGATTGTTGGAAACGCTTCAAACCAATTTCTGCACACTAACGGAGCCCGGCACACTTCCTCTGCGCGTACCTGCTGAAGCGCTTTTCCTTGATGCCGTCTCCTGTGCTATTCAGCAGAGTTATCTTCTTTTCTTATCTTCTCTCACGCAACGGGTTGTGTGCATGCCAGCATATTACAGACAACAGAGTCCGGCTTCTTTCTAATCTAGAAGCTTTATTTTACAAGGCATAAATCATTACATTCCGGGAGAGTCGCAAGCCATGTTGGTGGCTTCTCCCTTCTCTCCGTTCTCCGGACACCAGAAACAGAAAGTATCACATTACACAGTACAACAGTACACAGAGCATCCGGTGACGCTCTTCCTCCTGTGGGTGGGACAACCTGGTTGAGCTTGTTAACTCTAAAAGCTCCAAACCTCTACACCCCCTCTTGTCCCGCACACAGGGGCGTTGTAAGCTTGCAGCTTACCTCACACAAACCCTCACAGAACTCCCCATGACGTTGGAAGCTCAGGGGCTTCGTGAACCCAACTCTCTGGTTCACCTGACCAGAACAGTACTTCAGCTTCTCCAAGCCGGTCTGAACGCACACGTCTCAAAAGAGAACGTCTAGGTGTTTGGGTCTGGCCTTGACTTGTCCAGACTCTGCCGCCAACAAACAGAGTTGGTTGTCCTCCCAAACCATCACGGGCAGGCAACTCTGAACGCAGATCTCTTGGACCAAACACCTATAGAACTCCAGTTCCCTGCAAAGCACTGACAACGCACTGTACCTGGCTTCTGCACGAGAATGAGCAATGAGGCTCTGGCACCGGGACTTCAGCCCGCCTAGAGCTCCTCCACACTGTACAACCATTTCAGACACAGATTTCCTGTCCTCGGAATTTGCCCAACCGCCGTCGCACCAGCGCGTGAGCTGGGGCTCACCGGTAGCTGACAACTCCGGGCAAAACTCCTTAGTCTCCTGCAAACTCTGGAGCACTCTCACCATGCCATTCCAGGCATGCATGCTGGGATTTGCAGCCTCCTTGCTGAACAGATCCACAGCAACTGCTATGTCAGGTTTGCTCAACCGTGAAGGAAAACAACAGCCTCCCAGGAGCTGACCTAAACACCTCGGGGCTCTCGAACTCAGAGCGTTCCCCGGTCTGACTGTCCTCACCTAGACACGTCTCCATGGGTGTTCTGACACTAGCACTTCTTCAACAACTGCACTACCTTGCTAGTCTGATTGAGCAAGACACTACCGTCTTCGGCTCTGTCTACCTGCACACCTAGGTAAACACCAACAGGGCTTAGGTTCCTGAGCTGGAAAGACTGACCAAGCTCCTCTGCGAACCGTTGCACCTGTCCCCTGGTCACCACCAGGTAAAGCATGTCCGCACCGGACTGCAGAACTAGCTCCTGCTCTGGACTTACTCCTGCCAGAAACAGGCAGCTATCAGCACAACTCTGGCTGACACCTAGCTTTCTCAAAGCTTCTTGCACGCCTGAGGACCAATCTCTGGCTGACTCCTTCAAGCCAGTGATTGCCTCGTGCAAACTCCACACCTGATTTGGCCCGTTGTCCTCGAACCCTGGCGGAGGTACCTCGTACCTCTCCTCATCCAGGTCGGAATCCAAACAGGCATCCAAACCAAAGTGGCTTGCCTCAAAGCTGCTTTGAGTCGCGACCGCTAAAAGCATGCGTGTGGTTTCGCTTCTGAGAGAGGGCGCGTCCAGTACCTCGTAACAATGGACCCCCTCCTCCTGAGTGAAACCTCTGGCTACTGACCTAGCCTCGCACTGCAACTCGCCAGTTGCTGCCGTCTTGAGTCTGCACACCCAACGACCTTCTGACAGCGTTGTGGTTGTGCACACACCCAAAGACCTCATTGAGCTTACCTGCTCTACCATGGCATCCTGCCATTTCTGGGCCTCACCTTGAGATACCCATTGAACCTTCACAAGGCTTTCCGGTTCACCCTGAACCAAACAAGCACTCACGCTAGTGGCCGTGAACCTTTCGGGCAGAATCCCTTCAGTGGATTGTGCATACTGCTGTGATACCACTTCAGATTCTCCCTCTGCTCCAGTTGCACTGGACTCCACCTGCACATCCTTGACGTCAGGCATCTCACCTACAGACTTGCTGCGCCCGTGCATCCTAACTGAACCACCTAAGGATGACATTGGCGCGCCTTTGGGCTCTTGCTTCACTGCCAAAGAACCCCCCTCTTGCACCAGGACAAGACCTGCGTCAGGCTCTCCTGGAGAAGAGTTGCCACACAAAGAGTCGCCAAGCGTGGCCTGCCTCCTAGTCCGTGACATAGGAGTTGCGGGTGCACTCCCAGGCTGCTGCCTTGGAGTTGCCCCTAGCTGCGCTGCACCCTGGTGATGGCCGGGAACTCGGCCTGAGCCACCAGCAGGTGCCAAAACCACAGCGATACCCCCTCTTGGGGCTGGTCCACCTGGACCACTGCCACCAGCAGGTGGCGCATCCTGTCCAGCACTGACAGGACCATCCAGAACATCAGGGCTTCTAGGGATGTGTTCCAATCCATTCTGCTCACAAAATTCAGCACTTCTGCTGACTAGAACCTGGGTCTGGTCACTATCTGTGTTAACTAACCTCCAGCTATGCAAGCTGGGTTCGCACCCACAGAAAGACACTTTCAGAACCTTGGTATCACCCAGTTCCACCTGGAACCCTTGTGGAAGCTCTGCATCCAAGAGCATGTCTTCAGTGGCAGCATGCAGCATCCTTTGCTGCCTCTCTGCAAGACCACATACCTGTGAAGAAAGCAGGTTAGACACACTGTGCTTACTCCCCCTCTCACTGAGGACCTGGGAACAGCCTACTCCAGTAGAAACCTGCTGTTCCACTGCAACCAGTGGTGCTGCCTCAGTTGCCTCCTTGAGCAACGCAGACCACATGTGGTGAGAGAAAGCATCAACCAAACACTCAGAACAACACGCTCCCCCCAGGTTAGCTTCTGGCATCCCTTCAGAAACAGCCACATGAACCAGGGAAAAGGGACGCGTGGTTTCCCTTTCAGACGTGGGGTAGCAGGATGTCGACTCCTCGACCTTGCAAACCCTGCAATCAAGAAAGCTGTTACATGCCCTTAACTTGCACCCTTCAGAGAACTCAGGCTGCTTCAGCACATTGTCCCAGTGGCGACTTGCCAGCCTTTGGTACCACTGACACAAACATAAGTGGTGCACGGGCACATTGGTGCACTGAGCAAACATTCCATCAGTGCCACCTCCCCCTGTTCTGGATTGAGACTTCTTAACAGCAAACAGCCCGTCCTGGCTGCCTTTCATGCGTAGAAGCATCTTCTGCCCCCTGCAAGCAGAACAGGTGATAAGCACAAAACAAACAGCAAAAACATTGGACAGAAGGTTTGACATAAACAACCAATACAGAGTTATGTCAACAGCCACAGAAAACGCCAGTTCTGTCCCTTTAAGACTTGCAGAGACTGTCTCAAGCACGACAAACTGTCTCTTGCTTCCAACAGTCACAAACTGCCTCTCGACTGCAGCAGCCAGTACGTTGAACTGCTCTGTAGGAGACTCGCAGTTCCTCACAAGTCCACCAGGAGGAACGATGACGATGATGGCAACCATCACATGCAGCTCACTAGGGTTGGCCTCTCTCAGCGTTGCCTCGGTGACTGCATCACAACAGTAGGGCTTATCTCGGCTCCGTCCTTCTCACTCAGCTGGGCACGTGACCTGATGGCTGTGAGAAACGGCCTTGCCCTTATCTTCAGCCATGCACGTCAACAAAAGACCAGGTGCAGGCGACGTGACAAAACACAGCTCCACAGTCAAAACTTTTTACACTGGCTTCAGACTTGGAAACAGCCCCTCCCTTTCTGGGAGCAAAGCCCACGGCGATCTGGCCCCCCTCCTGCTTTCCATGGCACTGTTGCTTCTCAACAGCCATAAGCCGAGCTGGGGGCGAGCTTTCCAAAGCCACTTCAGCCAGTCCCTCAGCCCCGTGAAAATGGGCTAGGGTCTTCTTCCAGGCTTCACAAGCACTGGCCAGACCTTCCTCCTCACAGGCGTTGGCCAAAACATCAACGCTCTCAGGGAACAGCCCTCTGCATTGAAGCTGTGAGGCTGGAGGTGCTTGCAAACAAAAGCTTCCCTCCTCCTTGCTGGGAATGCTATGGCTCCCTCCATCTTGCCCAGGGGTAGCGTACTCACGAATCTGTAGCTTCTCACCCGGCTCCACAGATGGGGGTTTCACCAGAGAGGTACAACTGCTTTTGCAGCCCTCGATCTGGGCTTCCCTGCTGCCTTCCAACCTCTGGCAGCAGGTTTTAGGCTCCTGAGCCATTCAGCAGACTGCTGAATGCTCCTGCTGGCAAAGCAAACTCCCTGGGTGCTCCATCACAGTCCAAACCAGGGAGGCACTTCTCAGCTTGGCACACACGTTCTGGATCCTTGGAACTGCTCCAGAATCAGTCCAGAATCGGGAAAAGCTTGGATCCATAACCTGAAGTGTTTTTTGATTGTTGGAAACGCTTCAAACCAATTTCTGCACACTAACGGAGCCCGGCACACTTCCTCTGCGCGTACCTGCTGAAGCGCTTTTCCTTGATGCCGTCTCCTGTGCTATTCAGCAGAGTTATCTTCTTTTCTTATCTTCTCTCACGCAACGGGTTGTGTGCATGCCAGCATATTACAGACAACAGAGTCCGGCTTCTTTCTAATCTAGAAGCTTTATTTTACAAGGCATAAATCATTACATTCCGGGAGAGTCGCAAGCCATGTTGGTGGCTTCTCCCTTCTCTCCGTTCTCCGGACACCAGAAACAGAAAGTATCACATTACACAGTACAACAGTACACAGAGCATCCGGTGACGCTCTTCCTCCTGTGGGTGGGACAACCTGGTTGAGCTTGTTAACTCTAAAAGCTCCAAACCTCTACAGTTTACTCCTCAGCCTTTTCTTTTCCCGAAGATATCCCGCAAGGAAGCTACTTGTTTCAGAGTCCTCGGTGTGAAAACAACTTGATTCACATTGTTTCTCTAAGAGAAAAGGCCCTTAGAGACTTTTTATTTATATATAGTGTTTATTTAGCAATTGTCAGGGATATCCTCCTTCCCTTGGATGTTGCTCATGAGTAACGACAAGCCTTTAGGTAAGCTATAATTATTTATTGTCCATGATGAATTTACAGAGTCTCTGCAGCCATGTCTGCTCAGTCAGTTTCAGTTTCTCGGAGTGGCGGGCTTTCGTGCGCCCGCCAACACCACCAACGGCTAGGCACCCTGAGATGACGTCTGCGTCTCCTCCTCCCTCCTCTCGGCTCATCTTCCTGTCTGTGACTTACGGTGCTGGGTCTCTCCTCTGTCACCCCCAAGCCTGGCATGTCCCTCTCATCCGGAGACATTTCCTGATGGGGGCTGGAGGAGGAGGATGAATCTGTGGAGATTATGGGTGGCTGTTCTCTATAACCCAGCGACCCCCCCTTCCCTGGATGAGTCACTATCTTTTCTCCCAGCTCTGGCTTGCTCCCCTCTCTCTCCCTGCTCCTCCCGAGTAGTCCCTCTTTCCCTGACAGCAATGTTTCCATATCTCATTGAAAGTTGCAACCATCCTGTAAGACAGGCCAACATTCTCATTATTGTCATCCATTTCCTAGATCCGTGCATAGGCTGAAGCAGAGAGTATGTGGTCTGTTTCCTAGGATGTTCATAGCAATGTGGAATTTGAATCACCGCACCAAATTTCTGTTTTGTTTCAGTGATCGACACAATCTGTTTAGAGTAAATTGGACTCTGCATTACTCATTCAGTCCCTGCCCCCCCACCCCCAATCTTGTTTCCATAGATTGTCGGGAGAATTTTGGCTGATCGGGAGAGGTGTACTTTGGGAAATCTCAATAGAAAATTTAGTATTGTTTCTGCACAAGGTAATGACAAGTTAAGTTCTTTTTTATAATATATATCTTTATTGTTTAAAAAATTAGTACATATAAAACAAACAAGATAACAAAAGAAAACAAATAATAAACAAACTTTCACACAAACTAACAAATTATATAAGACATGAACAAATGATAACATATCTCATTCAACAATTTTTAGCCTAACTTTTATCTTTTATACACCTACCAATAGAAATAATTTTCAAAACCTATAAAGCAAAAACAAATATTAAAAATGACTTCCAGTTAGTCTCACTGTATTCTGTCTATTAATTGTCGTGTGTCACACAGTTTTATATTTCTTGCGTATTTTCCTTATACCTCCTTACAATATTATATTTACACAATCCTAGGTTCAGTCTATGGGACCCAGGTGGCGCTGTGGGTTAAACCACAGAGCCTAGGGCACGCTGATCAGAAGGTTGGTGGTTCAAATCCCCGTGACAGGGTGAGATCCCGTTGCTCAGTCCCTGCTCCTGCACACCTAGCAGTTCAAAAGCATGTCAAAGTGCAAGTAGATAAATAGGGACCGCTCTGGCGGGAAGGTAAACAGCATTTCCGTGTGCTGCTCTGGTTCGCCAGAAGCGGCTTAGTCATGCTGGCCACATGACCCGGAAGCTGTACGCCAGCTCCCTCGGCCAGTAAAGCGAGATAAGCACCGCAATCCCAGAGTCGTCCGCGACTGGACCTAATGGTCAGGGGTCCCTTTACCTTTAATGATTCCTAGACTAGTCCCATGGGCGATCCAGCCCAGTCATGACTGGAGCAATGCTTCTTGAACAGGTGGACCCATCCGTTCCATGTCATGGCACCCAAAGCCACTAGAGTGGCACCTTTTGTTGCTGATGTCTTCCTCCCTCCTCCCCAGTCACTCTCTTGCTTGTTACTCAATCCTGATAGAAGCATGGATTTTCTATGCCCTTACAAGAAAAGACTGTAGACTGTCGGTGGTATCTCATTATATTAGTGCAAGGACTTTAGCTTTGTAATAGAATCTCCCCTCTTCTCCCTATGCAGCCCATAAATAATTTTTAGGTCTCCCCTTAACCCACCAGAATGGATTTTGGGTGGGGATGGGCACATGTGGGGAGAAGGAGAGCAGTTCCGTTGTGCAAATGGGAATCCTTCATCTTATTATAATAATAATAATAATAATAATAATATTTATTATTTGTACCCCGCCCATCTGGCTGGATTTCCCCAGCCACTCTGGGCGGCTTCCAACAGAAATCAAATACAAAAATATCAAACATTAAAAACTTCCCTAAAAAAGGGCTGCCTTCAGGTTTTTTCTGAATGTCAGGTAGTTGTTTATTTCCCTGACCTGTGATGGGAGGGCGTTCCACAGGGCGGGCGCCACTACCGAGAAGGCCCTCTGCCTGGTTCCCTGTAGTTTTGCTTCTCGCAGTGAGGGAACCGACAGAAGGCCCTCGGCGCTGGATCTCAGGCTGAATGATGGGGGTGGAGACGCTCCTTCAGGTATACAGGACCGAGGCCGTTTAGGGCTTTAAAGGTCAGCACCAACACTTTGAATTGTGGAACAAGTGCATTGGATGCTACCCATGAGCTCATCTCTTCATCAAGTGTCATCTCAAAGGCTTCTGAAGGACCACTTAGTTTGGCATGGAGGCGAGAAGAAGCTGATACAGTGTCTTCTAGGAAGTTGGATGTAGCTATAAGGATGTGATAGCTGGTGTTGGGCCAATTAGTGCGTTCCAAGCCTTCCAAATTACATTCTTCTTTGAAGTCCTTGGCAGTATCCCAATGGGTGTGTAACTCCACCATTGGTTTGCCTCTGAGTTAATACGTAATGAATTACCGCCCAGCCCACAAATCTAGAATGTTTGATGGGTTGATCTAATTGGCTGTATTTCAATCTATGCCTGTAACTTAAAAGTCATTGAAAATGACCAGTAGGTTGAAGCAGGTCTTGCGATTGTATATAAAAACATTTTCTTGGGCGAGGGGGGGGGAACCCAGACATTATTGTGTGTCTTCAGATTTGACCCAATGAGGCAGTATACCAGCAATTTCATCCATATTAACTCTCAATTGACACGTTTATTATTCCTGTGCAAGTAGAGTTGTGCTTTGTTAATCTCTCACCGAGGTGAAGCTAGTCACACGTAATGCTCCATTACAGTGTATTCAGCAGAGTATTTCTATGGTGTGTTATGGATGTTTTCAGTAACGCGGGATTTAATACACCTACTTCGTTAAAAAGAAGGGGGGGAAGAAAGGCCCTTTAAACTTTTTGAAATCTATCCCAACTTTTCGTGGCTGCTGTCATAGCTCTGGCATATTTTGACACTAACGACTAGAACTGAAGCGATAGGAGGTAAGAATTGTACAATGTTGCCTGCAGGTCTTGATGGCGATGCTAGGTTAGCTACCATGGAAACGGAGTGAGCCATGGTCCCCCGTTCAGTGAGATGTTCCTGGGCTACCCAGTGGTGATTTTTGCAACGTTAATTGTTTTATGTAGAAATGTGCAAGCAGAGAACATCAGAGGCAAACCTACCCCCTATAACCAGGTAGCCCAACTGGTATTCCGGTATCAGCTTCCCCAAAGAGAGCAACTAGACTCCAATAATGCGTCTCACTTCTCCTGTGTCCAGTTTAATTACAGTTATTACTGTACTTTCTAATGATAAACTGTCTGAGCATTTATGCATCACTCCAAACCTCACCACTGAAAACAAATTGCCCGTTCGGGGGGGGGGGGATACCTGCATGCTAACAACAAATTTAATAAATGATTAGTAATAGTACCCCCCCCCCTGCCTACTCCAAACAAAATCCATCTTCGTTCTTTTTCCAAGTCCCTGGATTTCATCAGATAGCACTTCATGCAAAAAACAACTAAAAGAATAGTATTGAATTTAAGAAGAACATTGACAAAATGGAGCACGTCCATCAAATCTTGCCTAACGTAATGTTTTGGGGAAAAGTGGGGTGTCCTTGGGTGAAATATGCAATGGGGATCTGAATGTTTTGAGGAACATGTTGTTCAGCCCAGGTAAAGCAAGAACAGCAGAACTTAACATGACTGCTCAGAAACATGAGGAGGTGTGTTATTGTGCAACACACAGACCAACTCACTGCTGCTAGAGGTAACAGCGATTCTGTAAGATGGCTTTAAAAGTCCAGTCTTCACCCAAACACATGCCCTCCATATGTCCTGGACTATAGCTCCATCCAGCAGGCTATCAAGTTGGGGAAGAGTAAGTAGAGTAGCTGAATCCAGGAATGTGAAGATCTGTCACTGGTTACTGGTATGGTGGTATGGAACCCCAGTGAATGCTGTTTGTGGGGGGATTTGAAGGGGGGGGAACAGCAGAGAGCTGTTGCCTTCAAGCCCTGTTTCTGAGCCTCTTGGAAGCCTCTGATTGGCCATTGTGGGAAATGGGATTCTGCACTTCGTTAACCTTTGGCCAGATCCATCTGTGCCTTTCATTACAGCAACTGTTTTTGTAATTGAAGGATCTAGAACTGGAGACCCTGCAGTTCATTTTTGCGAGGGGGTGGGGGATTCTCCCCTGTTCCCGAGAGGGGGATGATGGCTTCAAGATGCCAAATTTAATGAGTCCCTGTTTTTAATCTGTGCAGAAATAGCTTAGCATCTGGTTGAGTTCATCTGTGAGTAACAAGGTCCCTCCCATGTTGTTCCCTGGACTTTTCCTTCATGTGCTGTGTAGGCTGCAGATGAATAATGTCTCTCATGTCGAAAGAGTTGAGAATTCCAAAGTACCCTGGCGAGATGCACAAATAAAACTTCAGAGGTTGCTGCACATGGACACATAACTTCTGCTGCTTTCCGTATGGAGGTTTCCTACATCATTTGCCTTGCTAGGGTTGAACCAGTAGGCTCTGGTGCTGGCGTTCATTTCAGCTACCAGGGCTGATGGAGAACTAAGCCAAAATGCAGCCATCACAGATCTCTTGGGCGATCAATTGACCCAGGAAAGCTTCTCCCAAACCTTTTATAGAGGAACATAAGACCAGTGGTCCCTCTTTTCAAATAGTGTCTACATAAATTGGCAGAAGCTCTCCAGGGTCTTCCAGCCCCAACTTGTTGTTGTTGTTTAGTCGTTTAGTTGTGTCTGACTCTTTGTGACCTCATGGACCAGAGCACGCCAGGCACTCCTGTATTCCACTGCCTCCCACAGTTTGGTCAAACTCACGTTAGTAGCTTCGAGAACACTGTCCAACCATCTTGTCCTCTGTCATCCCTTTCTCCTTGTGCCCTCCATCTTTCCCAACATCAGGGTCTTTTCCAGGGAGTCTTCTCTTCTCGTGAGGTGGCCGAAGTATTGGAGCCTCAGCTTCAGGATCTGTCCTTCCAGTGAGCATTCAGGGCTGATTTCCTTAAGAATGGATAGGTTTGATCTTCTTGCAGTCCATGGGGCTCCAGCACCGTAATTCAAAAGCATCAATTCTTCGGCGACCTGCTCTCACTTCCATACGTCACTACTGGGAAAACCATAGCTTGAACTTTACAGACCTTTGTCAGCAAGGTGATGTCTCTGCTTTTTAAGATGCCGTCTAGGTTTGTCATTGCTTTCCTCCCAAGAAGCAGGCATCTTTTAATTTCGTGACTGCTGTCACCATCTGCAGTGATCATGGAGCCCAAGAAAGTAAAATCTCTCACTGCCTCCATTTCTTCCCCTTCTATTTGCCAGGAGGTGATGGACCAGTGGCCATGATCTTAGTTTTTTTGATGTTGGGCTTCAGACCATATTTTGGGCTCTCCTCTTTCACCCTCATTAAAGAGGTTCTTTAATTGCTTCATGGATCACTGCCAGTGTGGTGTAGTGGTTAATAGCGGTAGACTCGTAATCTGGTGAACAGGGTTCGCGTCTCTGCTCCTCCACATGCAGCTGCTGGGTGACCTTGGGCTAGTCACACTTCTTTGAAGTCTCTCAGCCTCACTCACCTCACAGAGTGTTTGTTGTGGGGGAGGAAGGGAAAGGAGAATGTTAGCCGCTTTGAGACTCCTTCGGGTAGTAAAAAGCGGGATATCAAATCCAAAACTCTTTTCTTCTCTTCTTCTTGTCGTGGCGAAGGGGCTTGAATAACTCCAAGAAGCTATGAGCTATGTCGTGGAGGGCCATCCAAGATGGACAGGTCATAGTGGAGTGTTTTGACTAAATGTGATCCACCTGGAGCAGGAACCAGCAAGCCACTCCAGTATCCCTGCTAAGAAAACTCCATGGACGAAAACAACAGCCCTAACTGCAGTTCATGAAACCTGGGACCTTCAGAATGCAAAGCAGATGCTCCACCACTGAGCTAAGGACCTTCCCTTGGTGCCACTGTCATGTATTCCATCAATGTGGTCAACTCATGGCTAGGAGGAAACACTAGGATACAGCTTTAGGCTTCCATGTACCTGCACCATGGACTCACTTTTCCATTAGCAATGTCTGCTAATGCTGAAGGAGCGTCTCCACCTCCATCATTCAGCCCGGACACTGAGATCCAGCACCGAGGGCCTTCTGGTGATTCCCTCACTGCGAGAAGCAAAGCTACAGGGAACCAGGCAGAGGGCCTTCTCGGTAGTAAACAACTACCTGACATTCAGAAAATAGCTGAAGGCAGCCCTGTTTAGGGAAGTTTTTTTAATCTGTGATATTTTAATGTATTTTAATATTTGTTGGAAGCCGCCCAGGGTAGCTGGGGAGACCCAGCCAGATGGGTGAGGTGTTGTTGTTGTTCAGTCGTTCAGTCGTGTCCGACTCTTCGTGACCCCATGGACCAGAGCACGCCAGGCACGCCTATCCTTCACCGCCTCCCGCAGTTTGGCCAAACTCATGTTAGTAGCTTCGAGAATACTGTCCAACCATCTCATCCTTTGTCGTCCCCTTCTCCTTGTGCCCTCCATCTTTCCCAACATCAGGGTCTTTTCCAGGGAGTCTTCTCTTCTCATGAGGTGGCCAAAGTACTGGAGCCTCAACTTCAGGATCTGTCCTTCTAGTGAGCACTCAGGGCCGATTTCCTTGAGAATGGATAGGTTTGATCTTCTTGCAGTCCATGGGACTCTCAAGAGTCTCCTCCAGCACCATAATTCAAAAGCATCAATTCTTCGGCGATCAGCCTTCTTGATGGTCCAGCTCTCACTTCCGTACATTACTACTGGGAAAACCATAGCTTTAACTATACGGACCTATACGGTTAGGGACTCCATGGATGGGTGAGGTACAAATAAATAAAATAATAATAATAATAATAATAATAATAATAATAATAATAATTTCAAGCTGCAGGAAATGGGCCTGTAGAAATTGAAAGGATTACTGCTTTTCCCTGTTGCTTTGAAAATTGCTAAGAAATTTTGGATCCCCCCTCTACCATCTGCCCGGGTTTCAGTTCTGCTCTTTAACTGAAGTGTGATGGGTAAAACCTCTATTTTTGTTGCAATTCATTCCCAGAGCTGCTTGATAGCTTTCCAGATCTGTCACACTCTCGAATCAAACTTGACACCCTTATAATAGGGCGTGTTAAATATATAATGGTGTCATTTGTGTATTTGAGCTGTTACGAGCTCCTTCCCATGAATAGTAACTTATTTTTATATCTTAAACTTTTTCATCCTTCAACTTGAATTGAGCTTTAGCTTGTTTCTAGATCTGCTTTTCTGAAAGGCATCCGAGAGGCTGGCTTGTCCAGGTTCCATGTTAGCAGGTATTATTATTATTATTATTATTATTATTATTATTATTATTATTATTATTATTATTATTATTAAAAACTTATTATTTATACCTCGCCCATCTGGCAGGGTTTCCCCAGCCACTCTGGGCGGCTCCCAACAAAGATTAAAAATACATTAAAATATCACACATCAAAAACTTCCCTAAACAGGGCTGCCTTCAGGTGTCTTCTAAAAGTCAGGTAGTTGTTTATTTCTCTGACATCTGATGGGTGGGCCTTCCACAGGGAGGGTGCCACCACCGAGAAGGCCCTCTGCCTGTGTCCCTGTAGCTTTGCTTCTCGCAGTGAGGGAACCGCCAGAAGGCCCTCGGTGCTGGATCTCAGTGTCCAGGCTGAACGGTGGGGGTGGAGACTCTCCTTCAGGTATACAGGACTGAGGCCATTTAGGGCTTTAAAGGTCAGCACCAACACTCTGAATTGTGCTCGGAAACGTACTGGGAGCCAATGTACCGGTAGATCTTTCAGGAGCAGTGTTATATGGTCTCAGCAGCCGCCCCCAGTCACCAGTCTAACTGCTGCATTCTGGATTAATTGCAGTTTCCGGGTCACCTTCAAAGGTAGCCCCACGTAGAGCGCATTGCAGTAGTCCAAGTGGGAGATAACTAGTGCATGCACCACTCTGGTGAGACAGTCTGCGGGCAGGTAGGGTCTCAGCCTGCGTACCAGATGGAGCTGGTAGAACGATTTGGTCTGTGACCGTTTAATAAAATTTGATTTGGAGCTGGTAGACAGCTGCCCTGGACACAGAATTAACCTGCGCCTCCATGGACAGCTGTGAGTCCAAAATGATTCCCAGGCTGTACACCTCGTCCTTCAGGGGCACAGTTACCCCATTCAGGACCAGGGAGTCCCCCACACCCGCCTGCCCCCTGTCTCCCAAGAACAGTACTTCTGTCTTGTCAGGATTCAGCCTCAATCCGTTAGTCACCATCCATCCTCCAACCGCCTCCAGATACTCACTGCCTTAACTGGTACTCATTTAAAAGAGGTAGAGCTGGGTATCATCTGCATACTGGTGTACACCCAACCCAAACCCCCTGATGATCCAATGATGAGGAGTGCATGATTCTTGTACTATGGTTTCTCACATTTTGTGGCTGGGACACTCAAATGCTTCCCCAGATTGATGTCTCCACTGAGTACTCATTGGGTTGTGACGCACATGAGTTCTAGGAAGACCATTGGTCCATCCAGATCAGTATTATTTGCAATGACTGACAGCTCTCCAGAATTTGAGGAAGGGGCCTCTTCTAGCCATACCTTGAGATGCTCGGGATTGAACCTGGGACCATCTGTGCACGCCAAATGTTCTGTCACCATGGCAAGAGGAAGTATCTCACATCCAGATCAGTTCTGTAGGACAGATGTGAGCAGACTTCAATCTTCTTTTGTCGGGCAAAAAGAAATAGAATCCCCATTGGGAACATCAACATATTTTAAACTTGGAAAGCAAGGAGTGCGTACTCAGGAGCTCTAAAGGTATAACTCAGGGGTCAGCAAACTTTTTTAGCAGGGGTTTCAGCAGGGGGCCAGTCCACTGTCCCTCAGACCTTGTGGGGCGGACTATATTTTGAAAAATAAAATAAAAATGTACAAATTCCTATCCCCTACAAATAAGTTCCAAAGCATGCCAGTGCAAGTAGATGAATAGGTACCTCTGTGGCGGGAAGGTAAACTGCGTTTTGATGCGCTCTGGTTTTTTTTTTTTAATAAGAGTTTATTAGGTTTTAACAATAAAAATACACAAAAAACAAATACAAACACTACATAAAGTTTATGTAGTGTTTATGATGCGCTCTGGTTTTCATCACAGTGTCCCATTGCACCAGAAGCGGTTTAGTCATGCTGGCCACATGATTCGGAAAGCTTTCTGTGGACAAATGCCAGCTCCTTCAGCCTGAAGCGAGCTGAATGGACTTAACCATTCAGGGGTCCTTTACCTTTTAACTCCACCTTACCAAGTACCTCTTGTGAGGGACATGTCATGCTCCTTCTGGGGTAGCTTCTCCACCTTTGGTCACCACCCTAAACTCACCTCTCACCTGTGGCACCTAGAAGTTTCGTGGCAATGTCCCGACCTCCCCGGGGAAAATAAATGACACATGACACAATATATAAGGTTAATGGGCAGAAAAAGGCCACAACTTTATTGGTTACAGATGTTGAGCGCTATTGGTTTAGGCATTGGATCTGACCCCAGCCTGTGTGCTGGGAGTCCGGGAAGGGTTAACCACCAGTAAAGGGAGTCCTGCTGATGCACATCAATTAGGAACTCCCCCTGGGGTCACCGTTAGGGGGTGTGCCTTAGGCCCTAACCTCCCTAGGCTTCGGACAGGGCCACGCCTCCCAGAATCCTTTAACGGAATACCCTTCAAGTTGTGGGACAGGTGATGGCGCAACCTCCCCTCTCCTCTTCTACAGAAATATTCCAATGCCTAACCGCCCAAACCAAGAGTTGTGACCAATTGCTACGAAGAAGGCGGAAAACCAAATGGATGGTGCCAATTTGCCCAGTGGGAAAAGTTCCTACCAGGGCCCTCAATGGCGACCAACCGAAGTCCATAGCAAGGTCAGAAAAGGAAAAAACCTTAAAGGGAGAGTGGGCGGGGAAAACCGGAGCAGCTGGAAGCAGGGAAACAGGAGGAATTTCCAGCTGCACCCTGCTTAAATAGGGCAGGACACACCCCCAGGCCGACCGGATTGGTTGGCCTGGCAAGTGACACAGCCGGGGTTCCCCCTATAACACAGGGGCTGGGCACGTGGCAAGGCTGTGACTGCCCGCAACACCACCTCCTCTTAAGGCGGAAGTGGCTCTGTCAGCATGCGACAATTGCCACACCCTGGGGACGGCTTTGACTGGCTAGCTAAACCAGGTGAGGGGAGCTGAAGGGTCTCAAACCCTCCGTGAGTTTCAGACTTTCCCTGCATGCGAGGACGAACAAGACCAAGAGTGGGTCCAACGGTCAAGAAGGCGGTTTCTGCACATGCTGTAGAGGGAAGCAAGGGGCAGATGGGGCTCATCCACCTGGGAAGGTAGCTCATCTAGGAGAAGGAAAACTCTGATCCTAAACTTCCACTGCCTTGTGGGGTATCTTCACAAAAAGACAAGGCTAAGGAGTAAACCCTACAAAAATCTGGAGTAGAGTCCCTAAGATGGTTGGATGGCACCTTGTATGCCTCCTTCCAGCAACTCCTGCAGCCAAGTTGGTGTCAAACGTCTTGCTCAGCTTACCTTTGGACCACCTCAGCAAGGACGAGAGGGGGGTCTTGCCATCTGGGCAGCCCAGGGGCTCCATACACACTGCCTAGGCTTCTGCGCCAGAGAGGTCGCTTCAGTGCTGCTAACACAGTGGTTTGACTTCACCCATTATCTCTCGAGACAGGATGCAGACAACAACTGTGATGGCCTGGGAGTCAGACTCAGATGCAGAACCTGAGGGATCCCAGCCTGCACAGGATTCCCCGGCTCCAGAACCAGCTGAGCTAGGGCTAGGGCTTGAGCCTGAAGGAGCCCCACCTGTGCTGGATCCCCAGGTGCAGGCATCAGCAGAGTCTGCTCTGGCTCCTGATGGGAGGGAGGACCCATTGCCTGCAGGTGCTCCACTCCCAGCCTCATCAGAGGAAGCTGAGGCGGCCCCTGGGTCCAGTAACCCACCAGCCACTCCTGAGCTGCAGAGGCTCAGGGCAGAGAGGCGAAGAGAGCTAAGTGCTTACAGGAGGAGTGCTCGCCTCCAGGCCCGGAGGAGAGGCGAGTCTCCAGAGGATCGGGGCTGCCCTAAGCATAGGGCCAGATAAAAGCCAGCCAGCCCCAGCCCAAGTTGCGTGAGCAACTTAGCTGTGAACGTATGCTTGACCTGCAACCTCGTGCCTGCACCTGCCTTGGACCTTGACCTGCTCCCTGCCTCGCTCCCCGCCAGACTGACCTCCTTTGGACCCCTAGACCCAGGACTGGACTTGGACCTCGCTTCACGGACAAACCTCCAGGGCCAGCACAACAACAGTGTTGCAGCACCTGCCGTTTGGAATGTGCTCCCGGTAAATATCAGGCAGGTGCCTAAAATGTTGGCGTTTGGATGCTTGCTTGCAACATGTTTCTTCACCCAGACTTTCCCCCAGGAGTGATACAGTAAAGCTGATGATGGATCTGATTCATTGATTTGTTAGTAATTTGTTTTTATTGATGCAATTTAATTAAAGATCTCCGTGTTGTTTACCGCCATCATACTTCCCCCCCCCCAGTTGTTGGGCGGTTTAGAAATATTTGCTAAGTAAAGAAAAAACAAACCAACACATATGCTTTCTGGAGACCACGGAGCTGTCAGAAATGCTTGGCTGGATTAGATCTAGGCGCACCCAGTCCGGTGTTTATTGCAAGACTCTCAGTAACTAACAAGGAAGAGGTTGTTTACTTGAAAATGAAGAAAATAAGAAGAGTCCTGCTGGATTGGGCCCATATAGATGCCTCTGGGGAGACCACAAGAGGCAGGAGCAAACAGACCTGCAGTTGATGCTTGAAAGTATTTCATTCATTCATTTCGAACCTGCTCTTCCTCCCACAGGAGTCCGTGGGCAATGGTTTCCCCCACTTCAGACTTTGCTTATGTTTTTAAGGCAGCTTCTGTTTGGCCCCATTCTTGGTTGGACAGTGACACCTCTTTTATTTACAAATTTATCTCAGTACATTTGGCTTGATGCATCTTGGGTGCATCAAGAAGATGGAAGGGGAAGAAATGGAGGCAGTGAGAGATTTCACTTTCTTGGGTTCCATGATCACTGCAGATGGTGACAGCAGTCATGAAATTAGAAGACGCCTGCTTCTTGGGAGAAAAGCAATGACAAACCTAGACAGCATCTTAAAAAGCAAAGACATCACCTTGCCGACAAAGGTCCGTATAGTTAAAGCTATGGTTTTCCCAGTAGTAATGTACGGAAGCGAGAGCTGGACCATAAAGAAGGCTGATCGACGAAGAATTGATGCTTTTGAATTATGGTGCTGGAGGAGACTCTTGAGAGTCCCATGGACTGCAAGAAGATCAAACTTATCCATTCTGAAGGAAATCAGCCCTGAGTGCTCACTGGAAGGACAGATCCTGAAGTTGAGGCTCCAGTACTTTGGCCACCTCATGAGAAGAGAAGACTCCCAAGAAAAGACCCTGATGTTGGGAAAAATGGAGGGCACAAGGAGAAGGGGACGACAGAGGATGAGATGGTTGGACAGTGTTCTCGAAGCGACTAGCATGAGTTTGGCCAGACTGCGGGAGGCAGTGAAGGATAGGCGTATCTGGCGTGCTCTGGTCCATGGGGTCATGAAGAGTCGGACACGACTGAATGACTGAACAACAACAACAACATCTTGGGTGGGCTTGATCTGTTGTGCAGCGGACTGGCCAATTGTCTATTATATTTTAAAGTAGCTTGTCCAAAGCCACCTTTGAGAACGGCATTGGTGGGGGGGGGGGGTGGTCCTTGGTAATGCCAGGGTTCTTTGTAGCTTGGACCAGGGAAGCCCAGGGCTGAGACTGGGATCTGGCCCACTTAGATATCGGGTGTTGCATGTACTCAGTTCCTGAGCCCTCTGCAACAGAGGCAGCCAACATGGTCCCCTACACATCTTTCGGACCACAACTCCCATCAGCCGAAGCCAGTGTGGCCAATGCTCAAGGATGATGGGAGCTGTAGTCCGGCCACCTCCAGAAGGCCACAGATTTGTTCTCCCCGCTGCCTTGTGTAAGAGGCACTTAACAAACGGTGTCTTCACTTTTCTCGATGTCCCAACTCTTTATTTGCCTGCCTGCCTGCATTCTGGCTTGTTTTATGGTCTTGAAACTATTGCTCATTGACCCAGAGACCTTATCTAAGTTTATATCCTGGAATGGCTCCCCAGCCTGCGTGGAGAAGTAACATTTTCATTAGCCACTTGCCAAGAATAGTCTGAAGATATACATATTAAGAAAACCAAAAGAAGAGGGGGGTGGGGGTGGGGAAGATAACTCTAATCAGTTTTTAAACTTCGGAGTCCATTTACCAGAGCATATCTTTGCTGTGAATAAATGGACTGGGGCTGGGCAGGGTGAAGGAGGCATAGCTCATACTGCAAAGCTCGCGCTTTGCATAGATTTAATTCCTGCCATCTCTAAGGACTGAGACAACCCTTGCCCGATTTTTTTTGAGAACTGCAGTCAGTCTGAGCAGATGATTCTGGGGTCAGTGAGTAAGTCACAGAATCATAGAATTGTAGAGTTGGAAAGGGACACCAGGGATCATCTCTTGCAACCCTCTGCGGTGCAGGAATCTCAGCTAAAGCATCCATACTGCAACAGATGCCCCCCCAACCTCTGTTTAAAAACAGAGGAGAAGGAGAGTCCACCAGATTTTGAGGAAGTCCATTCCACTGTTGAGCAGCTCTTGTTGGAAGAAAGTTCTTCCTAATGGTTAGTTGGAATCTCCTTTCTTGCAAATGGAATCCATTGGTTTGGGTCCTACCCTCCATAGCAGGAGACAAGATTGCTCCATCTTACTGTTACTATTCCTTAAATTTTTATGCAGCCTTTCATCTGAAGATCACAGGGCGGTTCACAGCATAAAAATACAGAAGGAGAACAAAAAATACATAACAAAACAGAAACCCGCCTCCTGCAAATACATTTAAAAGGCCATATAATGTTAATTGGACAAAGGTCTAGTTATAGAGAAACTTTTTCACCTGCCACCTAAAGATGTGTAGTGAAGGTGCCAGGAGAGCCTCACTGGGGAGAGCATTTCACAAACGGGGAGCCACCACGGAAAAGGTCTGTTCTCATGTTGTTGTCCTCCAGACCTCTTGTGGAGGAGATACATGATGGTGATCACAAAGGTCTACCGGTAAGTCTGCTTTCAGGTCTTCCGGGTATTGTGATCCCGAGCATGTATATACATTTGAGACACACATATATATTGTGAGGTTTCTGTAGTGGCTTCTCATGAGTAAAGAGCCCTGACTCCGAATGCTCTTATTTACAGGATTTATTGTACAACTATATACATAGCAGAGCTCCAAAGTCCATGACCGTCTTAGTCACTCTCAGATCCCGGAAGTAGCGCTTTACGAGAGCGCCCCCAACAAAGGAACTTGGGCACCCCAAGTCTCCTCCTCTCACCCCTGCGTTTCACCCCTCTACACAATTGGGGAGACGGAACTGATGTTGCTCCCTCCTCCACTGAGCCACTTGGTCGGTGTTGGGAACCTGGAGCGTCCCACAGCCCCTTCCCCACGGAACTCTCTTCCTGCCTGTCACTCCCGCAGGATGTCTCCCTGCTTCTCCGGTGGTGCTGGGAACCTTCAACCTCGCAGAGCCCTTCCACCACCCCGCTGGGCTCTGACCGTTCCCTGACATGACCTCTGGCGGTTCCCTAACATATATGCTGAAAGACTTCGATACAGTCGACATGTTAAACATTTTAGAGATGTTGACAGTTAAAAACTCTTTTTTCTTTCTTCAGTTGTTTTTAGTATAATATTGGGATCCGCACTGCACACAGGCAGAGTGGCCTTAGCCAGAAGGGAAAGCAACATGCCTTTGCTGCAAACAACACCAACAGAAAATGAGAGAAGTGTTTACCTTATCCAAATGTTCTGAAAGCTTTCTTATATAAGCTTCACCAAATACCCTCAACTGCTAGGAGAAATAGGAAAAGAGAAGGATATTTTGAGATCCATTGTACTCCTTTTGAAGAAACCGGCATAAAGATAACAGCATTGCTATAGAATTCATCACTTGCTATGTGCATAGAATGTCTTGCTCAGTCATAAAAGTACATACCTTCCATGCGACAGCCCTTAAGATTTTTGAAGATGGCTATCCTCTCCCCTCTCAGTCTTCTCCAGGCTAAGCATCCCTCCCTCCCTCAACTGTTCCTCATAAAGCTTGGTTTCCAGACCTTTGATCATCTTGCTCGTCCTTCTCTGCTCATCTTCCAGCTTGTCAAAAAATTTCTTAGACTGTGATGCCCATGACTGGACACAGGACTCCAGGTGTGGTCTCACCAAGGTAGGATAGAATGGTACTATTCCTTCCCTTGACCAGGACAATAGACTTCTGTAGAACAGCATTAGCTTCTTCTTCTTCTTCTTCTTCTTCTTCTTCTTCTTCTTCTTCTTCTTCTTCTTCTTCGAATCATAGAGTTGGAAGAGACCACAAGGGCCATCCAGTCCAACCCCCTGCCAAGCAGGAAACACCATCAAAGCATTCCTGACAGATGGCTGTCAAGCCTCCGCTTAAAGACCTCCAAAGAAGGAGACTCCACCACACTCCTTGGTAGCAAATTCCACTGCTGAACAGCTCTGACTGTCAGGAAGTTCTTCCTAATGTTTAGGTGGAATCTTCTTTCTTGTAGTTTGAATCCATTGCCCCGTGTCCGCTTTTCTGGAGCAGCAGAAAACAACCTTTCTCCCTCCTCTATATGACATCCTTTGATATATTTGAACATGGCTATCATACCACCCCTTAACCTTCTCTTCTCCAGGCTAAACATACCCAGCTCCCTAAGCCGTTCCTCATAAGGCTTCCTCCTCCTCCTCCTCTTCTTCTTCTTCTTCTTCTTCTTCTTCTTCTTCTTCTTCTTCTTCTTCTTTTGCTGCTGCTGCATCACACCATCAATTCATGTAAAGCTTGTGGTCTACTAAGACCTCTAGATCTTTTCTGTTCAGAATCCGAAGTGAGATACCCATGCAGTATAAGTTGCCCCCAGTTCCAGTCACCACACAACTTAAGGTCCAAAATAGTTTACTGCTGCAGAAGATGAAGTTTCATTAATACAGTACCGGACATTGATATATACATATAACTTGTAAGCTTTGCAGATACAGATACAGATATACAGTATACAAGTAGAAAGTATTTCTCTTGCTCCAGCAATTCATGATGTCTGACTCATGGACAGCACTCACTGACTCACGAATGTGCTCAAGACCCCACACCCATGTCCCGGGGGGGGGATTGTCACTTATATAGATCCCCCCCAATAACTGCCAACCTTCCTTTTTTCTTGAATTGGGAAACAGTGCTGGAATAAGGGAATTTTCTGCAAAAAAAGGGAAAGTTGACAGCTATTGCCCCCCCCCCCGGACATGGGCGGTGCTGTAGTTTAAACCACTGAACCTCTTGGGCTTGACAATCAGAAGGTCAGCGGTTTGAATCCCCACAGTGGGGTGAGCTCCCTTCACTCTGTCCCAGCACCTGCCAACCTAGCAGTTTGAAAACATGCCAGGGCAAGTAGATAAATGGGTATCACTGCGGCAGGAAAGTAAACAGCGTTTCCGTGCGCTCTGGCTTCCGTCACGGTGTCCTGTTGCACCAGAAGCGGTTTAGTCATGCTGGCCACATGACCTGGAAAGCTGTCTGTGGAAAAACGCATGCTCCCTCAGCCTGAAAGCGAGATGAGTGCTGCAACCCCATAGTCGCCTTTGACTGGACTTAACCGTCCAGGGGTCCTTTACCCTTTACCTTTACCTTTATAGACCCCCCCCAAAAAAAAATGGCCATTGCCATAGCAACGGGCTTGGCTGACCTAGCACCTGTTGGCTTATCCAATATGTGGGGTGATTTGTGCTCATGAAGGAAATCAACCCATCAATCCCTTCCTCCACATCCAGTTCCTCCAGCACTACCAGCAAGCCAGGCCTCCCCCATCTTATATTTATGCATATGGTTGTTCCTGCCTAAGCGTAGAGCCTTACACCTGAAATTCCTTTTGTTTGTTTTGGCCTAGTTTTCTCCGACTCCTTCAAAGTTGCTGCTATGATTCAGCCTCCTCAGTTGGCCTTAATTGCTCAGGAGAAAACTCTTAAGCACTGTGTTTCATCAGAAGAAACTATCAAAGCTCTCTTAACCCCTCAGAGCTCAGGTGGGTGTTTCCCTGGGCATGACTATCTACCCCTTTTTGAGATGTAGCACGTTTTCAGCCTGTAGCACCTCTAGCCTGGCTTGCGTCATTGTGTGGCTGGGAACCGATCAAGATATGCCTGCAGACAAGAGTTTTATTTGGTGCATCTGTTTGGAACTAGATTTCACTGGATGGAAACTCTAGCTCAGGAGTCACCAACCTTCTCGGGACCCCTGTGGACACCTTTGCGAAATGGAGAAGCTGCCATGGGCATTGGGCACGCCACCACAGCTGTGCTTCAGTTAGGTTTGGTGGAAGAAAAACAACAACATTCAGTTGGCTGAAGGAAGCTTCTCTTAAGCCCAATGCCAATGAGTGATAAGACCCTGCAGGAATCAGGAAAACACTACCCACAGGTACTCAAAGTTTCTATGACCCTCAGAACACTAGTTACAGGCAGGTAGCCGCGTTGATCTGCCGTAGTCGAAACAAAATTAAAAAATATCCTTCCAGTAGCACCTTAAGGTAAAGGTAAAGGGACCCCTGACCATTAGGTCCAGTCGCGGACAACTCTGGGGTTGCGGCACTCATCTCGCTTTACTGGCCAAGGGAGCTTCCGGGTCATGTGGCCAGCATGACTAAGCTGCTTCTGGTGAAACCAGAGCAGTGCACAGAAATGCCATTTACTTTCCCGCCGGAGCGGTACCCATTTATCTACTTTCACTTTGACGTTCTTTCGGACTGCTAGGTTGGCAGGAGCAGGGATCGAGCAACGGGAGCTCACCCCTTCATGGGGATTCGAACTGCCGACCTTCTGATCGGCAAGTCCTAGGCTCTGTGGTTTAACCCACGGCACCTCATACCAACTCATACCAACTACGAAGCACACTTCGTATCTGAAGAAGTGTGCATGCACACGAAAGCTCATACCAGGAACAAACTCAGTTGGTCTCTAAGGTGCTACTAGAAAGAATTTTCGATTTTGTTTCATACCAACTAAGTTTGCTCTTGGTATGAGCTCAGAACACTATCCTGGACACATGCCTCATTGGATTGGTATCCAAGAGTTCATTTTTTGCCTGGTCAAAATTTATCACAGAATCATAGAATTGTAGAGTTCGAAGGGACCCTAAGGATCATCTAGCCCAATGCTGGGATCTGCAGTTGTCCCATCTGGGGATCAAACCTGTGACCTTGATGTCATCAGCACCACATTCTAACCAACTGAGCTATCCAGAGCTATCCAGTGTCCTTGAACTCTGATAATGCCTCTTGCTTGGTTGGATGGTGGTCCCACAATCCAACTCGGTTTGGTCTCTGGTCCTACCCAGCATTGGCATGTGGCCTTCATAAGGTTGCCCAAGAGAGAATCTGGCCCTTGAGGTTCCCTGCCCCTGCTTTAGCTTCTGGAAAAAAAAAATGAATTCCTTTCTGTCTCTCCAGGACATCCTCCTGCTTCTCCCCTGGTCAGAAACACACCTTGCCTTGTCCAAACAACTTACATATGGCTGAATTGCTCTGTTCCTTGCCTAGCTGGGGATCTGACCTCCCCCACCCCTTCTGTATTCCTGAGGAATGTGCTCTTACACCAAGCATGCAATAACAGCAAAGCCTTGAGGGTGTTACAGTGATTATTCTCAAATGGTGTCCCAGGTTATTCTATTCTGCCATGTCAGGATCTGTAATGTGCTGTGAAAATTTTTAAATCAGCTGTGCTGTTCTTCATAGAAGAGGGCATGCAACATTGACTGTAGCTCTCTGAGATCATTTCCAAGCACAGCTCCAAGTACTGTTGCTTATCTTAAAGGGTGGAGACTTGTGCACCTGCAGGTATTGCTGGACTGCAGCCCCCACCATCCCTGACCATTTACTCTGCTGGCTGGAGCTGATGGGAATCATAGAATCATAGAATCCTAGAGTTGGAAGAGACCACAAGGGCCATCCAGTCCAACCCCCTGCCAAGCAGGAAACACCATCAAAGCATTCCTGACAGATGGCTATCAAGCCTCCGCTTAAAGACCTCCAAAGAAGGAGACTCCACCACACTCCTTGGCAGCAAATTCCACTGTCCAACAGCTCTTACTGTCAGGAAGTTCTTCCTAATGTTTAGGTGGAGTTGGAGTCACACAGCATCTAGAGGGCCCCATCAGTTTCTGACCTAATTTGTTTGAGACTCAGATTTTTATCCTCCTCCTGATGGTGGATGGGGTGGGGGGATCCTTTGTTATTGTCATCTGTTTCGGGAGCCAATGGTGGAGTGCACCTTTGGTAGTGAAGTCAAACTGTTGGAGAGAGATATGTTTTGTTGCAGCTGGGGCAGATGAAGGCATCTGGTTGTGTTGCACTACAGCATTTCTTCTCTCTGCCCTCCTCCCGGCAGTCATTCCTCCTTTGGTCACTGTTATGGATGCACTACCTAACTATCTCCAGGACTGTGGTTATTTACAAGGGATTCCCACACGGTGGGTTGATGGGGCCAGCCTTCATGCCATTTTTGCATACACCATTGTAACACAGAGTTGCCTTGCCAACAGGCCTGCTACCTGAAGCCAGATCTCCATAAAGCATGTCCCTGGGGATCTTGCAATCTTCCATTCTTCAGTCATGGTTTCCTGCAGGATTCCAGACACTTCACGAGTGGCTTGCTTCCTTTGAGTGCAGAGAAACCGCTTGTGAAGGAGCAGCACTAGGCAGGATCAGATCCTGCTCTGTGCCTGCCCCAACCGTATTTTGAAACCCTATCAGAGGGTGGATCTGCCTGATCCAGGAAGGGGCACAGATCTCTTGGGAGTCTGTTCCACTGCTGAACAGCTCTTACTGTCAGAAAGTTTTTCCCAATGTTTAGTTGGAATCTCCGTTCTTACAACTTGAAGCCATTGGTTCGATTCCTACCCTCCAGAGCAGCAGAAAACAAGCATGCTCCCTCCTCCATGTGACAGCCCTTAAGATATTTGAAGATGGCTATCATATCTTCTCTCATTTCTAGGCTCCTTCAAGCTTACTTTCCAGACCTTTGATGATCTTGGTCTCCCTCCTCTGCACACCTTACAGCTTGTCAACATCCTTCTCAAATTGTGGTGCCCAGAATTGGACACAGTATTCCAATGAGAGCTGGACCATAAAGAAGGCTGATCGCTGAAGAATTGATGCTTTTGAATTATGGTGCTGGAGGAGACTCTTGAGAGTCCCATGGAATGCAAGAAGATCAAACCTACCCATTCTTAAAAATATCAGCCCTGAGTGCTCACTGGAAGGACAGATCCTGAAGTTGAGGCTCAAATACTTTGGCCACCTCATGAGAAGAGTAGACTCCCTAGAAAAGACCCTGATGTTGGGAAAGATCAAGGGCACAAGGAGAAGGGGACGACAGAGGATTAGATGGTTGGACAGTGTTCTCAAAGCTACTAACAGGAGTTTGGCCAAACTGTGAGAGGCAGTGAAGGATAGGCGTGCCTGGCGTGCTCTGGTCCATGGGGTCACGAAGAGTCGGACACGACTGAACGACTGAACAACAACAATTCCAAGTGTGTTCTGAGCAAGGCAGAATAGAGTGGTACTATTACTTCCCTTGATCTGGACGCTAGACTTCTGTTGATGCAGCCTAGAGCAGCATTAGCTTTTTTTGCTGCTGCCTCACACTATTGAGGTATCTGAAGAAGTGTGCATGCACACGAAAGCTCATACCAAGAAAAAACTGAGTTGGTCTCTAAGGTGCTACTGGAATAATTTTTACTTTGTTTTGACTATGGCAGACCAACACGGCTACCTACCTGCAACTGGAACTATTGACTCATGTTAAGCTTGTGGTCCACCAAGACCCCTAGATCCTTTTCACACGTCCTGCTGGCAAGCCAGGTGTCCCCCATCCTATATTTGTGCATCTGGTTCTTCCTGCCTAAGTGCAGAACCTTACATTTGTCCCTATTGAAATTCATTCTGTTAGCTTGCACCCAGTTCTCCACTCGACCTTCTGGAAATGCACTTGACCTGCAGACTCCCAGCAATGAAAAATGCAAGCGCCTCTCGCCCTCTTTTCACCCCTCTCTGTCTCTTTTCTTCAGTTTGCCATTAGGTTCACGATGTGCATAATGTGATTTACTCCTCCAAGCTTCATCCCTGCATTCTGGAGCTCTTCCGTGCATCCCTCCCCACATCTATTTTAATGCTAAACAAGTATTTGAGGACCCTTTTATTTTCCCCTTTTCAGGTTGTCTGATTCAGGCAATATTAATGTGGCTGAGCATCTAATCTCAGCTGAATGAACTCCAGACTGTTCTAATTCTTTCTTTATAACTCGGAGACCTTGCAAGGACCTTCCTTTTTGTTCTTGCTAAATATGTATTGAAATCAAATCAGCCATGCACCGACCCTGTTGCCAGGCTTTTGTGAGCGAGTGAAAAGTTTTTACTTGGGTGACTAGGTCATTTCTCAAAGTATGGAGAAATTATAGCTGCCATTCCCCCCCTTCCTTTTTAAAGAATATGATCACGCCAGGTACTGGGGTGCAGTGCTATAATCTTAGACTGAAGAAAGAACCAGGAATGTAGGTAAGCCAAGTTCATACCTTTATAGCTTGGACTGCTGTTAGGAGGCAGAAAGTGCTGAGAATTTGACCTTTCACAAGCAAGCAAATTTATAGTCCTCCTTCGTTGATGGGTAACAGCGGTTATTAATATTTATCTTAATTTAAAAGTATTGAAGCCTCACCTTAGCGTTCATTTTTTTTTACAAGGGGACTAATGATGTTGTGGTGGGAACTTCAGTAGTGAGTTGAGAATGAAAGCCATATCTGAATCCTAGACTGTAAGGATCAAGCCATTAAAAAAAAAAAAAAATCACACAGAGTAAGCGATCTCTTTATTAGGAGCGCCAGGCCTAATGAACACAACAACTCTTCTCAGTAGGTCTTGCTCCTATGAGGCAGTTGTGGAGGCTGAAGGTCCCCACCTCCCCACAGCTGCCTAAGTGCCCTCCTCTTTCTCAAGCAATCTGAGACTATGCCGACACTCCTGTCTCTGTTCCTCCCTCTTCATACCTCTTCTGGTTCTGGGAACCAAGAGGGGAGGGGAGCTTGTTGCAGCAGGAGCTGGAGATACCTTGGCTTCTTCACCAGTCAGACTCATCTCTGCCTCTTGGCTTCCCTGCTCCTCTGCTTCCCCTTCTGATTCTGGACTGCTCTCTGCCACAGTCCCTTCCTGCTCACTAAACCCTGTTACCTCTTCAGCCTCCAAAACCTGCTCCTCCCAATACAGTACCACTGTATTCCGCTCTGGTCAGACCTCACCTGGAATACTGTGTCCAGTTCTGGGCACCACAGTTCAAGAAGGATACTGACAAGCTGGAACGTGTCCAGAAGAGGGCAACCAAAATGGTCAAAGGCCTGGAAACGATGCCTTATGAGGAATGGCTTAGGGAGCTGGGTATGTTTAGCCTGGAGAAGAGAAGGTTAAGGGGTGATATGATAGCCATGTTCAATTATATAAAAGGATATCATATAGAGGAGGGAGAAAGGTTGTTTTCTGCTGCTCCAGAGAAGCGGACACGGGGCAATGGATTCAAACTACAAGAAAGAAGATTCCGCTTAAACATGAGGAAGAACTTCCTGACAGTGAGAGCTGTTCGGCAGTGGAATTTGCTGCCAAGGAGTGTGGTGGAGTCTCCTTCTTTGGAGGTCTTGAAGCGGAGGCTTGACAGCCATCTGTCAGGAATGCTTTGATGGTGTTTCCTGCTTGGCAGGGGGTTGGACTGGATGGCCCTTGTGGTCTCTTCCAACTCTAGGATTCTATGATTCTTCCTTTGACTACTTGTCATCATCCCACCACCACTCCCCGGGCTCTCTGAGCCTTCTTCTCTTGGGGGTTTCACAGCTGGTGACTCTCACCATTCCTCTGCATGTAGCCAGCCAGTCCTTTGGCATAGTGTTTGGACTGAAGGCAACGGAGACGCCCACCTTGCTGAAGCTAAGCAGCTCCAGGAAGGGCATTGAAATACATTTTTTTTTTAAAAAAAGGGAATTCGATAGCAGTGAAAATGTCTCCTATTTTGGGTGCACTGTAGTTCAAACTAATGGTGAGTGGTTCTCCGTCTCCGGGGGTGGTCATAAATTTAATGTATCCAGAAATGGGATTTGAAATCTGATTACAAAAGAGTTACCCATTTCAAACCAGTTGAGCTGTTGTAAAAAAAGAAGAAAAGAAGAATAAGAGAATGATTAAACAGGTAACGTGGATTGGAAGCAAAAACAAAGGGCATGGTTTCTGCTCTTGATGTTCATCTAAATCAAAATGTAGGGGATTGTAGTGTTTGTGTGTGTTGGGAGCTACAGGTTTCTAGCCTCATAAGGGAGCCCTCCTTCTTGATGTTTTACCCATTCCTTCTGTCCCCGCCTGCCTTCTGTCTGCATGGACTTCTTCATTCGCTAGATCAGTGCTGAACACCCTACTACACTGTGAGCAGCTCAAACAAGCCAGGGATCAATTAATTAAAACCCTATTGGCAAACCTAACTGGAAAATCCAAAACCTTCCTTCTGAAACCTTGGTATCTGAAGAAGTGTGCATGCACACGAAAGCTCATACCAATAACAAACTTTGTTAGTCTCTAAGGTGCTACTGGAAGGAATTTTTTTGTTTGTTTGTTTCAACTATGGCAGACCAACACGGCTACCTACCTGTAACTTCCACCTTAAATAACTCCTTGGAGATATGTCAAATGATATTACCCTGGCTGTGGCTAAGTTCCTCTCGGAAGTGATGAGAAATAGAAACCTATATGCTCTGGATAAAACATAGTGACCTCCTTGGAATCCTTTCCTTGTATTTCTGTTTTACTTTGCTTTTGGAAATGTTTTTGTGGGTCTTTGGACACACACACACACACACACACACACACACATGATTTATATATGGCCTTTCATCATAAGATCTTAGGGCAGTTCACAGATTACTTAATATAATGGTTTTTGTGTGTGGAGATTCTATTATACAACAAGACTTGTTCCCAGTTATTGTTACTAAAAGTTTTATTATTTTGGTATATATAAATCAACATTTTGTGTATGGGCAGGTTTGTAAACAGCAGCAACAACAACAATAACAACATTCTTTAAACATGCACTGGAAAAAATATATAGTGAAGGTGCCTTTCTAATGTCAATAGTCAGGGAGTTCCACGGTGTAAAAGTCCTGCTCTCCACAAGATCTAGAGACTTGCTGCTTTTAGGAGGCAAAATGGCTGAAGTTGGTTCTGGAATATGGCAACTTCCTACGTTTCTTGAAGAGGGCGGGGGGGGGGCAGGCCACATTTACGCTGTACATTTAAAGCACAATGGTACCACTTTAAACACTCATGTCACTCCCCTCCCCCAAGTGTCCTGGGCTGAGAGTTGTTAGGAGACCCCCATGTTCCTCTTAAGGAGCTGCACTTTTCAGTGTTTCCGGTGAAGAGGGATCAGACCTTAAACCCATCTGGGTATTGTAGTTCTGAGGCTAAAATAGCTGTTTTTTTGCAAAACAACTTCCCCCAACATCATGCGTTTGGCATGCTGTTTTCAGTGAAATAGGCATTTCTGTGCACACTTTTTTAATGCAAATTGTAGGTGCATCTTTCGCACACGTGACTTGTCTGGAGAACGGCGTTGCAAAATTTGGAGAAGTTCATATTCTGAAGACTGCCCGTGTTTCCATTAACATGTTGATCTGGAAAATGCCAGTTCCATAGGTTTCCCTTTAAACGCAAAAAGGGATAAAAAAAATTCCCTATCCTATCCTGTAAAGGACTACTTCATACTTGTGAAGATGGTGTTTAGATTGTACTTGCCGACAAAACTTTTATTTCCAGTATGGAATAAATAAAAGTTCTGCCTGCATTGCCCTGAAATTTTGACCGCCTACCTGCATGACAGCACAAATCACCTGGGGGTAGAAAACACATTATTAGCTTGTTCCTGCCGCCTCTCCCTCTGTCCAGTCCTCTCCTTCTGCTTTTCTCCCTCCCTTCCACTCACGCCCCTTTCTCTCCCCGGAGCGCCCAGCACTGCTGTCTTTTGTCAGGCCATTAAAGCATGAAGACGTACCAAGTGGGGAGAGAATGTACCTTTCGGTGGAGCTGCTTCGCGGGAAGCCTCCTGAGACAAATGGACAAAAATAAAGCAGAAAAATCCCGCAAGCTCTGTAAACAAGTGTCTATAGTAATAAATAGAGTGAGCAGTGGGTATGCTGTCCTTCTCTTCAGGGGAAACGGCATTCTGGCTGCTCAGGAATCTACCGGGGGGGGGGGTCCTCTCTCTGCCCTGCCTTTCCTGGAGTCACCTTTGCCCCTCGACCTTCCTCTTCTCACCCAAAACTGAACGCACCTCGGGCGTTTTTTAGGCCAGCCCATATGCCAGTGGTGGGTTAGACTTTTAGTCTGAAGGCCACGTTCCCATCTGGGCGACTTTGTGGGGGCTGCATGCCAGTGGGGTGCAGTGCCAGAGGCAAACCTGGCTGGAACGACAGGTGTAAGTGTTGCCGTTCTGCGGTGGGCTAGTTTCTACAAGCCCTCTCTACTCAAGGACACCTTTCAACCAGGTAAAAACACTCAAAGACTGGTGTGTGGTCATGGCTCCAAAAAAGGTGTTTGCGGTTGAGCTGGGGGGTTGGACTTGGGAGGGTCCCAAAGGTCAAATAGAGAGTGCGCTCCACCTCTAACCCTGTCCGATGGGGTCTCTCTCTTTCTTTCTCTCTCTCGGCTGTTTTTCATAGAATTGTGGAGTTGCAAGGGGTTCTCCATGGGTCCTCTAGTCTAACCTCTCACCATGCAGGAATTGCAACTCAAGCATCCCTGACAGATGACCATCCAACCTCTGTTTTAAAATTGCCAAGGAAGGAGAGCCCACCACCTTCTCAGCAGAGACTGTTCCAATGTCGGACAGCTCTTACCCTCAAAAAGCTCTTCCTAAATTAGAGTTGCAATCTCCTTCCTTGTCATGAGAATCCATTGGTTCGGGTCCTACCCTCTGGAGCAGCAGAAACGAAGCTTGCTGCATCTTCCATGGGCAGCCCTTCAGATAGGAATATTATGCTTTAGGCTGGAACAAAAAGCCACTCTACAGTGTATTAAGGTATTGGCACCAACAGGCTTAGTTCCTGATGTCTTCTCCAGGTAAGCTTGAGAGGGACACACATCTGAAATCCTGGTGAGATGCTGGAGTCAGATGACAGGATCACACTTCAAAATGACCTTAACAGATTAGAGAACTGAGCCAAAGCAAACAAGATGAATTTTAACAGGGAGAAATGTAAAGTACCAAACTTGGGCAAAAAAAAACTTGGGCAAAAGAAAAAAAAGCCTCGGATAGACTTTCCTAAAACAACAACAACAACAACAACAACAACAACAACAACAACAAAAAACAGGGGTTGGACCAGGGTGACCTACCTACCAGATCTGCAGAGGCTTCCTCCAGGACGTGTTTCCTGAGAAGCCGCATGCTTAATTTCAGCTGCCAAAAATAATGGCCGGCGCATGCTGCCAAGCTTCTTTTTTGGGCGATTCCTAGAGGGATCGGTTGCGGCGTTGCGCTCCCAGAAATTTCACCGTTACTTCCTGAATCGGAGAGAGGGGAGTGATAACGCCGGTGGCAGCATGCAGAGTCGTGGGTGTGCAGGGAGAAATATGTGTATTAATAGAGCACTTTTATGTAAGAAGTGTCATTTACAGGATTAGAAAATAGCTTCTTTTTGCCGATTTTTAATAAATTCTGCTTAAAGATCACACCTGTGTACTTAGCCTTCAGGTGTGGAGTGGAGAACGGAAAAATAGTCCTGGTTACCAATGAGGGATTAAATTTCGGTCTGGGTGAAAAAAGGTAAAGGACCCCTGGACAATTAAGTCCAGTCCAAGGTGAGTATGGGGTTGTGACGCTTATCTCGCTTTTAGGCCAAGGAACTGGCGCTTGTCCACAGACAGCTTTCCAGGTCATGTGGCCAGCACAACTAAGCCACTTCTGGCACAATGGAACACCGTAACGAAAACCAGAGTGCCCAGAAACACCATTTACCTTCCTGCCACAGCAGTACCTATTTATCTACTTGCACTGGCGTGCTTTCGAACTGCAAGGTAGGCAGGAGCTGGGACAGAGCAACAACAGCTCACCCCGCTGTGCAGATTAGAACCGCCAACCTTTCGATCGGCAAGCGCAAGTGGCTCAGTGGTTTAGACCACAGTGCCACCCATGTGGACTGAACCACTGATACAACTGGGTGGTTCTTCATATTGCATATTGGATAGGGAGACCTCTCTGTACAGAATGATAGAATTGTAGAGTTGGAAGGGACTCCTCCAATGTTCACCTAGCCCAACTCCCTGCAATGCGATAATCACAGCTGAAGAATCCCTGGCAGGTGGTCATCCAACCTCTGTATAAAAAACCTCACCACTCAAGAAGAGTCCGAGGGACTCTGTTCCATTGTTGAACATTTCTTACCAGGAGTTTAGAGAGCCATGGATGCCACCTGGAGTCCTTGAATGGAAAATGAGATGTTGTTGTTCAGTCGTTAAGTCGTGTCCGACTCTTCGTGACCCCATGGACCAGAGCACACCAGGCCCCCTATCCTCCACTGCCTCCCGCAGTTTGTTCAATCTCATGCCAGTTGCTCCGAGAACACTGTCCAACCATCTCATCCTCTGTCGTCCCCTTCTCCTTGTGCCCTCCATCTTTCCCAACATCAGGGTCTTTTCCAGGGAGTCTTCTCTTCTCATGAGGTGGCCAAAGTACTGGAGCCTCAACTTCAGGATCTGCCCTTCCAGTGAGCACTCAGGGTTGATTTCTTTAAGGATGGATAAGTTTGATCTTTTTGCAGTCCATGGGACTCTCAAGAGTCTCCTCCAGCACCATAATTCAAAATGAGATATAAATGTAATAAATCAGAAGAGAAGGTCCTCGGCTAGTTGGAGCTTTGGTCTAACTCAGGTCTTCTAATGGAAGTGTGGCTTGGAGCAGAACATCTGCATATAAATAATCGGGGGGGGGGGCAGACAGAATCATGCATGAGCAATTGGCCCCTTAGTGTTTAACCCTCCATTAATCAAAACTGTGGCTCATTTTCTATCCAGAACTTGTATCTCGCCTCTGCGTTCCTGTATTCGCTCTCAGTTAAGTTTGCCCCTTCGAATGCGCATGAGAATCTTTTACAACCTCCTTTGTTGTGGAGAAACCCTTTGTATGACCCTTTATGAAGTGCTGCATCCATGAGGTGGCTGAGAGGGTCAAGCGAGCTCCACGCTGGCACAGTTTTGACTTGCTGATTATTTCTCGTTTTCAAGAAGCATTCTGGGAGCTTCTAATACATAATTGGTGCCCTTGGAGTATGTTGTATACCTTATTTTTTGCTCCATAAGACACACTTTTTCCCTCCTAAAATGGGCTCCATTTGGGCCGCTGGTCAAATCTCCTCTGCCACCACCACTGCCCGCCACCGCTGCCTACCACCGCCCCCTGCCTCTCACTCAATGTGGCGAGAGGCAGTGGGGAGTGGGACCAGCAGCCCGAAAGTAGCCCTTCTGGGCCCCTGGGCCCATCTCCTCTGCCGCTGACGCTGCCCACCGCCGCCCGCCTCTCGCTGAACGTGGCGAGAGGCGGGGGCAGCAGGGGGCAAGACCAGCGGCCCGAAAGGAGCCCTTCCGGTCCGATGGTCCTGCCGCTGCCGTATATGGTTCTATATACTTCTTTTTTGAAAACTCCAGGAAGATGAAAATGTAGCACATCAAGGAGTAAGCTAGGCCAGAATTTACTCCCTGATCTACTAACTCTTTGTTTGCAAGGGTATATTTCTTCTTCTTCTTCTTCTTCAGCAATCACTCTTATCCAAGTAAGATTGTCTTCCATAAACACGGTTTTAACAATGAATCTGTAAGTGACTGTGGAGACCAATTCTGAACCCACACGCCCTTCCACAGTGGAAACATTGGTTCCTAGGTGGGAGTTGATCACGGTGTGGATTTGCCAAGCATGCCTTCCTCTTAGCATGTTTATCCCTTGCGTCCTGCGTTCGAGTGTCTTCAAAGCCCATGCCACCTTTGGTAAAGGCTGTTCTCCAATTGGAGCGCTCGCAGGCAAGTATTTCCCAATTGTTGGTGTTTATACTACTTTTTTTTGTATTGAGACAGTCTTTAAATCTCTTTTATTGACCACCAGTATTACGCTTTCCATTTTTAAGTTCAAAATAGAGTGGTTGCTTTGGAAGACGATAATCAGGCATACGCACAACATGACCAGTCCAACGAAGCTGATGTTGAAGAATCATTGCTTCAACACTGATGATCTTTCCTTCTTCCAGTACACTGATATTAGTTTGCCTGTGTTCCTAAGTGATGTGTAATTTCTTTTGGAGATACCGTTGATGGAATCTTTCAAGGAGATGGAGATGGCCTTTATAAGTGGTCCATGTTTGTCAAGGTTGGTAGTACCATAGCTTTGTAAACAAGCATTTTGGTTTCCCTGCGAATGTCCCGGTCCTCAAACACTCTGCACATAAGTGGAGGCCCCATTCAAATATAGCATCTTCCACTGCAGCTTAAATTGTGCAGGCTGTTTGACCACTTCAGGATTCCTGTGACCTAATTCTGCTGAGTGAGAAGATCAAGAGTATGAAAGTTGCATTTGGGAGATTGACAAAACTCTGTCCTAACTGAAAGGATTCACAGATTCCTAAAGCTCTCTTGACCTACCTGTTTGCACCTTCGATTTCTGTGTCTGTGTTTCCTATTCACACCAGTGCTTCGCCACCCAACACTCTGCTTGCCAGTGTATATAGTTCAACGATGGAACTCGCTCCCACAGGGGGCAAAGATAGCCACCAACTTAGATGACTTTAAAAGAGGATTAGAAACATTCATGGAGAAGGAGAGGGCTATTGATGGCCACTAGTCAGGTTGGCTAGGCTCTTCCTCCAACTGTGGTTGCCAGAAACTGCGGGAGGGGAAAGTGCTCCTGTGTTCGAATCCTGATTGCGGGATTTCCAGAGACATCTGGTTTGCTACTGTGAGAAAAGGAGGCTGGACTAAATGAGCCAGTGGCCTGATCCATTCAAATGGGCAGCAAATCATCATCATCATCATCATCATCATCATCTTATGTCACTATGTTCTTAGCCAGTTTGGGTGCCAGAAGACTCCCTTACAACATCTGGCAAATTCTTACTGGCCTATCCACATATGAATGTTAGGAATCTGTTCTCCTAAAGTTAAAGCCTGATTGCAGTGTTCCACTTGCTGAACCATTAATTAACTTAATTAGGCTTCAATTAAAACAAAACAAAAAGTTTTCACTCCTACTGAATGACATTCTTCAGCACGAATCCTTTGGTGGATGTGGTCCATGAATTAAAAACAGTAGGGTTTTTTTTGTGTGTGTGTGTGTGTGTTGTTTTTTAAAGATCACGTTGCCAACATGCGTTTTCATTTGTCAGTTATTCTTAATTAATATCTCTCTCTCTCTCTCAATCTCTGTCTCAGCTAAAGAAAAATGTCAAGTCTATATATAGGAAGGAGAACCTTGGCCTTTGGTGAAGGTTCCTCTGTACCTGGAAACAGACTGGAATATGGTACAAAGTGAGATTCTTATGTGGGTCTCAGGGTTTGCTCTCCAGCAAAACCACAACCCGCAGCACCTTAATTTTTTTTTTTTTTTGCCACCTTACATAATGAATTCAGATTCTCACAACTGTTGATCCAAGTTAAATATAATATATATGTCACATGGAAGAGGGAACAAGCTTCTTTTCTCCTGCTTTGGAGCGTAGGACTCGAACCAATGGTTATGAGTTACAAGAAAGGAGACTACGACTAAACATTAGAAGAAGAAAAAACTTTCTGACAGTAAGAGCTGTTCTTAAGTGGAACAGTCTCCCTAGGGAAGTTGTGGACTCTCCTTCCTTGAAGGTTTTAAGGCAGAAGTTGCTTGGCCACCTGCCATGGATGCTTTTGCTGAGATTCCTGCATTGCAGGGCGTTGGTCTAGATGACCCGTGGGTCCTTTCCAATTCTGATAATCTTCTAGGATTTATATAGTGCCTTTAGATCAGGGGAAGGCAACATTGTAATCTCCAGATGTGGTAGCGCCCCTGACTATTGGTTCTGCTGGCTGGGGCTGATGGCAGTTGGAGTCTGACAACATCTGGAGGGACTGTCATTCCCCACCCCCAAAGTTGACGGGCATTGCTGTGTATGTGGCTCATCTTGTGATTGATTTTGTAGGATGGGGCTCACTTGCCCCCCTCAATATTTTCTTCAGGTTGGCACCCCTGGATCCTTGCATCCCTCTAACACATATCTGAGATCTATGACTCCCTCTCCCTTATTCCCCATCCTCTCAATATGGCGTTGCTTCCTGTTTTCATTGATTGCTTATAGATTGCTTATGCATATTGTTTTATCTATATGATGTTAGCCGCGCTGAGCCCGGCTCCGGCCGGTGAGGGCGGGGTACAAATAAAAATTTATTAATATTATGAAAACAAGATCCATCCCCATAGAAAGTCTTCTGCCATCTCCCCGTTCCTCAGTCAGTCAGTCGCTGAATCTGTGTTCCTGCCCCAGCCTCTGAGGAAGAGGAGGAAGAGGCAGCATGGTGGAGGCAGTAGAAGCTGAAGAATGGCCACAGCCCCAGGACTGCTGGGCCCCGAGGTAGTGATCCTGGGGGAGAAATGTCAGGATTGTCCTACACACGCGATCGTCCGGGAGCTTCAAAAGCATTCCTCAGCCCGAACATCACAGCGAATGATGCCAGAAGACATCAGCACACTTAGGGATCCACAAAGGTTTGTGCAGTTGCGTAACAGAACTCAGCAGCTCAGCATTTAGGCTAATCTACTTTATTTACATATAAATACACATGGAACACTTCAACATGGCTCCCTCTCTCTCTATCATCAGGCATCAAAGAGAAAGGACAAAGGACAATAGTCCCACTTCAGGGAACACAGTAAGACAAACATCCTGTCTAGGTCATATCCCATTCCTGTGGAATCAAAACACACACCGTCATGTGATAGACAATAATCCCGTGACTGCACACGGGGAATGAATCTCCAACAAGAAAGTGGATGTGCTGGAGGTGGAGCTGGGTGCCTGCCAGACCCATCTGGGGAGGAGAAGAAGTTATGCCTCAAAACCCAGGCCAGCGTTCTTATTTCCATCCGGGGAAAGTTGGGAGAGTATGGGACTCCTTTGTTGTTCTTTCTCCCACCCAACACAGGCTGACGAAGGTTCCTATGTGCAAGCAAGCAAGCAAGAAATATGCAGTGCTTCCCCCCCAAAATAATAATAATAATAATGTTTCAGGGTACCCTCATTTTGACTCAAGAAAATCACCATTTTATAGTTCAAATCGGGAAAAATAAATGCAGCAAATGGACAAAAGTACAAAGAACATGTGTTGCCTCTAATTACACAGCTGAAAGCTCACAGTAACTTCTACATTGGCATGAGGTTGTGTGCACTAGCATCTTCCCGATTCCACACATCCATATTCCACACTGCTTCACATATTAAACGCTCGCTTCCGTCTGAGACTCAGGAAACATGATGACAGGAAATGAGGGGGTAGCAACAGAACTGACGATTCACCGTTCTAGAGAAGAATCTAAAATTTCCTTTAAAAAAATTAATTTCTTCTCCCATTAGATTCACAAAATGTTTAGGGTTATGCATACCTCTGCATCCCCCCAGAAAAAAGCACTGGAAATATGTATATAGGCAAGCACCGCTAGAAGATTTGGCAACTGACACACAAGTTCAGGAGTCATGATTCAGGAATTCAGGAATCGGGTGAGACTTTCAGAACTGGACGGAAACAATGGAATTGTCCTGATGTCAATAAAAGCAGCAACAACAACAATGATTGCAGTGTCTAGCATAGTGCATTACAGCTGCTACAACACGCAGAAAGATCATTACGTGGTCCATCAAAACAGTGATTTTCAAGTGGTCCATCAAAACAGTGATTTTCAAGTGGTCCATGGTGGGGCAAGGAGTTTGGGAACCACACAAAAAGTCACTTTGCCAGTCAGTGCAAAGAAAACTGAGCTGTGGTCTGACTCTGTATAAGGCATCTTCCTAAGTTCCATTGGTGACCCAGTGGGGTTCTCCTTTGCTGAGTCCAGTTCTTGACATGCCTCTGAGCTGGCTGCCCCCTGCTATTCAATTACAGAATTGTAGAGTTGGAAGGAACCACGAGGGTTATCTAGTCCAACTCCCTGCAATGCAGGGATCTTTTGCCCAGCGTGTGGCTCGAACCCATGACCCTGAGATTGGGTGCCATTTTCACAGATCTTCTTCTGGCTGCCATCAGGCTTGGGAGTGTGTGCACAGATGAGATCCTTTGCCCATGCTTCCTCGCTCATACCAAACGACCTCCTGCTGAGTCTACTGAGGTATGATGGGAATTAATGCCCAAGTGGTATTTCTGGAATTGACAGGCGGGGGCGGGTTTTCCAGTCAAGAGGAGAGCTGTACTGGCAGGAGCAAATATCATGCGAGAGAAGCTTGTTAATTTTGCTGCCCCTTTGTCAGCCGGACAAATGGCTGCCCCCATCATCCTATCGATTCCTCGTTACGCAAGACATATTTGTGCGAAGGTGCCTGACCTTTTACAGTGCTGGAGAACCCATGGGCCGTTTGCCAGCTGCCAAGAACCAGAAGTTAATTTTCACGGTCAATCAAATATCTGGATTTAAGTTGCAGCAAGGCAAGGTTTAGCTAGAACATTAGAGGGAAAGTACCCTAAACTGCAGAGGGAGACAGCTTCTCTCCCCATGCCTCCTGAGGCCAATATTTTCAGAAGAGTCTTGATTGCAGCAAAGCTGCAATCTCAGCCCAAGGTTTATATATAAAATTTCTCGGCCTGAAATTGGAGAGTTCATCTCTATCTGACCCAGCCGTCTGCCCTTTTGCATTATTACTGAGCTCTGCAAACATTAGTGCTACACAGATAAAAGCCTCTTTGGGAGATTAACCAGTTGAAGCCAATTGTTGTTTAACAGAAAATGGCAATGCCAACCTTGGGGCCTTTTTCTGCTTAGCAAACTTAGGCGTTGCTAGGGCAGGTCAACATAAAATATGGTAAATGGCGACAATTTAGTTGTCAGATTCATCTATGTGCTGCTGCTTCTTTCGCGATCACTCGTAGCCGAGTGAGATTGTCTTCCAATAAACACAGTTTTAGCAGTGAGTCCGTAAGTGACTGTGGAGGGCAATTCTGGATCCACACATCCTTCCACAGTGGGGACATTGGTTTTCGGGTGAGAGTTTATGACGGTGTGGATTTGCCAAGCATGCCTTCCTCTTAGCATGTTTCTCCCTTGCGTCCTGAGTTTGAGAGTCTTCAAAGTCCATGCCACCTTTGGTAAAGGCTGTTCTCCAACTGGAGCGCTTGCAGGCAAGTGTTTCCCAGTTGTCGGTATTTATACTTTCTTCTTTTTTAAGATTTGCCTCTAGAGAGTCTTTAAACCTCTTTTGTTGACCACCAGCATTACACCTTCCATTTTTAAGTTTGGAATAGAGTAGTTGGTTTGGAAGACGATAAGCAGGCATCCACACATCACTTGGCAAGACAAGTGAACTAATGCCAGCGTACTGGAAGAAGCAAAGATCACCAGTGTTGAAGCAATGATTCTTCAACACCAACTTCCATCTATGTGCTAAGAGTATTATTAGTAAATCCATTGAAATCTCTCTAGCACCATGACAGCAAGGTGGTTTTTTTCCAGTGTTTCTGTATGAGAGTGAGTGAGTGGGTGGGTGATGCAATGACTCAGCTTGGAAAACAAAGTTCTCTGCTTCAAGACTCTTGCTCAGGTATAAGGGCTTCAAGAACATCTGGATTTCCTCCTCCTCTCCTGGGTTATTTATTTATGGCATTAATTAGATGCCAAGGGGCTCAAGGTGGCATACATTTAATCCCCACAACAACCCTGTGAGGTAGGGCAGCCCGGGTAAGGGCCATAGCTCTGTGGCCCATTGGCAGACCAGCTTTGCGTTATAATCATGTCTTCGAACATGACGAGAAGGCTGGCAACATCAACCCCACTGTGTGGGAATCCCTTGCACATGACCTCAGTGTGTGGTGTGGAGACAGGCTGTCAGGTCATGTGTCCATAAAGGGACCCCTGACCATTAGGTCCAGTTGCAGATGACTCTGGGTTTGTGGCGCTCATCTCACTTTATTGGCCGAGGGAGCCAGCGTACAGCTTCCAGGTCATGTGGCCAGCATGACTAAGCCGCTTCTGGCGAACCAGAGCAGCACATGGAAACACCGTTTACCTTCCCGCCGGAGCGGTACCTATTTATCTGCTTGCACTTTGATGTGCTTTTGAACTGCTAGGTTGGCAGGAGCTGGGACTGAGCAACGGGAGCTCACCCCGTCGTGGGGATTCGAACAGGAGACCCCTAGTCTCTGTGGTTTAACCCACAGCGCCACCCGCATCGCTCTGCCATGCATCCATAGCAGTGACCAAAGGAGGAATGACCACCGAGAGAAGAAATGCCATGTTGCATTTGCAGTAACACAACCAGCCGCCTTCATCTGCCTGAGCTGCAACAAAGCATGTCTCTCCCACATCGGTCTCTACAGCCACAGCAAGCGCTGCAGCCTTCCAACAGCTTGACCTCACCCCAAAAGGCATAGTCCTCCATTGTTTCCAAAAAAGAGACAGTGGATGCCAGCCAAACTTGGAACTCTCTTGAACATAAAGTTTATGGAAGTAGTGAGTAACCTGTGGCCCTCCAGATGTTGTTGGCCTCCTACCAGTCTCAGGTAGCCTGGCCAATAGGGAAAGATGATAGGAATTGTAGTCTAGTCCCATCTGGAGGACCATTGGTTCTCTGCCCTTGCATTTTCCAGCCAGGTGTTCAGGTGACCAGTCAAACAAAATGCATAATATAAAATACAAAAAGTGGAGCCTCAATGACATCAAATGGCAAGCTGGGAACTGACTATCATGGCAGATTTATGAGACTTGACAGCATTCATATATTTTGCCACCTGCTTGGTCCCCTCAGAGATACCCAGAAAGGATTCCTGGAGATCAACCAGGAAACCATGTATTAAGAGGCTGCATCATGCATTTTCTATCTGCCTGATTAAAGAAAAAAAATACAGTAAAAGAACACAGGAGGGACCATTTTGATCTCCGAGTGGTTAAATGGGCAGAATCAGTCTTTAAAGGGAACTCAAGCACATCTGCTGTCTAAAAGCTTTGGAAGTAAAACATTAAAACAGGACAAGAAAATAGCTCTTCTGTACTTGGGTGAGGTTAAAAGAAATCAAATATGGTTTCTCCTTCCCTTGATGTTGTGAATCAGTTCATGTACATCTCAGATGCTAGAGGAGATAAAGAGCCTGCTGGATCAGGCCAGGGGCCTATCTGGTCTAGCATCCTTTCTTCACAGTGGCCAACCAAATGCCCCAATGGGAAGCCCAAAAGAAGGACCCAAGTGCGAGAAGACTTTCCCCTCCGTGGGTTCTAGCAACTGCATCTGGCTCAGAGATGCTGGGCTTCAAGGTGGGTGTCTACCCCAATGACTACAGGCTTAGGCAGAGAAGTTCAGGTCTGCGGTTGAAATGTGCATTTCCCAAACATTTGCCCAAAGGGAATGTGGTCCTCAGGTTGAAAGAGGGTGGACTATGGAACTTTGAGGCAGTGACGGAAACCCTCGTGGGTGGCTTCTGAATAACATTTGCTGGAAACTACAGAACAGGAGAGTGCCAGTGTGGTGTAGTGGTTAAGAGTGGTAGACTCATAATCTGGTGAACCAAGTTCGCGTCTCCGCTCGTCCACATGCAGCTGCTGGGTGACCTTGGGCTAGTCACACTTCTCTGAAGTCTCTCAGCCCCACTCACCTCACAAGAGTGTTTGTTGTGGGGGAGGAAGGGAAAGGAGAATGTGAGCCGCTTTGAGACTCCTTCGGGTAGTGAAAAGCGGGATATCAAATCCAAACTCCTCTTCTTCTTCTTCTTCTTCTTCTTCTTCTTCTTCTTCTTCTTCTTCTTCTTCTTCTCAGCTCCCACTTGCAGGTTTCCTACAGGCATTTGATTGGCCAGGATGGTGGACTTGATGAGCCAATGGCCTCATCCAGCAGGGCTATTCTTAGGCTCCAAACCTGCCACCAAGAGTGAAGAGGCAAGAATTGTGCAATCACCTCCTTTACTGCATTCGGTTGAGGTCTGGCTCTTTGACAGAGCAATCTGAGTGCTCTCTGCTAGCTAGTGCCTCAGGCTCCCTTTGACCAGTTATCAGAGGCAGAGCTAGCTGCTCCGGCACCCAGAGCGACGCACATGTTGTGCACCCAGTGGCGGGGCTAGCTGCCATGGGGTGGGGCTAGCCACCCACAGGGGTAGGGCGAACATCCCTGGGCAGCGCCACCTGCAGTGAGCGTCCCAGGGCTGCACCACACCGATGTCACCCCGCAGGGATGACACCCGGGGCAGACCACACCCACCACACACCCCTTCCTCTGCCAGTGCCCGTTATCTGCTACTAATTTCTTATTTTAGATGCTTCTTTCTGCTCCTAGTCCATCAGGAAACCAATGGCCCTCTCGTTGAATTTTGTTGAACTACAGTTCCCAACATCCCAGACAGTTGGTCTTGCTGGGGAGGGCTGATGGGAGCCCTGCTCCAATGCTGGGTTTCGCACAACTGCAAACCACCATCGGACTGGTTTTCATTGTTTTCACTTGTTATACGAGAAGCAACGATCAACATTCAGCAAGTTCACTCGCCTCCAGCAGAAGCACCAAATGTCTATTTAATAACATTAAACTTAAAAGTCACTTCATTTTTTAAAAACAAAATAAATAAATAAAAATTCCTTCCAGTAGCACCTTAGAGACCAACTACTGGAAGGAATTTTTTTTATTTTGTTTTGACTATGGCAGACCAACACGGCTACCTACCTGTAACGTCATTTTTTAAGTGAAGGTATCATCCCAGTAGTAATGTACGGAAGTGAGAGCTGGACCATCAAGAAGGCTGATCGTCGAAGAATTGATGCTTTTGAATTATGGTGCTGGAGGAGACTCTTGAGAGTCCCATGGACTGCAAGAAGATCAAACCTATCCATTCTCAAAGAAATCAGCCCCGAATGCTCACTAGAAGGACAGATCCTGAAGTTGAGGCTCCAGTACTTTGGCCACCTCATGAGAAGAGAAAACTCCCTAGAAAAGACCCTGATGCTGGGAAAGATGGAGGGCACAAGGAGAAGGGGACGACAGAGGATGAGATGGCTGGACAGTGTTCTCGAAGCTACCAACATGAGTCTGACCAAACTGTGGGAGGTAGTGAATGATTGGAGTGCCTAGCGTGCTCTGGTCCATGGGGTCACAAAGAGTCGGACAACGACAACAATCATGGAATGGCAGAAGGGACCTCGAGGGGCATCTTATGCAACTCTTTGCAATGCAGAAATCTCAGCTAGATATAGTCAAGATTCCAACTGTGCATAGTGGGCAGTTTTATGTGTCCGAGCATTCAAGCACTACCACCTCTCACATCGCATGTGGGCTTTTCCACCTGCCCATTTTAGCATTGAATGGCGAGGGACAGCCTAGCCACAGCAGAGCTCTCCTGACTAAGCACGGCCTCAGCAGATGCTGTTGGGTCAGCTCTCTTCTCAGCTGAGGTCCTGGACCCCGGAATCAGGAAATGGTGACCGGGTACCATTGACAATCATGGCATTTTTATTTCCTTGCAGTAATATCAAGGGCTCAGCTGACATCACGGGAGGGGAAGTTGAAGGAAATGGAGAGATGAGAGGTTGCTGAGGCCCAGGTCTCTGTGGGAGGCTGTCTGCAGCACAAGGAGGGTATTTTTTATCCTCCCTGTCTTCACAGCAGGCTCCAATTGCCTCCCTGCGGCTGATCTGCTGTTTTAAATAAACACAGACAAGGGTGCAGTAACTTCCGTCTTGTGACCTCTCAGCCTTTCTTTCTGGTCCAGAAATGAGCCACAGCTCCCCGCATGACTCCGCCGCATGCATATCTCTGCTTGCTGAGTGACTGCGACAACTTTCTCCTAGCAAATTAAAACAGCAAAGAAGATGATAAGAGTCTGGTCCGGCATGATGTTGACTCCAGATCCAAAAAGAGACAATTGCTCCCCAACAATTTCATTCATTGTTTATTTTTTAATGCAGTTAATTCAGTGATGGGGAAGTTAAAAAAAAAAAAAAAAACTCCCCAAGCTGGATGGACGGGCAGCAAAATGGCAAATTCAATATCAGCATTTGCAAAGGAAAAGCGAGCCAAGTTTCACAGATACACTCATGGGGTGTTGAACCGGTGGTTTTGTAAGTATTTTGGGAAAACAGTAGGTGTAAAATGCTCTAAATCCTTTAAAGCAGTCTCTCCCAAGCTGATGCACTCCAGACATTGATGGACTGCAACTCCCATCAGCCTAAGCCAGCACAGTCAATTGTCATGGATGATGGGAGTTATAGTCTACCAGCATCTGGAGGATGCCAGTTTGGGGAAGGCCGACTGATATAAATGATAAAACCAATCATATTATTTCTTCTTCTTCTTCTTCTTCTTCTTCTTCTTCTTCTTCTTCTTCTTCTTGTTCTTCTTCTTCTTCTTCTTCTTCTTCTTCTTCTTCTTCTTCTTCTTCTTCTTCTTCTTCTTCTTCCAAACATTTTATATGTGGACTGTGCTCCCATGCATGCAATTTGCATTGGTGGGGTGTGTGCGTGTGTGGACCTATTGAAGTGAATGGGATTCTTCCCACAATGCATAGTCCAGTTTTGTGTGTGTATCAAATAGAGAGGATGCACACATGGTGACTGAATGGGGTGTTTTTGTGTGTGAATTAATGGGTGGGTGGGGAAGGAACATGAGAAAGGGAGTGAATCACCTACTCCTGTCTCTGTCCCTTCTCAACACTGGTATGTGTGTCCCTCCCTCAACCCAACACCCTCAAGTGAATGCCATCCTCAGAGAAGAGGAGGGAAGGTTAATAATAATAATAATAATAATAATAATAATAATAATAATAATGATAATAATAATTTATTTATTTGTGCCCCGCCCATCTGGCTGGGTCCCCCCAGCCACTCTGGGCGGCCTCCAACAGATATTAAGATACATTAAAATATCACAGATTAAAAACTTCCCTAAACAGGGCTGCCTTCAGGTATTTTCTGAATGTCAGATAGTTATTTATCTCTTCGACCTCTGCTGGGAGGGCATTCCACAGGGCGGGCGCCACTACCGAGAAGGCCCTTTGCCTGGTTCCCTGTAGCTTTGCTTATCGCAGTGAGGGAACCGCCAGAAGGCCCTCGGCGCTGGATCTCACTGTCCGGGCTGAACGATGGGGGTGGAGATGCTCCTTCAGGTATACAGGACCGAGGCAGTTTAGGGCTTTAAAGGTCAGCACCTACACTTTGAATTGTGCTCGGAAGAAGAAGAAGAAGAGTTTGGATTTGATATCCTGCTTTTCACTACCCGAAAGAGTCTCCAAGCGGCTAACATTCTCCTTTCCCTTCCTCCCCCACAACAAACACTCTGTGAGGTGAGTGGGGCTGAGAGACTTCAGAGAAGTGTGACTAGCCCAAGGTCACCCAGGAGCTGCATGTGGAGGAGCGGAGACGCGAACCCGGTTCCCCAGATAACGAGTCTACCGCTCTTAACCACTACACCAAACTGGCTCTCATGTCCCTCCCCACCGCCCCCCCCCCCAAAAAAACGTACTGGGAGCCAGTGCAGGTCTTTCAGGACTGGTGTTATATGGTCCCGGCGGCCACTCCCAGTCACCAGTCTAGCTGCCGCATTCTGGATTAATTGCAGTTTCCGGGTCACCTTCAAAGGTAGTGGAGTCCAAAATGACTTCCAGGCTGTGTAGCTGGTCCTTCAGGGCTACAGTTACCCCATTCAGGACCAGGGAATCTCCCACACCCTGTCCCCCCGAAACAGTACTTCTGTTTTGTTAGGATTCAACCTCAATCTGTTAGCCACCATCCATCCTCCAACCACCTCCAGGCACTCACACAGGACCTTCACTGCCTTCACTGGTTCTGATTTGAAAGAGGTAGGGCCACTCTTTCAAATCTTAGGTTCCCACCCGTGCTCTTTTCCTTTAAAGTTCCTAGCCCCTGTGGAGGGAGCACAAATCCCTTTTAAAAGACAGCCCATTAAAAGACAGAAATCTGCACTCCTGCAATGCTCAAAGGAAACTCAGATTCTGCAACTTTTATGCATCAGGCAAAGAAGGCAGATTGTAGACATCCCACCAGGATTTCCAGAGTGGTCAGTTCTTGACTACAGCCGTACCTTGGCTCTCGAACACCTTGGTACTCAAACGTTTTTGTGCGATGAGAACCTGGAAGTGAGTGTTCCGGTTTTTGAACCTTCTTTGGAAGCTGAACGTCCAACGCAGCTTCTGCTTGAGTGCAGGAAACTCCTGCAGCCAATCAAAAGCCATGCCTTGGTTTTCGAACATTTTCAGAAGTCGAACGGACTTCCGGATCGGATTACGTTCAAGAACCAAGGTACTTCTCTATTTCCTTTTCTTTTTTCCTATGTGTATCTGTATGGGAGGAATAGTTCATATTTACTGAGCACAATTTCAAATCACTATCCTTTCAGGAAGCTTGCCCACTGCTGTCTCCTTGAGAACAAGTGGGGTCCAGGACTGCAAGATACCAGGGATCACTTACATTGCTTGCAAATCTCCTCTCTCTCTCTCTCTCTCTCTCTCTCTCTCTCTCTCTCTCTCTCTCTCTCTTTTTCTTTCTCAAGGGTGCAAGCCTCTTCTGTTTCTTCCATTTATTTTTAGAATTGATCTCTTAGCTTACCTTTCAGCTTCCTAGCTGTTGTGCAAAGCTTTGCTTAATCTCTCTTCCCCTTCCCCCCTCAATTTTGTTTTTTTAATGCAAGGACTCAAGATGGAACCTGCTGCATTTTGATTAATCCCCTTGGAAGGTTGCTTTGAGGGTGGGTGGGGGAAGTGAGCGGTGGGGAGGAGGCTACACAGCTGAGCCTGCCGTCTGGGGAAAGTGATCGGTACATTGGACTGTCGGAGGCAGGAGCTCATGGATGGGCAGATGCTTGGAGCAACAAACTAAGAAGGAGAAGGCTGTCATCCTTCTCCTCCCCCCTTGTCCTAAAATGACTCGGAATGGAGATATGCAGGCAATTAAAGCCACAATCCAGATCAGCTCTGGCTTAATAGAGCATCTAGACCATGGCTGCATCCATTTCCCTGATTCTCATACAGGCTGGGGCAAAAGGCATTGAAATCACTTCCCCTCGAATTCTGAGAGCTGTTATGGGCCCAGCAGTTCCTGGGCTGGCTTCTCCCACACAAGACACGGAACACTGGCAGTTTAACTTAAAGGTAAAGGTAAAGGGACCCCTGACCGTTAGGTCCAGTCGCGGACGACTCTGGGGTTGCGGCGCTCATCTCGCTTTACTGGCCAAGGGAGCCAGCGTTTGTCCGCAGACAGCTTCTGGGTCATGTGGCCAGCATGACTAAGCCGCTTCTGGCTAACCAGAGCAGCGCCCAGAAACGCCATTTATCTTCCCACCAGAGCAGTACCTATTTATCTACTTGCACTTTGATGTGCTTTTGAACTGCTAGGTTGGCAGGAGCTGGGACCGAAAAACGACAGCTCACCCCATCGTGGGGATTCAAACCGCCAGCCTTCTGATCAGCAAGCCCTAGGCTCTGTCGTTGAACCTACAGCACCTCCAGCGTCCCGGCAGTTTAAGTAGCTGAGGTTTATTTCTCAATAACGGGCTTATAGCAGTCCAAGCTTCCACAACTCATCCTTCGCTGTTGGAGTCAGTTGACTCGAGTGGCTTCTGACCCTTCCCAAGGCCAGATATATGCCACGTCCTTCTCCCCCTCCTGCTGGCCCTCCTCTTCTCTAATTGCTTTCTTCACCTCCTACTTCTTGGCGACTCAGGTGTAGCCAATTCCTCTTCCTCTGGAGATTCCTCTCTGCTGGGCATCTTCCTGACACCTTCCTTCCCTCCATTTTGGTGCTTTCTACAGCCTGCCATTCGGTGGGAGGAAGCACAAGTTCCCCGCTAGCAGAATGACACTTGGATTTCAGCCTGAGACATATTCTCCAACTTGAGAGGTACAGAAGCAGAAGAGATCATTAGCTGCATCTTGAACTGGGTGGGGTTAGACAGGGTCGCGGAGGACGAGGCAATCAATGACAGATCAACAATTACAATAATTTTATTATTTATGCTCCACCCATCAGGCTGGTTTGCCCCAGCCACTCTGGGCAGCTTCAAACTAAAAATTTAAAACAAAACAAAAAACCCCTCCAATATTAAGAATCTCCCTGAACAAGGCTGCCTTCAGATGTATTCTAAGGGCCAGATAGTTGTTTATTTTCTTGACATCTGATGGGAGGGCATTCCGCAGGGCAGGTACCACTAGCGAGAAGGCCCTCTGCCTGGTTCCCTGTAACCACACTTCTCGCAGTGAGGGAACTGCCAGAAGGCCCTCAGCGCTGGATCTCAGTGTCCGGGCTGAACGATGGGGGTGGAGACACTCCTTCAGGTATACTGGGCCAAGGCCGTTTCGGGCTTTCAAGGTCAGCACCAACACTTTGAATTGTGCTCAGAAACATACTGGGAGCCAGTGTAGGTCTTTCGGGACTGGTGTTATGTGGTCTTGGTGGCCACTCCCAGTCACCAGTCTGGCATCCACGTTCTGGATTAGTTGTAGATTCTGTGTTAACCCAGGTAGAGACCTATGCAACAAGAAATGTTTATGTTTATTTCTCTTATTAGAAACATTTTTGTTGGGTCTATCAATAGATGCTTTTCAAGGCAGTTTGTCTCCAAAATACTGAAACTTGATCATGAAATAATAGATAATAAGACAGGATAATATAATAATAAGATAGCAATAAAACATCTTAATTACTTTTTATTTGTAAAATGTATGGGCGGATTAGAAAAATTCCACCTAGAATTCATCAGAGTTGTGAAGAATGGGGAATAGTGGATACCAAGACAATCAGAATGAGTGGCTGTTTGTGGGAGTACACACTGGCACCCATCTCTCTTGGGAGACAATGTAAGGTTGCAGCAATTGCATGGCAAATGTCCCTTCCCTCCCCGTGGAAATAATGACACAGACACATCATGTAAATTTTAATGGACGTAAAGGCCACAACTTTATTGGTTACGGATGTTGAGCAGTATTGGCTTAGGCATTGGACCCTATCAGCTATATCTGACCCCAACCCGTGTGTTGGAACTCAGGGAAGGCTTAACCACCAGTAAGGAACCCCAGTGATGAACATCGACCGGAACTCCCCCTGTGATCACTGTTAGGGGCGTGCCTTAGGCCCTCATCTCCCCGGGCTTCGGACAGGGCCATGCCCCCTGGAATCCTTTAACGGAATACCCTTCAATTGAGGGGCAGTTGATGACGCTACCTCCCCTCCTCACCTCTGTGGAAATTTTCCAATGCCTAACCGCCAAACCAAGAGTTGTGACGATTGCTACGAGGCAGGTGAAAAAAACCCTTTGGCTAGTCCAAGTGGGGGGAAAGTCCTACCAGGCCCCCTGGCCAACCAAGGCGACCAACCAAAGTCCATAGCAAGGTCGAAGCTAAATCTAAAAGGGTGGGTGAGCAAGTGAACCTAACCAGCTGGGGAAGCAGGACAGACTTCCGGCGGCGACGCCATTGCGGGTGGTCGTGGGCTGCTTCGGCTGCGAGGCGCCCAGTCCATCCCGGGGGTTTGGAGCCCCGCTACCGCAAAGCGGGGCTCCGGTGGGGTGCGGGAAGAGCGTCCCGCACCCTGGGCTCCCCGGCTGTGCCCGTTGTGGCTCCGAACCCTTCCCTCGCTCCCCCTGTAAAGGGGGAGTGGGGGTGAAGGGACGACGGAGCCGGGCTATAGGGGACATGCCCCAACCGGGATGTAAATGCGGCGACAAAGCCTGTGATGAGCGTCTAAGTTCTACCTGTCTTTAACGATCTGAAAGAACCTGGTGGTTGTGAGTATTTGACTGACTTTTCTATTTTTGGAACGATCCGGGGGGAAGAGGAAAGGGAGCCTGCCTCCCTCCCTTCGGGAGAGAAAGAAAGTAACCAGTTTAAGTGACTGCTGCTACAATAATGGATACAAAGTGCTCGGAATTTGAAAACTGAGACTGCTGAGTTTTCCCTTTGGGGATTAAGTGGGGAGAAAATATCTCCATTTAAAGTTTTGGTCTTTACACTCTGGCTTCAGAAAAAATGGCGATGGAAAATTTGGACTGACGTGGGAAATAATTGAAACAAAGGAAGGAAGAGACAGGAACTGAAATTTGACACTCACTCACCCTCCCTTCTAAAATGCTGGACTTTGTGTTTGAACTTGTTTTGAACTCTGGTCTAAAGGATGAAGAAATGCTTACTGTCTTGAGGCTGGAACTGCTTAATCGGAAATTGCAAGTCTTGAGTGGGATTATAAATAAAAAGAATCTATTTCCCACAGAGGAGGCTTTTCAAAAGTTTTACACAATGGAAGCAAACCTTGGCAAAGAGCTGGAAGGGGTGCTTGAAGGATGGTCTGAAATGACTGGGCAACTCCGGGAAAAGGAACCGTTTGCTGGGGGTGGCAGCCCTGGAACGGGAATATTTATAATATCCAGACCCCGAGGTGGGAGCTCGGGGGCAAGGGACATGGAATTAAGATATCTACAAGAAGCAGAAGTATGGTACAAAGAAGCGGAGGAGCCCAGGAAGGATGTGATGTGTACCCTGAAGCTCGATGCAAGGTCTGTTGTGAATGCTGCCTGGATCTGTGGACATTTGGGACAAGAAGACAATTGGAGGATTGGTTCTGGCGAAAGACAGAGAAAGACAGTGGACAGAGGGGGGGTGGGATGAAGTATTAAATGTAAAACCCAAATGGTCTGTTATGGTATCTGAAATCGGAGAGTGAAGTTTGTTGATTATAAGTTTATTTTGAATAAGCAAGGAGATATTGGATTTTAAGTTAAAAGCAGCATGATAAAGGACAGAAGAATTAAGTTTAGTTTTTATAAGAATATTCTGTTAAGATTTATGTTATAATAGGATGATCAAGAGAATTGTGCTATCTTTAATTGAAGTTAAAAATTTTTTATAGAGAAAAGTTGTTAAGAAAGTAAAATATGGATTTAAAACCGAAGGTGAAAAGGCGGGGGAAGTCAAACGTCAAGATTCAGAAATAGAATTTTTTTTTGTAAGGTATACAAACAAGAAGAAGAATCCTGGCATTATGTGTATTTGTATTTGTTTTGTATTTGTAGGTGTGGGTCTGGGTATGTGTTGTATTATGAAAATGTTAATAAACTCTTCATTAAAAAAAAAAGCTGGGGAAGCAGGACAAAGAGGGTGAGTTTCCCACTCGTCTCTAGTTTAAAGGGACTAGGACAAGCCCCCAGGCCGACCGTATTGGTCGGCCTGTGGGAGGCGTGGGGATATTTTGCCAATTGCGCAGGGGCTGAGCTCAGCCCCTACGCGCGTGGTCGGGTCGTGACACCCACAGATCCACCTCCATTCAATGCGGAAGTGGCCCTGCTGAGGCTGTAGATGCAAGAGAGACACGTTTTAGGCTCGCCATATTTCAAACAGAGAAAATCCTAACAGAAAAGTTGCTTTTTAAAAAGTGGGGTGCTTTGCGGGTTTTTTTTTTTTTTGGCCCAATTTTGCTGTTTTTGAGCTGACATACACCTGGATTTTCCTGGACATTTTGCCTATTTCTGCCTGGACACTGCTAGAGCAGCAGTATTCCAGATGTATGGCAACCATAACATATTGCTTCCGTCATGGTGTTCCGTCGCGCCAGAAGCGGTTCAGTCCTGCTGGCCACATGACCCGGAAAGCTGTCTGTGGACAAACGCCGGCTCCCTCGGCCTGAAAGCGAGATGAGTGCCACAACCCCATAGTCGCCTTGGACTGGACTAAACCATCCAGGGGTCCTTTACCTTTACCTATTTTGAATATGCTTTAGAATTCTGTAGGGATGTGTGAATACTCTACCGTGTGGCCCAATTCCATTGGTTTTTCTGCAGTTAGGCCCTGACAGCTGGGATGCTGGGTTCTGATGCCACAGGAAATCCTGGGAAGTGAAAAAGGGGAAGTCAGAATCTCTAAAACAGATCTTCAGTCTTGCCAAACTACATTTCCCAGGATTCTGTGGGGAAAGTCCATGACAGTCAAACTGGCATGTACAGCATTGCCTGGGGACACAGTTCTCTTGCTCTTAAGTTTTCTCCAGTTTTTCCAATATCTGAAAATGCTTATTTCCCCCTCTCTCTTGAGAGCTTAATTCAATCAGTCTTACAGAGTATGGAGATTTAAAAACAAATGGAAAAAAGAAAGATACCCAGGTAGTTAATGAACCACAAAGTCACTGGTAATGAATGATAACTCAACAGCACATGTAGAATCCGAGCAAAGGGTCAGTCTACTGTAATGATATTAAACGAGATATCCGTTTATGGGCTCTCGATTGCACAGGAGCAATTCTGTCTTTCCACGCTTGAGGACTTAACAGTCCTCCGACGGATAAATCAACAAGACTGAATGAGTTCAACAGGCTGTAATGGAGTTGTGTGGCATCCTTACGATGCGGAAGGGTTAGTCGAATCACTAAGGTTAATATGTACCAGGAGAAGATGCCATTAAACGTTGGCAGATAAAATGTGGCTTCTTGTTGATATCCAGTACTTGGGGTGGAAACCGTGTTGGGGGCTCCAAGATTATCAAGTTATTTATTGCTGTGTGGTTAACCCGCCTGTGATGGAGATCTACGGAACAAGAATTACTGCAGCGAGATTGTATGACTGGCTCAGCTCCACAACGCATTGGTGAAAATATCCTTTGACTGCTTGGTCATGGAATTCCCCTTGGGTTGCATATTTTAGGTCCTATCCTGGTACAGGGATTCTCTTTTCTTACGCTCACGGCAGCCTCTTGAAACAGGTTGGCAATAAGAATGGAAAAGGGAAACCGTAAAGAGCAAGGAGCAATTCCCCTATTAGGAACATGTTTGGGACATTTTAGTTTAGAGAAACCTTTAGAGGTGATATGATAGAAATTTTTAAAATCATGGGGAAAGCGGATAGGGAAAAAGTTTTTTCTCCATCTTATAACACCAGAAATATTGTACATCCAAGGAATTTGAATGTTGGAAGATTCAGATACAGATTATATATATATATATATATATATATATATATATATATATATATATATATATCTCCATGCAACACATGGTTAAACTATGGAACTTGTTGCCACTGGAAGCAGTGATAGCTATCAGCCTGGATGGCTTTAGAAGAAGATGGAACAAGTTTGTGAATGATAAGATGGAGGTGGTAATGTTACCCTGTCGATTTGGCAATAGATTATCTGCTTGCTTTTAAATGCAAACTGAATCAAATCTCTCCCCCGTCTCCTCACAGGATGGGTGACACCTGGCTTGAGAGCAGTACATGTGAAAAGGATCTAGGAGTCTTGGTAGACCATAAACTTGACATGAGTCAACAGTGTGATGCAGCAGCTAAAAAAGCCAATGCAATTCTGGGCTGCATCAATAGGAGTATAGCATCTAGATCAAGGGAAGTAATAGTACCACTGTATTCCGCTCTGGTCAGACCTCACCTGGAATACTGTGTCCAGTTCTGGGCACCACAGTTCAAGAAGGATACTGACAAGCTGGAACGTGTCCAGAGGAGGGCAAACAAAATGGTCCAAGGCCTGGAAACGATGCCTTATGAGGAACGGCTTAGGGAGCTGGGTATGTTTAGCCTGGAGAAGAGAAGGTTAAGGGGTGATATGATAGCCATGTTCAAATACAGTGGTGCCCCGCTAGACGAAAATAATTCGTTCTGCGAAAATTTTTGTCTAGCGGGTTTTTCGCCTTGCGGAGCGGCAATGACAGCCGCGCTCCGCAAAACGAAAAAAAAAGACGAAAATTTTTCGTCTTGCGAGGCAGCCCCATAGACTTTTTCGTCTAGCGGGGCAGCCTTCCGCTAGACGAATGCCTTCGTCGAGCGTGTTTTTCGTCTAGTGAGGCATTCGTCTAGCGGGGCACCACTGTATATCAAAGGATGTCATATAGAGGAGGGAGAAAGGTTGTTTTCTGCTGCTCCAGAGAAGCAGACACGGGGCAATGGATTCAAACTACAAGAAAGAAGATTCCACCTAAACATTAGGAAGAACTCCCTGACAGTAAGAGCTGTTTGACAGTGGAATTTGCTGCCAAGGAGTGTGGTGGAGTCTCGTTCTTTGGAGGTCTTTAAGCAGAGGCTTGACAGCCATCTGTCAGGAATGCTTTGATGGTGTTTCCTGCTTGGCAGGGGGTTGGACTGGATGGCCCTTGTGGTCTCTTCCAACTCTAGGATTCTATGATTCTTGACTGTATTCCAAAATACAGGGTGGGAACCATGTTGGCAAAGTGGGACAGAAGGGCACAAATCTTTCCTGGAAAGGGTGCTGGTGTGTGGTCTGCTGGTGAACAACTGCTTGTCTGTGTCTGCATCTTTAAATACGTTGATTCTGTTTCACTTGGGACATCCACTCTTTAGATGTTATGTTTGTTTTCTAAATAACAATTCAACTGGATGGTAGCTGGTCCTGCAGCAGAGAAAGAAAGAAAAGAAAAGAAAAGAAAAAGTCAAATAAGTTGGTGGGTGAAGCTTTGTTCACCCAGCTCATCAAACAAGAAAAAGAAAAAGCATAAAAGTTTTCCAACAGCAGATTTCTAAATATTTTATAGAAATCGACAGGGAATCCATATGGATCCTGGTTCTTGTTACAGCCCCTGGCTTCTTCGGGAGGTTTTAAAAAATGCATGCAAAAGACTGACAGTCCTCAGACTTTGGGGATTGACTTTCCTGAAGACGGCTGACATGCCGTGTCTGATTTCCTGTCACACCCTCTAGAGACAGGTCCACCGCCCAAGGAGACGTGAATTTGTGCCATTTTATTGTTTCAAAGGCTGTGCACCGCTCCCAATCTCTGCATAGTGGGAACAAAACTCCAGGGATTCCAGCCACTCACCCAGGGTTGCTTTTATGTTGAGAAATCAAGGCACAGCGGAGACTAGTGTGTTTAAGAAATGTGGTTTTATTTCACCCATATCTACACCTGGAAGGGTGGTGTATGGGATGTTAGGAGAGGGTTAGTATCTCTGGTGGGGGAAACGTCATGCTCCTTCTGGAGTAGTTTGTGCACCTTTGGTCCCCACCCTGAACCCTCAGCTCTCACCTGAAGCTCCTAGAAGCCGCCAACATACAACAGTGACCACACCCCGGAACAGATTCGACTGGCCGGCTAAACCAGCTGAGGGTAGCGGATGAGTCTCAGACCCTCCACGAGTTAGGGACTTCCCCTGCATGCGAAGACAGGCTCCAGCAGATGGAGTGGACGAGACTAAGAGTGGGTCCAATGGTCCAAGAAGGTGGTTTCTGCATGTGCTGTAGAGGGAAGTGAGAGACAGGTGGGGCTCGTCAACCTGGGAAGGTGGTCCATCTAGAAGAAGGAAAACTCTGATGCTAAACCTCTGCTGTCTTGTGAGATATCGCCAGGAGAAGAAAAGTCCAAGGAGCAAACCCTATAGAGATCCAGAGTGGAGTCCCTAAGGAACGTTGTATGCCACCTTGTGTGTCTCCTTCAGGCAATTCCTGCAGCCAAGCTGGTGCCAAATGTCTTGGTCTTCTTTCCTTTGGACCACATCAGCAAGGCTGAGGGGGGGGGGGACTTGTCATCTGGGCAGCCCAGGACCTCCACAAACACTGCCCAAGCTTGCACACTGGGAAGGTCACTTCGGTGCTGCTAACACAGTGATTTGACTTCACCCCTGGAGGCTCACTCCATTGTCTCTTGAGACAGACAGATGCCCAAAACACCTGGAAGCTTTCAGCGGAGGGGGAGTGCAGAACAAGGACAACACCTGTCTGCTTGCCCCCTTCTCCAGACCTCTCTCTCTCTCTGTGTGTGTGTTTTAAGGGCAGCATTTTTCCTGTGTGACATCAGGCCCATGTTACCCTGGCAACCTCCATTTCACAGACCCAGCATCTTCTTTTGATGGTCCATCAACACATTTGCAATGCAGAGAAGCTAAACATGTGGGACTTTTTTACATTGCAAAGCTGTCTCTCTCCCAGGTGAAGACTCAGAGCATTTAGTAATTCCTAACATTTACTCCGTAATTTCAAACATTCACCAAATTCTTAGAATTACAGGCACATTTGCACCCTTAAACTCTGGTACCCCAAATCTCCAACAGTATCTTAGATTAGCAGAAGCGCCTGGTGATTTGAAGGACTGTGCCTGAGGGGCAGGATTTATCTCAGAGAGCTTATTACCTGCTTGGATAGCAATGGTGTTGCCTACCAGCATGGGGTGGGAGAAATTCTCAGTGTGGGCAGGAGGAGATTACCCACTTGTGTCGACACAGAGGCGGGCTTTTTCACTGGCAATACTATTGCTACAGGATGCACTGCTGAAATACGAAGGGCGCTTGGCATTCTGCTGGTGTTGGGAATCAGACCTGTTTACACCTGCGTTCCCTTGGCGTATTGACCCGAATCTCTTGTTTAATTGCTGTGCTGGTTCAATGGGGTAGTTTTACTGTTTATTTTAATTATGAATGCTTATATTTTAATGTTTCAGTGGGGTTGCTTTATTGTGTCTTGCAATTATAGGGGTTATATTTTAATGTTTGCGGAATTGGCTTTTATACTTAGAAATTGCATGCAAGTCTACTTTGGCACAAAGAGGAATATGAACAAAATAAACAAAGAATAGAACAGGGAGGCACTCTGACTCTACCCAATTCTGTGATTTATCATCATGTTGCAACATCTGGAAGAGCCATCGGGTCAATTTATTGTCTAAAGCGGGCCTGGGGAAAACGTGGACCCTCCAAATGTTGTTGGGCAACTCCCAGTTGGGCTAGTGACCATGGCTGATGGAAGGTGTCATCCAGAAACATCTCCTTAGCCTTGCTCTAAATGGGCAGAATTGGATCTCTACTTATTCTTTCCACCTTGCAACTATCCAAAATAACACTTGAGCATCTGTGGAATGGATCTTGTAGCCACCACATTCAGCTGTGTGATCTCTTTCCACCTCTCTGTTGGAGCTGGCCTGTGGAACACCAGCGGGAAGTCCCCTATGAGAGCCAGTGTGGTGTAGTGGTTAAGAGCGGTGGACTCGTAATCTGGGGAACCGGGTTCACATCTCCGCTCCTCCACATGCAGCTGCTGGGTGACCTTGGGCTAGTCACACTTCTCTGAAGTCTCTCAGCCCCACTCACATCACAGAGTGTTTGTTGTGGGGGAGGAAGGGAAAGGAGAATGTTAGCCGCTTTGAGACTCCTTCGGGTAGTGATAAAGCGGGATATCAAATCCAAACTCTTCCTATGGGCTGGGTAAATCTAGACGACCTAAAGCAAAGCAGAGATGCAGAAAGAGGTGAGTCCAGAGACCACAGCAAGGCCAGGCCAAGATGGTGTGTAGCCAACAGCATCAAAGCCCACTTCTTGTTGCTCAGAATGCGGAAAGCAAAGCAGAAAGCGAGACCAGTAAGAATTCAAATTGACCTGGTTCCCCTCCAGATGTTGCCAGACTCCAGCTCCCACTGGCCTCAACCAGGAAATAAGATGGGAGTTGTAATCCAAGAACATCTCAAGGGTCCTTGGTTGGGGAAGGCTCACTGACATGCCCTCAAGCCATACCACATGCCCTCTTCTTTCCTTTTGCGTCTTCAGAGACTCCTTGGTTGGCCTGGCCCATGGTTTCCAGTTCTGATGCTGCTGCTCCAGCCATGGAGACAATCAGTTTTCCCCAAACAGTTGTAGGGATAGATCTGGAGGGTCTGTGGGAATAATTAGATGCAAACCAGCCTACCAACAAAGCCCCCCCCCCCCTAAAAGGAACAAAACCACCCACAACATAATTTATATTTGCAGATCTATTCTTTGCCTCTTTCCAGATGCTTGTTTATTTCCCCCCATCAGTTATTTTATTTATTCTCCTGCTTTTTTAAAGGTTTCACTTGTGGGACATACTATTTCACGGTTTTCATTTTATCCTTGAGGTGTTTCTTTCCGGCTACTCTCTTTCCAATCAAAACACACACACACCCTTTATTTCTGGGGATGACAGCTTGTAGTTGTCAGGTCCCCCCCCCCAACCCATTTTTTCCCCTGGGTTGGATTTGGATAACTTCTGATAATTTATTTTCTTCACGGAAAATAATATGTGTTGGGGCTTCTCCCTCTTCTAGAAATTATCCCCATTTCCCTTTTCTTTCCTGCCTACTATTCTTCATTTATTTTGTGCGGAGTGAATAAAACAATGCGTTTTTCATTTACAGCTTTCCGTTTTTCGTGTAAGGGAATATTTAGGAGGGAAACAAACCCCAAACGAGCATGATCCACCATTTGAAAGCAATTTTCATGTGTGGGAAGCTGGTTCTTCCAGGACAAATGCCAACAGTGCCCTTCATCTCTCTATATTGGACAAACAGGCCAAACCCTACGCCAAAGGATAAATGGACATAAATCTGACATCAGGAATCACAAGACAGAGAAACCAGTAGGAGAACACTTCAATCTCCCAGGACATTCTATACAAGATTTCAAAGTAGCTGTCCTAATACAAAGGAATTTCAGAAATAGACTGGAAAGAGAAATGGCTGAATTGCAACTAATCACCAAACTTAAAACCACGGAGAGACCTGGTCTGAACAAAGACATTGGATTCTTATCTCATTATACATGACAAAGCTGTCTTTAGTCATCTCACCCCTTGCTTTTTCCTTTCAGACCAATTGCAGTCGTTAACAGTCGTCAACAGGTTTTCCACACCCATCAGCCAATCACCCCTTCCCACCACCCTTCTGTGTAATACCCCTCCCCACCCTCTCACTATATATAAGGGTCTGGTGACTTCCGTTTCAGTGTATCTGAAGAAGTGTGCATGCACACGAAAGCTCATACTAAGAACAAACTTAGTTGGTCTCTAAGGTGCTACTGGAAGGAATTTATTTATTTATTTATTTATTTAGTCTTCCAGGACAATTACACACATGCACAAACACAGCGAAAAGGGGTCACATTTGCCAATGAGTTGGTTTGGATAGTGATATGCAATTTGTTATGCACAAATTGGCTTCCGTTCTTTCACTTAATAAACGAAGTCTTCAACTAACCACAGTTTCTCATTATCTTCAAATCAGAAAACTATAGTTACCAGATTCGGAACAATCCAGGTTCTTAAAACGTAAATTGAAGTTAGTTTAAGATCCTAACTTGCTTGTCTGTAATTGCAAGCATTGTTATTGATCATGACCCTCATTGATGAGGCATAATAACTTTGACATAACTGTGACCGGTTTTCCAAGGAAGAACCAATTATTTACTTATTTAATAAAATGTATACGCTGTTTGATTTGAAAAACAACAACAGAACAACAACAACAGAACTTGAAGTGGTTTACAGAACGGTGAAACTATTAGGGTTAATTGAAAACTTTCTGGTATAATTGCAGAATTCTGAGATGGGAATGAGGAAAAAGGGGCTCGGATAATTCTCCTCTTAGCTTATTAAGCTGAATCCAGTTGTCCAAATGCATTCACTGAGTCAGCGTCTGCATCTTTTGAAATCTTTAAGAACCTCTGAGTTATGTTGATCAGACCAAGGGTTTAGCACATCCACAGCATCCTGCTTTTCCCAGTGGCCATGCAGGTGCCTCAACTAGGACTTGAAGGCAGTAGCTGTCTCCTAATATTAACACCGGGTGGCGCTGTGGGACATGGGTAGCGCTGTGGTCTAAACCACAGAGCCTAGGACTTGCTGATCAGAAGGTCGGCGGTTCGAATCCCCACAATGGGGAGAGCTCCCGTTGCTCGGTCCCAGCTCCTGCCAACCTAGCAGTTCGAAAGCGTGTCAAATAGGTACCGCTCCAGCGGGAAGGTAAACGGTGTTTCCGTGCGCTGCTCTGTTTTCGCCAGAAGTGGCTTAGTTATACTGGCCACATGACCCGGAACAACTGTCTGTGGACAAACGCCGGCTCCCTCGGCCAGTAAAGCGAGATGAGCGTCGCAACTCCAGAGTCGTTCACGACTGGACTTAACTGTCAGGGGTCGTTTACCTTTTTTTAAAAAAAAATGTTAACACCACTTTCCACCCTGTTCTGAAGGGTCTTCCATTCTTTGGAGCTAATTTTATTGGGGGGAGGAATCGAGAAAAAACACCAGTGCAGGCATTCTTGCTTGATCTGTGAAAGCTGGAGCACCAGTTGGTTGCTACCCAATATGCTTAAAAATTGCTATCGTTCATCATTGTCCAAAATAATTTTCTTCCCTTGTACTGACCCGGGTGGAAAGTTGTTACAATTTAAACCTTTTAATCTTCACAACAACCTTGCTAGATAAATTCCTCTGAAAGCAAGCAATTGGCCCAAGGTCACCCAGTTTCCTTCATGGCCAAGTGGGGATTTGAACCCGGATCTTGGCATTTCTGTTCCCAATGCTGTAACCACTTTACCTCCCTGGCTCTCAAATGACAGTGACAGCTATTTCTGTCAGTTATCTGTGTTCATAATTCACCAGCAGCGGTGTGATGGGTGATGCCAGAATTCTTGAAATGACTTGGGTTTTAATTTTGCTGTTCAATGAAATATGCAATGATTCTGCGTTTGCTTAGTGCGTTGGTAGATTAAGACTGTTCTACATGTAGGGTTCAAGGAGGAAAATGAAAGAAAGGGGCAAGATGGCACTACAGTAAATAGGTATCAATAAACTACAGACTTGGTTATTGTTTTTTAAAAAGTGGAAGGAGAAATGCATTCTCAGAGGAACTCAATGGATTAAGCCAAGCATTGGTTTAGTAATTATTAAGACACTTGGAAAGCAAATTGCGTTTTTCTCTCTTTAGAAGTGAGGAGATGGGGAGCAGTTGTTCTATCTTTTGCCAAGATGCAGCCTGCAAGGAGCTCAGGATGGCACTAATTCCAACAAGCATCAGAATCAAAAGATACCTGGATTCTGCTACTTCAAAATGCAGCTAGGTTTTTTTGGGTGGGGTGGGGTGTGTCCAGTCGCATAGCAAGGGTGGGGCGATGGGGCCGGGACACCCTGGGTTCCAGGGGAGGGGGTGACACTCGGCGGCCCCTTCCCGCCACTCCCAACTGCCCGTGCTGCTCCACGGACGGCCGGGGCAGCCCCATGAGCCGCCGCTTGCCCAGTGGCTCCCCCGGTCGCCGCGGGAGCAGCAGCGCCAGACGGGATGCATCTGAGTCAGCGCCGCTGCTCCCGCAGCAACCGAGTGAACTGCCAAGCAAGCTGTGCATCCGAGTCGGCAACACTGCTCCTGCGGCAACCGACCGAGCCCATGCCCCACCGCCCGCTCGGCGGGTTGCCCGGTCTCCGCGACAGCAGCGGTGCTGGGCCGGATGGACTGCATCCGCGGAAGCCTGTCGCGACGCCCCACCCCCAGGAGGCTTCCTCCGCCACCGGGTGTGTCTATGTGTGAATGCTTCTTCCTCCAAACTCCTCACTGCCTGTAGAACAACAACATTATAGGGAGCAATCTGAAAAATGAAAAACGAAAACCCCATGTTTTTTCTGACATGCTAATTTTCTTTGTGCAAGGAATTGTTTTATTGGAAAAAACTCAAAATATGTATCATTCTACTTGCAGCCTTTTGCGGTATGGTCCAGGGAAAACATTACCGTTCACCATTGTTAGAATGTCAGTAAAATGGTTCATCCAAGCATTTCTCCTGACATGCCTTTTGGGATAGATTTCTAAACTTTTTTTATATTCCCAAGCGGAATATTCAGACACACAACAGCTGCTTGCCAGCACCCATATCTGTATCCTCAGTGAATAAAGTCCATGAAAAACTCTGCCACTTAATTCTACATTTAAAAAACAAACAAACAGCAACAACAATCAAGTGCCACGTGAATTTTATGAGATAAATGTCTTTTCCTGAAATTTATTGATTTCCCCCCAAAAAAGGTCCCCTTGGACAATCTCATCATCTTTCAAGGAACAGAAAAAGTGCCAATAATGTTTGCCTCCTTTAAGCTGGCAACTCTTGGCAAGTGCTTTACCAAGAGATGTTGAGGCATGCTTACAGGTGAAACTCAAAAAATTAGAATATCGTGGAAAAGTCCATTTATGTAAGCAATTGTTTTCATTAGCTACTGGAGTTTATTAGATGAGATAGACTCATGACATGCAAAGCGAGATATGTCAAGCCTTTCTTTGTTATAATTGTAATGATTATGGTGTACAGCTGATGAAAACCCCAAAGTTGAGATTGTTAATTTGGGGTTCTCATCAGCTGTACGCCATAATCATCACAATTATAACAAACAAAGGCTTGACATAACTCGCTTTGCATGTCATGAGTCTATCTCATATATTAGTTTCACCTTTTAAGTTGAATTACTGAAAGAAAGGATCCTCTCCATGATATTCTAATTTTTTGAGTTTCATCTGTAGTTTATAGTGAAAGGTGGTGCTTTCCCCTGGGGGGACGGACTGTTCCTTTAGAGAGAGAAGAACTACAGGATCCCTGAAATTACATATTTCACTGTAAAAGCAGACCCCACAAAAAGAGAGAGCAGACTTAATGAAATGACTTGGGCAGGATCCTCTCTGATCAGCACCATGGACAGTGTGCTACCATGAAGCCATAAGAAGAAGAAGAAGAGGAGTTTGGATTTGATATCCCGCTTTATCACTACCCGAAGGAGTCTCCAAGTGGCTAACATTCTCCTTTCCCTTCCTCCCCCACAACAAACACTCTGTGAGGTGAGTGGGGCTGAGAGACTTCAGAGAAGTGTGACTAGCCCAAGGTCACCCAGCAGCTGCATGTGGAGGAGCGGGGAATCAAACCCGGTTCCCCAGATTACGAGTCTACCACTCTTAACCACTACACCACACTGGCTCTCAAAAAAGCCATCTTTTTGATATCCACGTACTTCTGATGGCCTCTCTTTCTTTCTCCTTTTTTTAAAAATTAAAGATTTTCTTGATTTACAAAAGTGTGTGCAATGTCTCTCTCGTATTTTTTCCATGTAACATTTTTACAAATCAGTTTTGGTTGTTGAGACCTTAGGAAGAAAAAGGGGAAAGAGGTGGGTGGGATGGGGAGATGGGTGGGGTGGGGTGATGATGTTTCTATTTTCCTTAATATATGTAGGGGTTGGTGTCAGCATTGATTGTGTAGGTTCTCTGTTGTTTGCTTGTGTTTCTTTGGTGGTGAGAGATGTCGGGATTGGCGTAGGGTGTGATTTGTGGTTGGCTGTGGTGATCTTTGGTTTCCTGTGTGAGTGGGGTTGGTGGGTCTTTTGGATCAGGTTAGCCATATTGATTTGTATGCTGTCGGTAGATTTTTGAAAATTAGCACTAATACGCCCAGGAACCTCACCAAAATGCTGGAGAGGGTGCACCTCCACAGGCACATACTTCCACATGTGGTGGGAGTGCCCCAAAATCCAAACATTCTGGACAACAACCACACAAGAAATATGTAAAATAACCAAGCAAGTGTTAGAAACCACCCCAGAATTGGTCTTACTAAACATCTTCCAAGACAATAATGCCCACTTACAACACAAAGAACTCATAATCCATCTACTCTCAGCAGCCAGAAACATCATAACCAGACACTGGAGAGACCTGTCAGGAGTAAACATGGACCAATGGTACCAAGTAGTATGGGAAACAGCCCTACTAGAAAAACTAACCAGTAACCTGAAACTAACACGGGGACGAACAGAAGAAGACACCTTCACCCCGGTATGGTTCCCCTTCATCACACACAGCCCAACAAGACAATGACAAAAATCTCTTTCTTTCTCCTTGAACTTTCCTTCCCTCCCCTGTTTCCCCTTAGAATTCTGAATAGAGCTGGTTGTTTTCCTGGTCACAGTTCAGTCCTTAAGATACCCATTTTGACGGTTCAAAGAAAATAGTTTGGAGGAAGCCCTTTGTATCCTGCAAGTAACTGCCAAGTGTTCCGCTCCAACAATAAAAACAACAGCCAACTAGATGGGTGTAGCAGGTCCTCTCTAGGCTTCTGGGTTTTGTCTTGGATCCTGTTCCCTTTTTGTGTGAATAGTTTTAGACCATGTTAGTTCTCAGGGCACTCCGGAAAGCTTTTGCTTTCTTAAAACAAAACAAAAAAACAACAACAACTCCAAACCTGTTCAAGTTGGTGCTTGGGCAGAGCTGTGGGCAACAGTTTCACATTAAAGCAGGAATAAACATTGAATGCTACAAGTCTCGGGGAGCGATGAGAAAGGACCACGACTGCCCCGTTGAGGATAAGGTATCTTGTATGCCTGAGGGCATGCCCTTCACATTTGCAGTGCCCTTGAGGCATTTTGACAAGGATACAAAAATGATTTTTTTTGCATAGGCTGTGGCCTGTTTTGGTGAAGCAGGGAAGCCTCTCCTAGAGGCAAAATGTGCTGAGGGCATTTGGACAACATAATGAGTTTATTTACTGCCTCAAATCTCTCTCTCTCTCTCTCTCTCTCTCTCTCTCTCTCTCTCTGTGTGTGTGTGTGTGTGTTGTGTGTGTGTTTGTGTATACATGCTGCTATTCTTCTGTTTCAGAGAACTGTGCAGAATTCTCTTTACTGTGCCCGTGTTTTGAGGCCCTGAAGGCAATGACTCCGGGTATTAACCCCAATATATGTGCTTTGTGGAAGCTGTAATCAGTTGAGAAAAACTGGTGTTCAGTCGTAGAGCGCATCCTTTGCCTTCAGTCCCAGGCAATCTCTACTGATACAGATAAATATCAGATCATATTTTATGTATGCATGCATGTGTGAGAGAGGTAATGTAAGCCAAGCAGTTAAATGTGCAGTTGAGAAATGCACATTCCTCTATGCCTGTTGGGGACTGTATATATTGACTGGTAGAAGCACACAATTCCATAATCATAGATGGATTATGTGCACATTACCCATGTAGAGTGTTGAATGTTCACGGGGCCCACTTGTTATGTACATTAACCACTCAAATGGCATTAGCCTTAACATCTATCAGTTCTGGGGAAATTTTTACATTTCTTGCTTCCTGGGATATCCTCTTTTATGGAACTGCCTAGAAAGATCAGGGAGGGTGTTTTCATTGTTTAATGTGCCCGGGACCTGAAGATTATTAGTTGTCAGCATTGTGGTGGTGGTGGTGTAACATCCCATAGTATTACAGTCCCCACCGGCTAAATTCAGACACAATTCATATTGGAATGTTGTTGGCATCCATCTGACTCAGGAGACAATGTAAGAGTACCTTCAGGGGTGTAGTGAAACCATCGTCTACTGTGGCTGTAGAGACCAATACAGAAGAAACATGTTTTGTTGCAGCTGGGGCAGATGAAGGCATCTAATTTTGCTGCTGCACTTGCACTATGACATTTCTTTTCTCTGCACTCCTCCCATCAGACATTCTTTCTCTGGTCACTCCTGTGGATACACAACCTTACTGATTGCCTCCAGGCTCTGTGGTCATACGCAAGGGATTCTTGCACAGCAGGGTTGATGTTTCCAGCCTTTGTGTCATGTTGCAGACCTCTTTGCAGCACAGAGTTGGTCTGCCAGTGGGCCTGTTTGCTTGAAGCCAACTCCCGGCAAAGCCTGTCTTTGTGGATTCTGCCATCTTCAATTCTGTGGACATGACCAAGTCATCACAGACATTGCTGAGACAGGAGTGCAAACATGCTGGGAATGTCTGCTTGGAAGGACACGTCTTTGTTTGAGACTCTGTCCTGCCATGTGGTGCCCTAAATCTTCCCAATGCAGTGCGTGTGGAAGGCATTGAGCTCTCGATCCTGACAGGTCTAAGTTGCCCACATCCTGTCGGCATCCATTTGTACTGGACATTAGCATCACTTTCTCCTATAGGCAGACAAAGTAGTCCACCACCTCAAGCGTGTGGTCAACAATGTTGACATGTGGAGTGCTGGTCACATCCTCACCTAGGATGTTGGTCTTCATCAGGCTGATGGTAAGGCTGGACTCCTTGCAGGCTTCGGCAAAATGGTTGATGAGGTTCCTTGGAGTGTGTTGTGAAGACTGTGCCATCTGCAAGTGACAACTCTTGGATAAGAACCCACCACACTTTTGTCTTGGTGCGGAGATGTGCCGGGTTGAACGGACATCCTTCAATGGATGTACACACCATCTTCCGTTGAGCTGAAGGCATAGAACAACAACAGGGAGAAGTATATGCCAAAGAGGTTGTGGGCAAGAATACAGCCCTGTTTCACACTGCTCTTTATAGGGAATGGGTCCGAGGATGAGCCATCATCCTAGACGGTGTAACACATGTTCTCATGGAAGGAGACAATCATCTTGTGGAGCTTAGGTGTGCATCCTATGTTACTGAACAGTATACAAAGTCCTTTTTGGTTGGCAAGTTATGATATTGGATAGATAGATAGATAGATAGATAAGATCTATACATATAAATCCCCTCTCTCTGGTTCCCTCCTAGTTTTGATAGCTATGCTGCTGTGACATGCAGATCAGTAAACCGTGGTTAGTTCTCCACCTCCACAGCATGGTTTGAAACAGGCAAACAGTGGTTTTAAGGATGTTGCTGCTGATTTGTACATCATAGTAAAATATGGCAAGTGATAAGCAGGGAGAACAGAGCCCACACATGCAAGGGAATGATGAACCACATGACTTCATGGTGGGGATTCTGACCAGCAAACTGTGGTTTGGAAATACGTCTGAATTATTGTCATGGCCAACCTAGCTTGAGACACAATTTCTAGCAGCTCGGCTCCGCAGTCATTTGCAGTGAGTAATTCCAGAGACTTTTGACACATCACTTCTTAAAACACCTCCTGGCACCTTTCTTGAAGGACGTGGAGAATGTAGCATGCTTCACAAAACATCTGAGGGGAAAGGGCATGAATGAGTTTAAAGTCAGAGTCCCTTTCATGGGAAAAAAAAGAATTAGGGGGGGGTGTTAATCCTGCTTTACAGATCTTCTGATTGACCTCTGACATGTGCAGTATATAACTCAATGGGAGTACGGGGGTTTGTGCAATTATTCCAGGGCTGTGTTCTGGCCGTTGACATATTCCCTTCTCAAAGGGCGGTCTAACAAAAGCAGTTGCTCATAAATTTGGAATGCACAGCGAGGGAAGGCAGCTCATTTCTAAGTGATGGGCCCTGGATGTTGGAGAGAGAGAGAGAGAGAGAGAGAGAGAGATCTCATAACTGACCTAAATTGCTAAGAATTGATTTGGCAGACAGTGCATTGACATGTTTGAGTTCTGGGCAAGGAATGATTGACAGATAATTGTCAAAGATTTAGCACAGTGGTCAAGGTTTGAAGAGAGAGATAGAGAGAGAGAATTATCCTTCCTATGGAAATGCCTGTTTTATATTCAAAATAGATCGTCTCACTATTCATAGACATAACCCACAGTAACCTGCGTTAAACAGAGTCAGGCCCATTGGGCCATGTAGTTCAGCTTTGTCCACACTGACTGGCACAGGCTATCCATGATTTCAGACAAGGGACATTCCCAAAACTACCTAAAGATGCTGGGGAGTGAACCTGGGACCTTCTGCATTCATGGAGCTATGTTCATTCGTGGGAAATCTTATGCTGCCTCCCCCTAAGCTCCCGTTAGATCCTCCTCAGCTTCCTCTATTTTAAACACCTCCTAAACCTCACCTCTTCACTCTGGGATTCTCAAACTGAGCTTCCTTCTCTTTTCCTTAAACCTTCCCAGAGAACTTTTCCTGAAACCTTGTAGAGCCTCTGCGACACTGAGCTAGACTTACCAAGTGTCTGACTCCTGTGTTCCTCATTGTGCGTGTTTTAAATAAATTCTGTGTATTTTCTCTTTTGTGCAGCTTTAAAGGAAAAGCCCGACTCCAGAGCCGTCTGATAAAAAAAAAAATGTCTTATGGTTCCATTGACGGGAGTGGCATTGGAAACAGGAGCACATTTGGTGGGCCTTCGAGACAAGGATACCAACCTTTAGGTATATTATTATTATTATTATTATTATTATTATTATTATTATATCATTGTTATTATTCTGCTCTGTATGCAAAACCCCTAAGTGGTTTACATAACGTTCAGTAATATTGTTTTAAAAAAAAGGAAAGGGAAATTCTATATGCAGCTTTATAACAAAAATTGCAAAGAACTGCATCAATAAAAACAGAATTTTATCAATAAAACTTCCAGTAAAATATCAACAAGTAATCATAATAAAACATAGCGGTGTGATGAATCAGTTGATCCAGGCAAAGCATGCTTAAATAAATGGGTCGTCAGGAGGAATTTGATAATTCCTCCCAGGAACAACCCCCCCCGAGGGTTTTCCAGAGAGTAAATGGTAAAGGACACCTGGATGGTTAAGTCCAATTGAATATGACTATGAGGTTGCGGCGCTCATTTCGCTTTCAGGCCGAGGGAGCCGGTGTTTGTACACAGACAGCTTTCTGGGTCATGTGGCCAGCGTTACTTAACCGCTTCTGGCGCAACGGAACACCGTGACGAAAACCAGAGTGCATAGAAACGCTATTTACCTTCCCACCACAGTGGTACCTATTTATCTACTTGCATTGGTGTGCTTTCAAATTGCAATGTTGGCAGGAGCTGGGACAGAGCAACAGAAGCTCATCTTGTCACTCAGATTCGAACCGCCAACCTTCTGGTTGGCAAGCCCAAGAGGCTCAGTGGTTTAGACCACAGCACCACCCCCGTCCTATAGAGTAGGTGGAACCCTGGCCTATAGGCATATTGTGTTAGCTTCCCGAAATATAATGCTAGTACTTGTTCCCCATTTTCTAACATCCCTTTCACCCTGCCGTACCTGTTGTGTTATGGAATTGTGGCTTTCTGAGCAATATAGTGTCATGTTTTTTTCACACCAGCAAACGTTGTTTGAGACAACAAAAAACATCATTGGAGCATGCCGCTGTCCTCCACCCGTTTCACACATGCTTCCTTCTGTTCCCCCGTGATAGTGGATAGCTCAGCTGGTTAGAGCATGATGCTGAGAATGCCAAGGTTGCAAGTTTGATTCCCGCATGGGACAGCTGCATATTCCTGCATTGCAGAGGGTTGGACTAGATGATCCTCAGGCACCCTTCCAACTCTACAATTCTATGATTTCTGTGGAGATAGTAGGAAAAAACTATATGGCAATATACAGCCCTAAATTCCATCATTTTAAAGGAGCTGCAAATAAGCATTAAACATTCACTAAATTCCATTAGTTTTCCAAAAGTGGCTTTTACGTTATATGAAAATTAAAATTGTGGAAATTAACAAGGAAACATCGGGACAATGGAATAAATACCATGTGAATGCAGTCTTAAGCATTGTTCTTCAAAACAGTGTCTTGGGATGCTACTAGACCAGGCATAGGCAAACTCGGCTCTCCAGATGTTTTGGGACTACAAATCCCATCATTACTAGCTAACAGGACAAGTGGTCAAGGATGATGGGATTTGTAGTCCCCAAACAGCTGGAGGGCCATGTTTGCCTATGCCTGTAGTAGACTCTGACTTCCTCCATCCCCAGACAGCAAATCCAATGGTCACAGATGAACAGGAGATGCTGTGCATCAACATCTAGGGACTGAAGGTTGAATAACATGTGGGCTCATAGAAACATAGATTTGTAGAGCTTGAAGGGACCCCAAGGGGCATCTAGTCCAACCCCCCTGCAGTGCACTCATCACAGCTAAAGAATCCTGGACAGATGGCCATCCAACTTTTCTTGAAAGACTCTCCAATGAAGGAGAGTCCACCACCTTCTGAGGGAGTCCATTCCGCTGTCAAACAGCTTTCACTGCCAGAAATTTCTTCCTCATGTTCAGTCGGAATCTCCTTTCTTGTAATATGAATCTGTTGGTTCAGGGCCAACCCTCGGGAGCCTCAGGAAACAAGCTTGCTCCCTCTTCCATGTGACAGCCCGTCAAGTATTTGAAGATGGCTGTCATATCACCTCTCAGGAAGACGTGGAAGGAACTGGCAGCTGTTAAATATGAAAACAGAGGCAATGGGAGTGAGTAAAAGAATGACTCCGGGGTTTCGAGGCCGGGTGGCGAACGGGGAGGCAAACAATATATCTCTGGGGCTGGCATGAAGCCCCTCGGTGTGTGGGGGAGACCATCAGTGCCTGCCTCGCTCCACAGTCCTTCCAGGAGTCATTGCACGGCAGCAAAACACAAGCGATTGACACTCATCGGGTGACAATGCAGCAGATCACCTGAGCCTGCCGTCATCCCTCTTGGCTTTCATTTCTGGTCTCGTCACCGAGCCGTCTGTGGCTCCCCCAGATTTCTCGGCACGTCAGATTGAAGCGGCATATGCCCACGCTGGGACGTTTCCCAAGTCGTCATTGCCAGTGATGGAAAATGTCAGTCAGTTAAGTAACAGGAGCTAATTTAGAAAACAGTCTTCTGCCTTTTAAAGCCATCTCTGTAGACGAGATGACTAATTTAGAAATCCCACACTGCAGTGTGGGGTAAGGGCCTCTTCCCCAAATATGTTCCCCAACCCCCTTCATATTCCGGCAATGATCAAACATGTGCACAACACGTCGTGCCTCTTTTGATAGGCACATGCATCTTCCGAATAATGATTTTTTAATGTAGAAAATACTTGCTGCGCAGGACCAAGAGGTGCCTGGATTAGGAATACCTGCTCAGAATCTGGCTTGTGAGTATTTGCTGGGTAAAATACACCTCTATTTATTTCATTAAAGATAAACCACTTGATCGTAAAAAAAGAGAAAACCCTGGAAGTGGTTCACAGAAAAAGTTTAAACAATTGAATTATCAGAAAGGGAGAATCCAGAACTGCCTTCTTGTTGTTGTTTAGTCGTTTAGTCGTGTCCGACTCTTCGTGACCCCATGGACCAGAGCACGCCAGGCATGCCTATCCTCCACTGCCTCCCGCAGTTTGGCCAAACTCATGCTAGTCACTTCGAGAACACTGTCCAACCATCTCATCCTCTTCTCGTCCCCTTCTCCTTGTGCCCTCCATCTTTCCCAACATCAGGGTCTTTTCAGGGAGTCTTCTCATGAGGTGGCCAAAGTCTTGGAGCCTCAGCTTCATGATCTGTCCTTCCAGTGAGAACGGTTTTATACTGAGTCAAACACTTGGCCCATCTAGCACAGCATTGTGTGCACTGACTGGCAGTGGCTCTCCAGGGTTTCAGGCAGGGGACATTTTCAGGCCTACCGGGAGATGCCAGGGTTTGAACATGAGACCTCCAGCATGACAGGCAGATGTTGTACCACTGAGCTTTGGCCCTTTTCAGGTCTTGCAAGCTTCTGCCTCAGTGAGACCTCTGCAACCACAGGAAGGCCGGTGTCCTATTTATTAAGTTGCAAGTTCAGTATTGGCATATTGATTTTGCAATTGGGCTGTTGCATTAATTGTCCCAGTGACCACAATATTTTTTATTTATTTCTTCATTGGTAGTTAAAGATTGGAGCGGCTGAAACAAAGTTATGAAGTCCTATATACAGTCGTACCTTGGAAGTCGAACGGAATCCATTCCGGAAGCCCGTTTGACTTCCAAAATGTTCAGAAATCAAAGCACGGCTTCCAATTGGCTGGTGGTTTCCATTTTTTTTTAACCACTGCCACCGTAGTTCCGTGAACTCATCCCCATGCCCCCTACCCTATTAAAAACATTATTCTGAATAGCAGTTTGCATGACCCACTAAGGAAGATGATAATGCATTTTAGTACATTTCCAGGCACAATTCAAAGTCTTGGTGCTGACCTTTAAAGCCCTAAATGGCCTTGGCCCAGTATACCTGAAGGAGCGTCTCCACCCACATCATTCAGCCCGAACACTGAGGCCCAGCTCTGAGGGCCTTTTGGCGGTTCCCTTCCTGCGAGAAGCGAAGTTACAGGGAACCAGGCAGAGGGCCTTCTCGGTAGTGGCGCCTACCCTGTGGAATGCCATCCCATCAGATGTCAAGGAAATAAACAACTATCTGACTTATAAAAGACATGTGAAGGCAGACCTCTTTAGGGAAGCTTTTAATATTTGATGAATCATTGCATTTTCCCAGGGTGGCTAGGGAAACCCAGCCAGATGGGTGGGGTATAAATAAATAAAAATATTATTATTATTATTATTATTATTATTATTATTATTATTATTAAATTCAAAATGGTAACAATTAATTGCACATTTATCCACAATCCACTGAAAATGATTTAGTTTAATTAATTCAGCAAAAGGGATGGACTTGATGCCAGCTTTTCAAAGTCCCCACTAATGCCCCTTGCCTCTTACCAAACCCCCCAGGTAATCACTCTTCCCCACCCCCAGTGTGAGGTAGCACCCACTGTGGGAACTGCTGACTTAATCCATCTTTCTCTAGTTGTCTCTAGTTTCAATGAATCACACTCCCTTAATTCTACATTGTCTTTACTGTATGACTCACAATCTACTCCCATCATGATGATGGCTGTTCCTGCCTGTTTATATGCTTTGTTTGTCTGATGTTATTTCTTCTTCCTGAAGTGCAAAGGAGGGGAAAGAGATGGGGAGCAAACTTTGGAAAGTCTGACAATCATCCTTACAGCCTCAGAGCAGCAGCAGCCGCCCGCCCGCCTACCCACACATACACACACAGCTTTGACTGACAAGTGTCGAATGGGAAGACTCTGGTAGCCACGTTCTTGTTGTTTTGCAGCTTTGTCCAAGGCGAACCTGCCGGACCCAGATGGGTTCAAACTCCAGAGGGTGGTGAGCAAGCTTTTGCAAGACTTGGAACCAAACATTCCCCTTTCCTCTTTAATTTGAGAAAACCTTAATTCCCCATTACATAAGGATACAGTGGTACCCCGTGTTACGTACGTGATTCGTTCCGGGTCGCGCCACGTAACCGAGGCGTACAATGTGCAATGTTAAATAGGAGGTAAAATTGAGCCCTAAAAACTGCACATTGAAGGCTCCATGGGGCTGAAAAGCACTCCCCAAGCATCACCTTCTGGGAGCAAGCATCAAAGTAGGACTGGAAGAAGAAGAAGAAGAAGAAGAAGAAGAAGAAGAAGAAGAAGAAGAAGAAGAAGAAGAGGAGGAGGAGGAGGAGGAGGAGGATTTTGGATTTGATATCCCGCTTTATCACTACCCGAAGGAGTCTCAAAGCGGCTAACATTCTCCTTTCCCTTCCTCCCCCACAACAAACACTCTGTGAGGTGAGTGGGGCTGAGAGACTTCAAAGAAGTGTGACTAGCCCAAGGTCACCCAGCAGCTGCATGTGGAGGAGCGGAGACGCGAACCTGGTTCACCAGATTACGAGTCTACCACTCCTAACCACTACACCAAAGCAGTGCCACCTGCTTCCAATTCAGACAGCCGCTCCAGAGGGATGCTGTGGTCGCTGGTATTGAAAGCCGCTAAGAGGTTGAGAATAAACAGGGACATATTTTCCCCGTCTCTCTCCTGACAGAGGTCATCATGCAGGGCGACCAAAGCACTTTCTGTGCCCAGACTGGGCCTTCTCTTGTTAGTGATAGTCCTGGCTCCTTTTTAATGCCAGAAATAACTAACCTATGGAGTTGTTGACATTTGTGCAAGCTGAACTCAGACAAAGGAAAGAAAAAGCGGGGACAAGCAAAAAAGAAATGGGGGCCGGGAACGAGGAAAGCTGTTGGAAACATACTGTTTCTGTTTTGCAACCTAGAAAAAACATTGACACTCAAACACATGCTTTGAGCGTACAATTTTCACTAACAAACCAGGTCAATAAAATTATATCATCTTAATTTACTCTGTTCCTCCTTTTATGGGAACAGCATACTAATGACACCCTGGGCCACTGTGGTTTGCAAAACTGCCAATTTGTTGGGCTTTCAGCAAGAACACACTGTTACGGCGAGGAATGCAATAAAGCCACAAGTTTCGCCCTCAGATTTGATGGCATCTTGAGTGAGACTCCTTATACTGATTATAGCCTTCGTACAGTAGCTATGGTTTTCCCAGTAGTAATGTATGGAAGTGAGAGCTGGACCATAAAGAAGACTGATCACCGAAGAGTTGATGCTTTTGAATTATGGTGCTGGAGGAGACTCCTGAGAGTCCCATGGACTGCAAAAAGATCAGAATTATCCATCCTTAAAGAAATCAGGCCTGAGTGCTCACTGGAAGGACAGATCCTGAAGCTGAGGCTACTTCGGCCACCTCATGAGAAGAGAACACTCCCTGGAAAAGACCCTGATGTTGGGAAAGATGATGGGCACAAGGAGAAGGGGACGACAGAGGATGAGATGGTTGGACAGTGTTCTCGAAGCAACTAGCATGAGTTTGGCCAAACTGCGGGAGGCAGTGGAAGACAGGAGTGCCTGGTGTGCTCTGGTCCATGGGGTCACGAAGAGTCGGACACGACTGAACGACTGAACAACAACAACAGTATTACAGTGATTATCTTTTCTCTTACAATTTCATGTGGCAGCCTGATCCTAAATATTTGTACAGTGGTACCTCGCAAGATGAATGCCTCGCGCAACAAAAAACTCGCTAGATGAAAGGGTTTTGTGTTTTTTAGGTGACTCGCTAGATGAATTTTTCTATGGTTGTGCTTCGGAAGACAACAACGTTTTGCGATTTTTATATAAAAAAAATTGCACAATGCATTCCTATGGGAAACCTTGCTTCGCAAGACAAAATTTTCACAATACGAAACGACTCGCGGAACGAATTAATTTCGTCTTGCGAGGCACCGCTGTACTATCATAGCCATCTTCGAAGCTGTTGCTTTCTCACTCTGCTTTTTTAATGAGTGACATTATTAGTGGAGACTGTTATTTGGGGATGGTTTGGGCCAGGAATGGGGAACCCTTTTTTGGCACTCAGGCCAGATAGAGAACTAGCTTGCTGTCTTGCCAGAAACCATCCTCAACTCTCCTGCCTTGCAACCTGTTCATTTTTGCCCCAGCCGGAGGATTATTGCTTTGTGGTGACATGGAGGTGGGCTTTTGCACTAGTTGTATCAATGTTGCTGCTGAAATATTAGAAGCCCCATCAGTACTGGCATTCTGCTGGCTTCTGAAGGCATACCAGCTTCGTAAGACATTCCCCCGAACTTGAACGTCTGATCTTATTGTTGCAACAGTTTTAATTGTCATGCATTTTAACTGCTTTATTTTATGTAATATTTTAATTACAGGTCTTTTAATGTTCTGATGGAATTGTTATGGCATGTTTTAATTAGGTAAGTTGAGGGAGCCCAGATATATTTAGCCTGGTGATAAGAAGACTGAGAGGAGATATGAAAGCCATCTTCAGTTACCTGAAGGGCTGTCACGGGGAGTAAACTTGTTTTCTGTTTTTCCAGAGGGTATGGATTCTAATGACAAAAGAAAGAGAGTTAAACTAAGCATCAGGAATAACTTTGTGACAGCAAGAGCTGTGGGTCAATTGAATGAATTACCGGTATCTCTGAAGGCAGTGGACTCCTTCATGAGAGGTTTTAAGTGGAGGTTGGATGGGAACTGTTAGTGTATTTTTAATATTTTGTTGGAAGCTGCCTAGAGTGGCTGGGGAAACCCAACCAGATGGGTGGGGTATAAATAATGAATTCTCTTCTTCTTCTTCTTCCTTCTTCTTCTGCTGTTGTGACTCATGCATTGTAGTGGTTTGCGGGAGGACATTTTTTGGGGGGGAAATAGCCTTATTGGCAAAATTAGGCTCCTGGGCTAGAACTTCCCCACCACTGATGGAACAGAATGCTGGCTTAGATGGCCATTGACCTTATTCAGCAGGCTCTTCCTGTGGGTTTTTCCCTGTTCTTGTGGGCCTATGTGGGGATTGAGAGGATGGCTTCTTGACTTTCTAGATAAATGACCTCTGAGCGCTTCAGTTTTCAGTGGGGTAGTTGACTCACTGGCATTTCTTGGTCCCAATCCCCTTACCTCCTCACCACTGGATTGCTCAGAGGCAGGCATGACTGACTGGCATCTTTCAACATTTCATCAAACCATGTGTGGGTTGGAGGAGATTCTTTAGTTACCACTAATGGACCAGAGCACTTCTGATTTGAACGAAGGAACATGACTTCTTCTTTTTGACAATGAGAAAAATTGTATGCAATTCATCCTATTAAAAATTTCACATGCTGAATCCCCTAGCAAAATGATAAGAACGTAAGATCAGACCGTCAAAGATCAACATCTCTCAAAGATCTCTTCTTAAATGGCTCTTTCTGTTCACAGTCCACTTCCTACAGTCCACTTCCTTCTTTAACACACAGAAGAAGTGACATTAGTCTAGAGAGTCTAGTCCCACCTTAGAGCAAACTGAAACACTGTGGCCTATTCAGCTCTGTAGGAGTGGATTTAAATGTTAGGCTTGGCATGAGATAGTGACTGACAATGGTACCCTATGCTGTGCTCTTCCATCCCCTCTTTCCCCATAATGCACAGGTGGTGAACCTCAGCACCCCCTCGGTCTATCAGGACCTCAGGAATCCCCAAAAATAATGACCGTTCTCCCAGGCCATACCCGTCACAACTTCCTCAGTTACTCTACTGGTCACCAGTTAACACAAAAGCAGAAAGAAATAGATGCTTTCAGAGGGAACCCTTAGTTGGCCATCAAACAAAACCTGAACCAGGACATGGGGAACGGCCAATCCTTAAGCCTGTGTAGGCCCACTAGATCTCTCCATTTGTCCCACCAGGCTGTTCTGCTGGAGTGTGACTCTCAAGACTCCTGACAGCACATATGAATTCAAGTCATATGTTTAGCCTTGAAAAGAAGAGATTGAGAGGGGATGTGATAGCCATCTTTAAACAAAACAAAACAAAACAAAACAAAAACCCCTCAAGGTCTGCCACATGGAAGAGGGAAAAAGCTTGTTTTTGATTGCTCCGGAGGGTAGGACCCAAACCTACGGAGTCAAGTTACAAGAAAGGAGATTCCAGCTAAACTTCAGGAAGAACTTTCAGAGAATAAGTGCCGTTCAGCAGTGGAACAGACTCCCTTGGAAGGTGGAATGGACTCTCCTTCCTTGGAGGTTTTCAAGCAGATGTTGGTTGGCCACCTGCCATGGATGCTTTAGTTGAGATTCCTGCACTGCAGGAAGTTGGACTAGATGACCCTTGTGGTCCATTCCAGCTCTACCATTCTGTAATTCTAAGTGTAGGACAGGTGAAGACACAGCTGGACCAAAAGGAGGGGAAAGCAGATTGCAAGGAACCACTGATTAGCTGACTGATGGAAGCCCCTGCAAAAACTCTACGCAGCTGCTTGCCACAACTAGCAAAGAGGCATGTACTGTATTATCAGCAAGGCCAAAAAAAAAAAAAAAAAAAAAAAAAAAGATTACCTGATTCCAACTGTTTCACAGGTAGGTAGCCCCATGGAATGTGGGGGAGAACCCTGACCTAAGCCCTCTGTTCCACTTCACATTTCGTAGTCCCCACTGGTTGTCCTCAGGTAGCAGCAGGCTGGGTAGCTTTAGTATTGAGTACCTATGAAAGGAGAAGGGGACGACATAGGATGAGATGGTTGGACAGTGTTCTCGAAGCTACTAACATGAGTTTGGCCAAACTGTGGGAGGCAGTGAAAGATAGGCGTGCTCTGGTTCATGGGGTCACAAAGAGTTGGACACGACTGAACAACTGAACAACCTACAAAACTGTCAGAAGCAAGGAAAGTGTGTCAACTAAGCTGCAAGACTCTTAGCAACCAACTCCCTGGTGAGAGCTTGTTCCTTTCACCTGGGACCTGCCCTGCTTGTTCATTGACATCCCACAAGCTCAAATTTCTGAGGAGGACACAACACAGCTGGTGCTCCTGCACCATCTGCAAAAGGACGAGAGAGGGGGAGAGAGAAAGCCTTCCTTACAGTGAAGAAGCTACTTGCAGATGGAGCCAGATTCAGTCCTTCGAAAGCTTCCGTTTATTTGGCACCGCGGCCCCTGGCAAGGGGCCATGGCGACTGGTGGATGGGCTCCAAGCCATCCCAGCAGATGGGGTTGAGGGAAAGGCAGCCAGTTCTCCACAGAGCATCTTGTCCGCTTGGCAGCAGAGCAGATGATTCCCGGTTGCTGGAATTGAAGTAGGTGGACAAGCTGGGAAGGTAGTACATGCGTCCTGGGTGTGGCTGAGTGGAAGGGCCTATGTAAATCCAGCCCCTAGTATATTGGTCCATCTGTTGCTCTTCTTAGCAGGGACGTCTAGTGGAGTAGAGGTTAATGTCATCGCTTATCAAGCAGCATTTTGTGTCTAGGTCTGCGTATACAGGATCTGCCACCCCTTCTGTTTTCTGGCCATCTTCTGCAGAAATGCAAAGTTTCACCAAGCTTCTCTTCACACAATCTGGCTTTTTGTGGGTTTTTTTTTTCCAGACTCCCCCCACCCCCACCCATTACTCTAAATTTAGTAGGGATTTAATCCTTTTGCCCATCTGAATACATGCACTTGGGCAACTTATTAGAATCTGACAATGATGCTGTTGGGTTTGAGAGAGCCTTCTGCTGTTGTTGGCATATATCAAGAATCTATGGAGCTTCCTGAACTTGGGCCAAGATACCTTTGCACATTCATGCACAACAGAGCTCTAATTATTAAATATCAGTCAATCATGAAAACAAAAGGAATCACACATGCCAGGGGTATATGTATGCATGGAACAGAATATGTCCTGTAAGTTCAGGCCCCACCTGGAACACTGTGTCCATTTCTGGGCATCACAATTTAAGATGGATATTGAAAAGCTGGAATGTGTGCAGAGGAGGTCAACCAAGATGATTGGAGATCTTATGATGTAAAGCCTTGAGAAACGGTTGAGGAAGTTGGGTATGTATAGCCTAAAGTAGTGAAGACTTAGATGTGATAGCATGTTGTTGTTGTTGTTGTTGTTCAGTCATTCAGTCATGTCCAACTCTTTGACCCCATGGACCAGGGCAAACCAGGCACGCCTATCCTCCACTGCCTCCCACAGTTTGGTCAGACTCATGCTGGTAGCTGTGAGAACACTGTCCAACCATCTCATCCTCTGTCGTCCCCTTCTCCTTGTGCCCTCCATCTTTCCCAACATCAGGGTCTTTTCCAGGGAGTCTTATCTTCTCATGAGGTGGCCAAAGTATTGGAGCCTCAGCTTCAGGATCTGTCCTTCCAGTGAGCACTCAGGGCTGATTTCTTTAAGGATGGATAAGTTTGATCTTTTTGCAGGCCATGGGACTCTCAAGAGTCTCCTCCAGCACCATAATTTGAAAGCATCAATTCTTCGGCGATCAGTCTTCTTTATGGTCCAGCTCTCACTTCCATACATTACTACTGGGAAAACCATAGCTTTAACTATACAGACCTTTGTCGTCAAAGTGATGTCTCTGCTTTTTAAGATGCTGTCTAGGTTTGTCATTGTTGTGATAGCATAGCTATCTTCAAAGGTGGAAGGAATCCAAAGGGCCATCCAGTCCAAACCCTTGTGATGCAGGGATCACAACTAAGGAACCCCTTACAGATGACCATGCAATCTCTCTTTAAAAACCTCCAAAGGATGAGAGATCACCAGCTTCCAAAGGGGAGTCCCACTGTTGAACAGCTCCTGCTGTCATAAAGTTCTTTTTGGTGTTTTGTCGGAATCTCCTTTCTTGCAACTTTAATACATCGATTCAGGTCCCACCTTCTGGAGCAGCAAAAAGCCAAGCTTGCTCTGTCACCCATATGACAGCCCTTTAAGTATTTGAAGATGGCTACCATATCTCCTCTTGAGTCTCCTTTTCTGCAGGCTAAGCATACTCAACTCCCTTAACCATTCCTCCCAAGTCTTGGTTTCCAGACCCCTGATCCTTTTGGTGCCCTCCTCTGTATACATTTCAGTTTGTCAACTGTCGTGCCCAGAACTGGACACAGTACTCCAGGTGTGGTCTGACAATGGCAGAATATCACTTCCCTTGATTGGGACATCCTACTTATGTTGATGCAGCCTAAAATAGTGCCCCCCTTTTTTTTTGCTGCTGCACCACACTGTTGACTCATGTTAACCTTGTGGTCTACTGAGATCCTTAGATTGCTTCCCATGTGCTTCTGTCCATCCTATATTTGTACATTTGATTATTTCTGACTAAGTGTAGAACGTTTGTCCCTATTAAAAAATTCTCTTTGTAATCAGTTTCTCTACAATACTGGGGGTGAACTTTGGTTGCCCAGAAGAGTTTGAACCTTCAGGGGAGTGAGTGGGTGGGTTCAAAGAGGACTCAATGCTCCTTTCCCATGTCCCCCATTTGCTGCTAAAATCTTTTTAGCCGATGGCTATGACTCATCCAGATTGAAATGCAAAGAACCATTAGGTCTAGTTTGACCTTTAACATTCACAATATTTTGTGATTCATGGGCTATGTGTGCTGAGATGGTTTTTAATTATTTTGGTGTGTGTGTGTGTGTGTGTGTGTGTGTGTTTAAAACGAAGTCCGTAGCTTCTTTTTATAGCTTTATGTATCACTGTGAGAAGCATTGGAGGTGGGGTAAAAAACTCAAATTAAACAAATGTAAACAGGCAGTAGCTGCACCAGTAAAACCTATAGATGGTTATGAGTTGATCTTCTTATCTGCCTGGAATTAACTCTCTGTGCTGTTGGGTCAGTTGTTTGGAATCCCTTAGAATCAAAGAACTGTAGAGTTGTAAGAGGTCCTGAGGGTCATCCACTTCACCCCCTGCAATGTGGGGCTTGAACCCACAACCCCGAGCTTAAGAGTCTCATGCTCTGCTGACCCAACTATCTGCCTTCTTGGGGTACCTGAATGGCAGCTCTCCTTGATTGCAGAAGATGACAGAATGTGGGAGCCTTCTGAGAGTTTTCTTTTACGGCACCCCATAAATTCGGTTAAAATTTTACTAGTCAGCAAACTGGAAAGCAAGGAATAGCCACAAATTCCATTCCTCTTTTTATTGTTTGCAAAAAATAAAGCAACGGTTACCAGAGGGGCACTATCTCACATTGCATAGAGTTCAGTACAGAAACAGTAGGCTTTTGATGGATGGGCTTGATGTGCCATTCTCTAAAGCAGGAGTCGGGAATCTCAGGACTGGGGGCCAAATGCAGCTCTCCATGACTCTGTCTGGCCCTCAGGACATTCCCTAGGCCACAAACTTCCCCAGGCAACACCCCTCACCCCTTCCTCAATTGCCCAACCCAGCTGCAATGTCTCCCTGATGCCTCTTGCTTGCCTGGATGTAGAGAGGTGTTTGTATACACCTGTGCAAAGGTTAGCATCCATTCCTCTTCCCGCTTTTGCCTCTGACCCCAACCACCGCCGGCAGGTGGTCCCCAAAAGTTTCTCCACAAGAACGGTTTTGTCTGGGAGTGGAAATCAACCCATAGAAGGAGGATGTGAAACTGACTATCTAATTTATCTCACATCAGCTCCACACATTTGGACTGGTGTGTGTTTTGATGAACTGCTGTATCATCTCTGCATATCTGTCAGGAACCGTGCTGAGCAGGTGCTGCACTGAAGAGTAATGGTGAGAGCCTCCCTCTCCCTCTCCCTCTCCCTCTCCCCCTGCTCCTGATCAGAATCCTAAATCTTCCCAGGAGCAGGAGGACAGTTTAGATTTGGAACAGTGGTTTGCAGAGGGGCATAGTTCAAAAGGCAGAAGCTGGGAAATACTGGATGGGGAACAGCTAGGAGAACAAACACTGGGAGAGAGAGGGTTAACAGATTCACAGTCTCTGGGAAGCATTCGTCTGCTCAGCCCAAGGTCAAGAAGAGCTGATAAAGTGGTGGAACAGAAAGCATAGAGGGTACGAGCTCAGGTTACAAGACGCGGTAGTGATGTGGGTGACTAGGGAGGAAGTGGGGGGCACCCTTAATTGGGAGCACCGTCATTCCTAGGAAATGGATTATTTGTTCTCTCACTGTGATCATTAAAGTTTCTAACTGGTAAGAAGACTCCTTTTCCTTTGTTCTGCTTATCTACCGCCAAAGGGGCGGGGGGAGGAAGCAGATTCCCTGAAGCCTGACAGTATCTTCCACATCCCACAGCATCAACTCAAAACATGTGCTTTTCGGCAGAGTTTGTTCAAAATCAAATACAATTGCACATTCAAATGTTACGTACTTTTGTACATACTTGAACCCAGGATACATTGGCTCCCAGTACGTTTCCGAGCACAATTCAAAATGTTGGTGCTGATCTTTAAAGCCCTAAACGGCCTCGGTCCAGTATACCTGAAGAAGCGTCTCCACCCCTATCGTTCTGCCCGGACACTGAGGTCCAGCTCCGAGGGCCTTCTGGCGGTTCCCTCGCTGCGAGAAGCCAGGTTACAGGGAACCAGGCAGAGGGCCTTTTTGGTAGTGGCACCCACCCTGTAAGAACGCCCTCCCATCAGATGTCAAAGAGAAAAACAACTACCAGACTTTTAGAAGACATCTGAAAGCAATCCTGTTTAGGGAAGCTTTTAATGTTTAATAGATTATTGTATTTTAACATTCTGATAGAAGACGCCCAGAGTGGCTGGGGAAACCCAGCCAGATGAGCGCGGTATAAATAAATTATTATTATTATTATTGTTGTTGTTGTTGTTGTTGTTGTTATACACATTTTGTGTGCCTTTGTATATGAATTTTATATGCACCAACCCCGAAACACACATTTTTGTATGCAGTTTTGAACCCAAACCAGATTGCAAATTGTGGAGACGTGTGTGCGTTCTGATCTGCACACATCTCTGGGACCTGCAAATTAGCTCATTTTGCCTCACACTGTGGACCAAAGGAAACAAAGGATATTTCATCCTTTCACCATCCCAATACTTTGAGGGATTTCAATGCCTTTTCCTGGGGACTTAAAAAAAAAAAGTCAAGTCACAAATGACACTTTTAACATCAGCTCAAGCACAGCGCTTCTCGGTCGTAGTTAGTTCAGCGTTCGGGAGCCAGCAATCAAGCACAAATTAGCTCCGAGATTGAAGTTAGAGTGTGGAAGGTTTGGGACTGCAGACTCTGCGAAAAAGCCAAGAATTCTGGGTCACCCACTGAATATGATCCTTTTAGCAAAGGCAGCGGGGGGGGGGGGAGCAGCAGAACAAATTCCTGTTCTTTCATGGACTTACTTAGTTTCTGCAGGGGGAAAAATGAACCCAGAATGTATGAGAATAGAACTCAGTATACAAAATTATGGATGCTATGCCCTATGTTGGCTTAAAAAAAATACTTTGTGTCCCCTCCCGTCCCCTCTATACATTCTTTCTAAGTTTCCCCTCTCTCTCTCTTTCGTTCCTCGGCCCAGGTTTGCCTTGTGATATTGGTTTATGACACTATAAAAATGCTTTTATGGTTTGGCACCAGCATATTTACGTTCACTCCAAACGCCCCCCCCCCCCCGCCGGTGAGAACTGTAACTATACCCTACACTCAAACAAGTCCATTAATCTTGACATGCCTGGAGAGCATAAAGAAGAGGTAGCCTTTTTTTTTCAGAGGAGGAAGAGGAAGGTGTTTGCTACATCTGTCTCAGGCTTGAAATGTGCAAGGGAATCACGTTATCCTGGCCCCCACTGAAATTTCCACCGCTAGCCCAGTGCTTTTCGGTGAAATTTGGGAGTTGCTTACTGCTGCAGTAAGGGGTTTGGGGTGGGGAGATCAACCCACACTGAATGTGGATTTCAGCAGATTTGGAGCTTCGCTCCTGAGGTGCCGTTTCAATTGTCCTTGAGCATCTTCCCACAAGATGGTAGAAGCCGCCCTGAAGAATACTGGTTGGCTGTTGTGTTAGCTCAGTTGGTTCGCTTTTAAACCAGAACCAATGAAGGCAGTGAAGGTCCTGTGAGTTTCTGGAGGCAGTTGGGGGATGGATGGTGGCTAACAGATTGAGGTTGAATCCTGACAAGACAGAAGTACTGTTTTGGATGGGACAGAGGTTGGGCAGGTGTGGAGGACTCCCTGGTCCTGAATGGGGTAACTGTGCCCCTGAAGGACCAGGTGTGCAGCCTGGGAGACATTTTGGACTCACAGCTGTCCATGGAGACGCAGGTCAATTCTGTGTCCAGGGCAGCTGTCTACCAGCTCCATCTGGTACGCAGGATGAGACCCTACCTGCCCGCAGACTGCCTTGCCAGAGTGTTGCATGCTCTGGTTATCTCCCGCTTGGATTACTGCAATGTGTTCTACGTGGGGCTACCTTTGAAGGTGACTCGGAAACTACAACTAATCCAGACTCCGGCAGCTAGACTAGTGAATGGGAGTGGCTGCCAAGACCACATTACACAGGCCCTTAAAGACCTAAATTGGCTCCCAGTACGTTTCTGAGCCCAATTCAAAGTGTTGGTGCTGACCTTTAAAGCCCTAAATGGCCTCGGTCCTGTATACCTGAAAGAGTGTCCCCCCCCCATCATCCTTCTGGTGTTTCCCTCACTGTGAGAAGTGAAGTTACAGGGAACAAGGCAGAGGGCCTTCTCGGTAGTGGCTCCCTCACTGTGGAAAACCCTCTCATCAGATATCTGACTTTAGAAGACATCTGAAGGCAGCCCTGTTTAGGGAAGCTTTTAATGTTTGAAGTTTTATTCTGTTTTTAGTGTTCTGTTGGGAGCCTCCCAGTGTGACTGGGGAAACACAGCCAGATGGGCAGGGTATAAATAATAAAAATATTATTATTATTATTATTATTATTATTATTATTATTATTATTATTATTATTATTATTATTACACCAAGGTTGCAGGTTCAGTCCCCATATGGAACAGCTGCATATTCCTGCATTGCAGGAAGCTGGACTAGATGATCCTAAGAGCTCCTCCCAAATCTAGAATCTTATGAGTCTATAATACCAACTGGAGGCACATCAAATGTCCTTTCCAAGGTCTTGGTGATTAATAGGAAGGTTACTGTCCAACATTAATCATATTTTTGGATTAATGCGATATTTTAGGATTCTTTGGGAATTATAGGGACATAACTACCTAAACTACCTACGCTGCTGGTTAAATCACTGAGCCTAGGGCTTGCTGATCAGAAGGTTGGCGGTTCGAATCCCCATGACGGGGTGAGCTCCCGTTGCTTGGTCCCTGCTCCTGCCAACCTAGCAGTTTGAAATCATGAAGTGCAAGTAGATAAATAGGTACCGCTCCAGCAGGAAGGTAAACGGTGTTTCCATGCGCTGCTCTGGTTCACCAGAAGCGGCTTAGTCATGCTGGCCACATGACCCAGAAGCTGTACAGTGGCAGTGGACTGGCCCCCTGCTGAAAAAGTTTGCCTTAAGGCCATGGACAGTGGAGTGATATTCCCATTTCCTCTGGTTTCCAGGGCCATAGAAATGCTTACCGTACCTCTTATTTACTCCCAGTTTACCAAAAAGAGTTTGGTTTTGATATCCTGCTTTATCACTACCCGAAAGAGTCTCAAACATTCTCCTTTCCCTTCCTCCCCCACAACAAACACCCTGTGAGGCGAGTAGGGCTGAGAGACTTCAGAGAAGTGTGACTAGCCCAAGGTCACCCAGCAGCTGCATGTGGAGGAGCGGAGACGCGAACCCAGTCCTCCAGATTACGAGTCTACCGCTCTTAACCACTACACCACACTGGCTCTCCACCCGGGATGAGACACCGTATGGCGAGAAGACCCATAACTGCCCTCCATTGCCATTTCCCCATCCTGCTCTCTCAATAGGCCACGTGGTCCCGAACTCTCAGCGCAGCCCTTCAGGCTTGCCTCACCATCACCTTGGGGTGGGCTTCCTTTGTGGCTCTGGAACTTCCCAGGAAACGTGTTTTTTCGAAAGGGCAATGGGGGCGGCAGAGATAGTAAACATCCCTAAAGCAGCACTTGTACATCCTGCAGGTTCTTTGGGGGAGAGAGAGAGCCAGGCAAGCAAAGTCGAAGCCGGCAGCTGGGTTGATCGAAGTTGTCGCAACCTCTTTGCAGGCCTCATCAATGAATAATGAATCAGGCAGCGGGTTTCGCGCCTTTGTCTCAGATTTATCAGGAGGAAGTTTACGAGGCCCACCGGTGCAGTTGCCGGGAGGTTTATGGCGGGTTTGGCGTTATAGCTCTGCAAGCACCTACAATACGACCGGGAGGGGATGCACTGCTGCCGGCAACCTTCAGTTATCATGGAAAGGGGAAGAAGTGTCCTCTGCAGGCAACCAGGCTTGGAACATGATTTTGGAAACATCTATCAGTTTCAGAACACAAGGGGAGGACTGCTGGATCAGGCCGGGGATTTATAAGCAATAGGAGGAGCCTGCTGGACAAGGCCAATAGCCCATCGTGTTTTCACAGGGGCCAATCAGATGCCCGTGGGAAACCCCAAGCAGGATTTGAGCATAAGAGTCCTCTCTATTAGAGGTTGATAACCGCTTCCCAAAGAGCCTAGCAGAGTTTCCCTGGCGGCAGACGACAAGAACTGTAGGCACACTTCAATGCACAGTCAAGAATTACTTAATGCAAGTGTTTGAGTATGCAAGCATTTCAATTATTACTATCTACAAACTATTTAAAGTCCTTCTCCCTCTCTTCGGCACAGTATACTTTCAGTCTAGTAATAAACAGTCCTGATACCGCAAACTCGTAGTATCAGCAGCACACTTTACCCCACATCCAAAGTAGCTGTAGGCATCCGTACTAACAGCGAGTGTGTGCTCTCTTCGTGCCTCAAATTGCAAACTCATCTTCCTCCTTTTAAATGCATCTCCAGCTGCCACCAATTAAGCTTGGAGTGCCACTCCCACACATTTAAGAAACTTCTGGAAACCTTTTTTTAAAACTTAAAGGAACCTTATCTGTTTCTTAAAATAATGTTTTCCTAACACACTCCCCTTCTGTGGTTCTCCGTGGATCTCTATGGTCCTTCACCAATAGGAGGAACATTGGAAGGTTGCCTACAGTGATTGACAAAATAATAATAATAATAATAATAATAATAATAATAATAATAATAATCCTACCAGTAACATCTTAAAGGTAAAGGTAACCCTGAACGTTAGGTCCAGTCGCGGACAACTCGGGTTTTTGTCTGCAGACAGCTGTGGCCAGCATGACTAAGCCGCTTCTGGCGAACCAGAGCAGCACACAGAAACACCATTTAGCTTCATGCCTGAGCGGTACCTATTTATCTACTTGCACTTTGACGTGCTTTTGAACTGCTAGGGGGGCAGAAGCAGGGACCCACAGGGGCGTAGCAAGGTAAACCCCCCCCATTGATCCCCCCCAAAAAAATGGTTTTACGTTATTTCATATTTTCTTACAAAGGAATAATAACAAGTAATAATAATAAAAACTTTTATTTATATCCCAACCTCCCCGGCCGAAGTTGGGCTCAGGGTGGCTAACATCAGATACATAACATTGGTATAAAATCAAACAATAATTAAATTACCTCCTAAAAACATCTCAAAATCAAATTAAAGTCTAATTAGATGGCTTTCCACAGGGTTAGGGTTGGGAACACTAAGTGTTCTCTGAACTGAAATTTCAGCCTTCATGACATAGGAAAACAGGCAAGTGAACAGCTATTTTGGTGGAGGAGGGTCAAGATATTAAACGATATGCATAAAATTTCATATATAGCTATATAATCCCTAGTATAGTAAGATAAGACCTTCGGAGCAGGCATTTTCAAAAATAAAAATAAAAAAAATTGTTGCTTGATCATTTGTCACCCCCTCCATTATGGAACACAGGGCGGCCCGCCCCCCCCGCCCCCTTGCTACGCCCCTGGGGACTGAGCAACGGGAGCTTACCTCGCTGTGGGGATTCGAACCACTGACCCTCCAATCAGCAAGCCCTAGGCTCTGTGGTTTAGATTAAGTTTGTCATTGGTATGAGCTTTCGTGTGCATGAACACTTTTTCAGATACAGTAACTGACAACAGTTTTCTGGGATTTCAGTCAGGAGTCTCTTCCACCCTTAACTGAAGACTCCAAGAATTGAATCCTGGGCCTTCCAAATACAAAGCAGGAGCTGTACCACCAAGCTACATCCCTCTTCCCCCAAAAAGTTTTTCATCGGGCTATTGAAATTTCCCAAGAAATTTTCTACCTTAGTAGAATTAATGTCCCTATTAGGAATAAGTTGCTGATTACTGGAGCTTCCACTGATTCAACGCCACGGTGTCTGGTGCCTTTCCAAGCACCCACAGGTGTGGGCTGCCGAAGCTCAGTTTCTCTGAGTCAGAAGCAGGCCCCGTGATGTCTGCCGAATGTCTGATGCACTCCGAGCCCTAAATAAATTCAAAATAATAGCCGGCATTTGCTCCCTTCTGTTGTGATCCGAGAGCATCAAGTGCAGATCCATCTCCGCAGACAGAATCTATTATGCCTTCCTGCCAAGCAGAACAATGTCGCCTCCTTTGTTTTCCCTCTCTGCAAACAATCGATTTGTCTTTGGGCGAAGCACAGCTAGCCCACCACGTCGCTGAGCCCTTCCGGGACTCCCTAGGCAAAGCCTGGCTCCTATTAGGAGATTATCCTCTTAATTTCATTATCTATTTCTAATGGCTTTTTAATGGCTTTGCCACATTTGCAAAACGAAGGACTCTTCGCGTTCTGAGTTTCTCCGGCAGATTTGCAGGCGAGGCATGGGTTGGCAGCGTGCCCCGCTCAGGAAGATCGATGGGCCACTGCTGGAAATGACAAGGATTTGCATTTGGGGACGAGAGAGAGTGTTCGGAAGGATTGCATGCCAGAGTTTTCCTGACGAAGAACCTCGGCAGGCAAATTGGGTGATGATGGAGTTTTCAAATGCAGTTGTAGGGCTTGCTTGAGATTCAGGAGCTGGTCTGAGTGCCTTGCTCCCTAGTATGTGTAGGGATGGGTATAAATGCTAGGAGAGGATATATTTATCAGATGTTATCTTTCCTTCTTCACGTTCGTGGTTTCAGCAGAGTGCCATCCCTTTGCAGCTTATAAAGCGAAGCTTTGCTAGGCTAGTTTTAGCCTTTTAGTTTAAGCATTCCAAGATGATTTAAGGCAGATTGGATTCTCCTGGTATGTCTCCCTTTTCTCCTGCTTAAAACAATCATCACAATAAACAGTCTTGTAAAAAGTAAAAATAACATTTACTCACTCAGAATACTCGTCGAAGAGTAACAGGTGCAGCAGCTTGGTTCAGATGCGCTTAAAATGGTCACCCAGTTACAAAGACATACTTAAATCTATCTTAAGATGGAGTCTGAGCTGTAGCTCAAACTTAGCATATGTTCTACGTTGCTGGAATGAGGTGATAGAGCAGTGAGGAAGTGTTCGGCCAGGTGAGGGCTATACCCTCCTTCTATCAAACTTGCAGGAAAACTCTGTGAACTTCAGATCCTATCATGTGCCTGTCTAGCAAACATGCATGGTCAGTTTGACTGCATTGTAAATATCTCACAGCATGCCGCAAAGACTTTCTGTCTGTGGGGCAGGGCCCAGGGGACTGAGTCTCTGAAGTGATGCTCATGGACTTGACCCCTCTGCTCCTTGCAAGTCAGCAAAGGACAAGAAAGACTAAGCTTGTTCACACATTACTCCGAACACAGGTTCAGGCTTTCTCTAGGCAGGGGCAAATGTCTCTGTGAAATATTTGTGTGGCTGATCTCTACGTATGTTGACTTTATGCTCACTGTAACCGGTATGTGAATAGCAAGTGAGTGTAGAGCTCAGCTGTTTGTGGACACAGGAACATATTGTACACTTATCAAATGAAAGGTTTGAAGGATCGATTCCCTGTCAATCCATGACCATAAGGGCTAAGAGTCCAGGTCATAAAGATCTCCCCATCTTCTCTCCTAGCCTTAACAAGGTGCCAAAATGCGGGTGGGGTAGGAAGGACCTTCTTTCTTATGGGAATCCTATGGGGCAGAGTGAAGTCATAGAATCATAGAACTGGAAAAAGTTCAAAGGCTTCCCAAGGTTCATCTAGCCCAACCCCTTTGCAATGCAGCAATTTCAACTAAAGCATCCATGACAGATGACCATCCAAAATCTGCTTTAAAACCTCCAAGGAAGGAGAGTCCACCACCTTCTGAGGGAGTCTGTTGTACTGCCAAACAGATCTTACTGCCAGAAAGTTCTCTCATATGTTTAGTCTGAATCTCCTCTCTTGTCACTTGAAGCCATTGGTTTGGGTCCTACTCTCCAGAGTGGGAGAAAACAAGCTTGCTCCATCTTCCAAGTGACAACCCTTTAGATATTTGAAGGTGGCTTTCATACCTCCCCTCAGTCTCCTCTTTTCCAGACTAAACATACTGAGCTCCCTCAACCATTGTTCATATGGCTTGGTCTCCAGACCCTTAATCATCCTGGATGCCTTCCTCTGCACACGTTCCAGCTGGTCCTTCATCATGTGCTACTTTTCCAGAAAAAAAGAGGGGCCAGAACTTAACATGACCACCTTCCTTGTGTGGTGTAGTGGTTAAGAGTGGTAGACTCGTAATCTGGGGAACCAGGTTCGTGTCTCCGCTCCTCCACATGCAGCTGCTGGGTGACCTTGGGCTAGTCACACTTCTCTGAAGTCTCTCAGCCCCGCTCACCTCACATAGTGTTTGTTGTGGGGGAGGAAGGGAAAGGAGAATGTTAGCCGCTTTGAGACTCCTTCGGGTAGTAATAAAGGGGGATATCAAATCCAAACTACTCCTCCTCCTCCTCCTCCTCCTCCTCCTCCTCCTCCTCTTCCTCCTCCTCCTCTTCTTCTTCTTTCCTCCCAAGAAGCAGGCGTCTTTTAATTTTGGGACTGCTGTCACCATCTGCAGTGATCATGGAGGGAATAAACAAATTCCTACGCCCCACAAATAACCCAGAGATGCATTTTAAATAAAAGGACACATTCTGCTCATGCAAAAACACACTGATTCCTGGACCATCCGTGAGCTTGATTTAGAAGGCGAATGGGCCTTAGTTTGCCTACCCATGGAACACAGGCCGCCCAAGCGGTGCAAAGTAGAAAGGGATTATTGTGCTTTGTGAAAATGCTGCAGGAGTCCATCACAACCATGGGGAGCTCTGCATCACATGCTCATCTGTACTGACTGCTTGAAGAAGAACCAAGATGCGCACCAATAATTAAAAATACACTGGCTTTTGACGTTTAAATGAATTTTTAAAAGTAGTCCTGACCATATAGACAAGTCCCAAGACAACAGTGTGGGAATCTACCTGTACACTAGAGAGGAGTTTTAATGAGTCCCTTTTTTAAAAGAGTGGGGTTTGTTGTGCTTGTTCATCAGAAGCTGGGATGCTCAAGACTTGTTGGGCTATTTGAAATGTGTGTTGTTGTTTTTTTTGTTAATTCCCCTGGTCCCTCTGCACAGCCTCCTTTATTTTGGAAAGCTGTGAACAGGTGTATGTGGAGAGAATCAGAGGCTTACCTGTGTCGGGATTTGCTCTCGCAACTGATAAAATATTCACATTTGCTGTAGTTCCTTTCATCTCTTCATCTCTTCCGTCACTTTCTCGGCAGTCCATCAATTCTTTCCAAACTCTGGCACATTCAACGAAAACAGGAGCTTTCCTGAACTGTGGACATGCATTTGTGTTAGCTTTTGTCATGACCTGGGGTTCCGGTCTGCCCTCTTCGGGGAAAGAGAATAGAATCATAAGATTGTAGAGTTGGAAGGGGAGTCCAAGGGTCATCTAGTCCAACCTCCTGCAATGCCGGAATCACAACTAACTATATCCTCTTTAGGAATCAAAGAAATAGACAGCATATACATTTCGTACACTTCTATCATATAAAACAAGCTGAAGAAGGCATCCATGCCGAAACGGGGCCCTGTCCTGGTATCCCTGGTTTACATCTGACACGCATCGGAGAAGCTCTGACATCAATTTCTAAAAGACTCTTAAGGAAAATTTCCAATATGAAACTACTTTTGATTTAAGACTGTAATTCTTTACAGAATTGATATTTGGATTTACTTACGAGTAAACGTATGTTGTTTGGTTAAAACTTTTGGCCAGAGTGAGTTCTTATTTGGATTCTTTTTAGTGGAATCACAACTAAAGCATCCCTGACTGATGGCCATTGAATATCTCTGCTCTCAAACCTTCAATGAAAGAGTTGACCGATCCCCGCTTTTGGGATTAGATTTTATTAAAGCTTTTTCATAATACAATAAGGGGAAAAAATGACCCATCATCATCATAATCATCGTTGTCGTCGTAATCATCATACAGGGAGAGAAACAGAAAATGAAACGCAGGATCCTGTCTCAAAAAAGGGTGGACCCTTGTATCTCTCACCTGGAACAGTGGCATAGCTATAGGGATGCAGAAGGGGCAGTTTGCTTTGGGTGGCATTGGGCCACCCAGGCATTGGGCCAGCAGGGAGGGATGTGGTGGCTCAGCCACCCTGCAATCCCCACGCTGCCCCTGAAAGCAGCGCAGGACTGACGCATGCCAGCCGCCTCCCTGCCTGGCGCCCGGGACGCAGTCGTTCCAGTGCATGCCCCGTCCCCATGGCACAGTGCATGTGCCCTCCTAAGGCGCTGGCAGGGCTTTCTACGCAACTGCCAGGCTTCAGGGAATCCGATCCCTCCTATGGTGGCAGCCGAGATGTAGATAAACAAGAAGAGTTCTTACCAAGTCTTTTATTCAATAGTCATAGTGAGAGAGACATAAAAATGCCATCTCTCTTAGATAATAGCATTACTCTGAGTAAATTCCCACTCCTATTCTACGTCATCCCTGCGCTGGCTGATCTGTGCTTCCTGCCTTTGAGCTTTCTGTTCTACTACTCTCAATGCACGCCTGGTCCAGGCAAGGGGGGCAGGAATGCTTTCTAGAGACACTGAGTCTGTCAACTGTCTCTCTCCTTGTGCTTCTTCCTCCTGCTCCGCTCCCAATATTTCCCAGCTTCTCCCCTCTGCAGCTTCTGAACTATGACATCCTGCAAACCACTGTTGTAAATCTATACAACAGTGTGTATGTGGTGGAGTCTCCTTCTTTGAAGATCTTTAAGCAGAGGCTTGACAGCCATCTGTCAGGAATGCTTTGATGGTGTTTCCTGCTTGGCAGGGGGTTGGACTGGATGGCCCTTGTGGTCTCTTCCAACTCTAGGATTCTATGATTCTATGATTCTATTCTATGATTCTATACTGCCCCCTTCTCAGAAAGGTTCAGGAAGGTTCCCACCATTCCTCCTCAGTACAGTCCCTGACACCTGCTGACCTGAGAGTTTTCCTTTTGTGTGTGTGTCTCAGTCTCTCACCCTGAGTATCTTGCTCTCTGAGCCAGTGTGGTGTAGTGGTTAAGAGCGGTAGACTCGTAATCTGGTGAACCGGGTTCGAGACTCCGCTCCTCCACATGCAGCTGCTGGGTGACCTTGGGCTAGTCACACTTCTCTGAAGTCTCTCAACCCCACTCACCTCACAGAGTGTTTGTTGTGGGGGAGGAAAGGAAAGGAGAATGTTAACTGCTTTGAGACTCCTTCAGGTAGTGATAAAGCGGGATATCAAATCCAAACTCCTCCTCTTCTTCTTCTTCTTCTTCTTCTTCTTCTCCTCCTCCTCCTCCTCCTCCTCCTCCTCCTCCTCCTCCTCCTACCACTTAGCTATGAACCTTATTATTCAGTAGAAGGCATTGCCCTGTGTTAAACATAAGAAGAGCCTGCTGGGTCAGGCCAGTCGTCCATCTAGTCTACCATCCTGTTCTCATGATGGCCAACCAGATGCCTGTAGGAAACCTGCAAGCAGGATTTGAGCACAAGAGCCCTCTTCCCTCCTGTGGCTTCCAGCAACTGCTATTCAGGAGCTTTGCTGCCTCCATCATGACTAGTAGTCATTCATTGCCTTATTCACCATGAAGTTGTCCAGTCCTTCTTTAAAGCCATCTAGTTTGGTGGCTGTCCCTGCCTCCTTTGGGAGCAAGTTCCATTTTCCTATTTATTTGATGCAAAAAAATAAAATAATAGAACCTTTTAATGAGGGTGAAAGAGGAGAGCGCAAAATATGGTCTGAAGCTCAACATCGAAAAAACTAAGATCATGGCCACTGGTCCCATCACCTCCTGGCAAATAGAAGGGGAAGAAATGGAGGCAGTGAGAGATTTCACTTTCTTGGGCTCCACTGGTCCCAACAACATCAAACACACCATCTCAGGACTATTTAATTGCTCATCTTCCAACATTGTGTATGCAATCAAATGCCAACAGTGCCCTTCAGCTCTCTATATTGGACAAACAGGCCAAACCCTACGCCAAAGGATAAATGGACATAAATCTGATATCAGGAATCACAAGACAGAGAAACCAGTAGGAGAACACTTCAATCTCCCAGGACATTCTATAAAAGATCTCAAAGTAGCTGTCTTAATACAAAGAAATTTCAGAAATAGACTGGAAAGAGAAGTGGCTGAATTGCAACTAATCACCAAACTTAAAACCATGGAGAAACCTGGTTTGAACAAAGACATTGGATTCTTATCTCATTATACATAACAAAGCCATCTTTAGCCATCTCACCCCTGCCTTTCCCTGCAAGACTAATTGCAGCCGTTTAGAGTCGTCAACAGGTTTTCCACACTTATCAGCCTATCACCCATTCCCACCACCCTTCTGAGTAATACCCCTCCCCACTCCCCCACTATATTTAAGGATCTGGTGACTTCTATTTCAGTGTATCTGAAGAAGTGTGCATGCACACGAAAGCTCATACCAGGAACAAACTCAGTTGGTCTCTAAGGTGCTACTAGAAAGAATTTTCGATTTTGTTTGGGCTCCATGATCACTGCAGATGGTGACAGCAGTCACGAAATTAGAAGACACCTGCTTCTTGGGAGAAAAGCAATGACAAACCTAGACAGCATCTTAAAAAGCAAAGACATCACCTTGCTGACAAAGGTCCGTATAGTTAAAGCTGTGGTTTTCCCAGTAGTAATGTATGGAAGTGAGAGCTGGACCATAAAGAAGGCTGATCGCCAAAGAATTGATGCTTTTGAATTCTGGTGCTGGAGGAGACTCTTGAGAGTCCCATGGATTGCAAGAAGATCAAACCTCTCCATTCTGAAGGAAATCAGCCCTGAGTGCTCACTGGAAGGACAGATCCTGAAGCTGAGGCTCCAATACTTTGGCCACCTCATGAGAAGAGAAGACTCCCTGGAAAAGACCCTGATGTTGGGAAAGATGGAGAGCACAAGGAGAAGGGGACGAAAGAGGACGAGATGGTTGGACAGTGTTCTCGAAGCTACCAACATGAGTCTGACCAAACTGCGGGAGACAGTGGAAGACAGGAGTGCCTGGCATGCTCTGGTCCATGGGGTCTTGAAGAGTCGGACACAACTAAACAACAACAACAACAACAAATAAATGCAAAGCTGGGAGTGGAAATTTTCATGGCGATGGCAACTGTATTTTCCAGCATGGATGCTTGACTCATAAATGGAAGGCATTCCCCTTGGTGTGCCAGCGTGAGCTCTCCATTTCTGTTTTGACAATATTTTTACCAACCAACAAAAGATGAGATACCACACCTCCAGCTGAGATCCCAGAACTGTGTGTCTCCTTTCTCCGCGCGTTTCCCTATTCACATCCCACGCCTGACAGCCTATTTGCTGACACTCTGCTTTCCCAAAGATGCCTCTTCGCCTTCCGAGTGTTTACATTTCTTGCACCTCCTGGGAGCGGAGCGCAAGGATATTTTTAGGTTTGCGTAATAGGGGAAACATGACATTAGAGACCCCCTGCCTCTGATCAAAAATCGCCAGCTGTTGCTGTCCCAGCCCTGCAGAAGCTGCAATTGCAGTCCCTTTGTTACAGTGCAGTGCTAGGCATGTATGCTCAGAAGTAAATCTTAACGTGGTCAAAACAAAATAAAATAAAAAATTCCTTCCAGTAGCACCTTAGAGACCAACTAAATTTGTTCTTGGTATGAGCTTTCCTGTACATGCACACTTCTTCAGATTATTCTTCTGACTATTAACGTGGTCAGTTAGGCTTGCTCCCAGGCAAGTGTGTTTAATATTGCAGCCTTAGATGATCTTAATTAGCTCACTCTATTCAAAGACTGTATGGAAGGTGAGTGGGACACGGGTGGTGCTGTGTTTTAAACCGCTGTGCCCCTTGGACTTGCCGATCAGAAGGTCGGCGGTTCGAATCCCCGCGACGGGGTGAGCTCTCGTTGCTCAGTCCCTGCTCCTGCCCACCTAGCAGTTCGAAAGCACATCAAAGTGCAAGGAGATAAATAGGTACCACTCCGGCGGAAGGTAAACGGCATTTCCGTGCACTGCTTTGGCTTTGCCAGAAGCGGCTTAGTCATGCTGGCCACATGGCCCAGAAAAACTGTCTGTGGAAGCAGAGAAATGCCGGCTCCCTTGGCCTGTAAAGCGAGATGAGCGCCGCAACCCCAGAGTCATTCGTGACTGGACTTAACTGCCAGGGGTCCCTTTACCTTTACCTTATTCAAAGACTGTGTGGAAGGTAAAATAAGGACAGGTAATGTTGGGGGGGGGGATAATGGGAAGGAAAGTAAGGCAGAAAAGATGGGTATATTTTTTAGCATCATCATCCAGGTTGCAAAGAGCTAGCATAGGTTCATTCTTTCCTGGAAACAAACAAAACCAAGCCTTATGAGGAGTGGCTGAAGGAGCTGGGTTTGTTTAGTCTGGAAAAGAGGAGACTGAGTGGAGATAGGATAGCCATCTTCAAATTCCTCAAGGGCTGTCACATGGAAGAAGCTTGTTTTCTCCTGCTCTGGAGGGTAGGAGTCAACCAATGGCTTCAAGCTACAAGAAAGGAGGTTCGACTAAACATCAGGAAGAATTTTCTGACAGGAAGAGCTGTCTTACAGTGGAACTGACTCCCTCAGGAGGTTGTTGATTCTCCTTCCTTGGAGGTTTTTAAGCAGAGGTTGGGTGGCCATCTGCTATGGATGCTTTAGCTGAGATTCCTGCATTGCCAGCGTTCAGACTAAATGACCCTTGGGACCCCTTCCAACTCAACAATTCTATGAAAAACTCAGCCAGCTCATGAGCATATTTGTTGGTCCACCTAGAGATGGGCAAATCCATCAGCATCGGTTTCTTTGACCTTTTCAAACTTTTAAGTTCCGTTTCCATCTCAGTTTGCATGTGGTTTTTTTTTTTTTAAAAAAAGTCATTGTGGAAATTGATTAGCCTTTAAGTATGCTTTTCATCCAACATAGATATCCATGTATACATTGTGGTCCATTTTACACATCTTTTCATGCACTTCCCATCAATATAATGCATTTATGTTCATTAGCATAACCTTGCGCAAGTCACTCACTTTTAGCCTAATCTACCTCCTAGGGTTATCTGAAGAATAACGAAAGCTCATACCAATGACAAACTTAGTTGGTCTCTAAGGTGCTACTGGAATATTTTTTTAATATTTTTTTTTGTTTCGACTACCTCATAGGGGTTATTGCAAGGATAAAATGGAAACAGGACTAGGAGTGGAAGTTTATAATCCACCTTGAGCTCCTTGGGTGGAAGGTGGGTTATAAATGCAATGAACAAGTCAAAAGCAAATGCCTTGAACTGAAGAGGCCTAGTTTTCTGCCGTGTCTTGCACTACACAGCTGGTTTTAGCCCAAAGATGCAAAGAATAGCCCCAAGATAGCATCCTCAATATCTTCATTGCTTAAAGGTAAAGGGACGACTCTGGGGTTGCGGCACTCATCTCGCGTTACTGGCCGAGGGATCCAGCGTACAGCTTCCGGGTCATGTGGCCAGCATGACTAAGCCGCTTCTGGCGAACCAGAGCAGCGCACAGAAATGCCGTTTACCTTCCCGCCGGAGCGGTACCTATTTATCTACAGCTGCACTGCGTGCTTTCGAACTGCTAGGTTGGCAGGAGCAAGGACCGAGCAACGGGAGCACACGCCGTTGCGGGGATTCAAACCGCCGACCTTCCGATCGGTAAGCCTTAGGCTCTGTGGTTTAACCCACAGGCTATAACCACTCACAGTTCTTATCTTCCCCATTGATCCAGATTGGTGCCTCAGTCTGATTCTGGAGCCCCTCCAACTTAATGCCAGCGAGGATAATCTCCTGAACGATGTATATCACTCCCCGAGATACACCGAGATTGGCTCAATATTCCTGCCAGCCTTTCTATGCAATACGTTAGACCCTCTAGATAGAACTGTCAAGATTACACTCCCCGATACTGTTGTGCCTTTTTAAAAGCATTTATAATTCAGAAAGCTGGAAAGTAATACCCAACCGCATGGGTGATTCGCTTTGGAATCCATCTTCTGGTTCGATGTCTAAAAACGTGTCTCTGCTCGGTTGACGGAGATGATTTCTCCGCCGTATCACCTCTGTTCATCGTGAGCATGTTGTCAGGATAAGAAATGCTTCCCTGTTCTGTTGCTGCTAATACTGGTGATTATTAAAGACAGTGATAAAGGGGGCTAAATGCAACTGCAATGTGTCTCCTTTGGGGGGGGGGGAGAATACCTTGGCAGACAGATGAGTTCATCAAGACTTATCTAAATGAGAAGTGAGGCTATTCCTTCACTTGCATTTTCTCCAAGAATGCCGCACTAACTAGTCTCATGCAAGTGATTTGTTTTATGGTCTTCACTGCATCAGTTGTTGTTTTTTTAGTCCAGTATTTTTTAAGCCTATAGACTGGCAACCTCATTTGCATGTCTCAGTCAGGGTTGGACAGCCTGCAGTCCTCTAGTTGCCATTAGTCTCCACAATGTCCATCAGCCCCAGCCAGCATCAGCAGTGGTCAGTGATGATGTGAGCTCTCCTTCAACTTCCTTAGGAATTCCCACAAATGCTTTGGCTAAGCACAGTTTTCCAAATCCACCAGGTGTACCACAGCTTTTCGGCCAGTGATGGGAACCTGTGGCCCTGCAGATGTTTTTTAGCTACAACTCCCATCTATCCCAACCAGCATGGCCAATGATCAGGGATGGTGCGAGGTGGAGTTTAGCAAACTCTGAAGGGTCACCCGTTCCCCATTTTTGTTATTGCTATCTTCTTCTTCTTCTTCTTCTTCTTCTTCTTCTTCTTCTTCTTCTTCTTCTTCTTCTTCTTCTTCTTCTTCTGCGATCACTTGTAGCCGAGTAAGATTGTCTTCCATAAACACGGTTTTATCAATGAGTCCGTAAGTGACTGTGGAGGCCAATTCTGAATCCACATGTCCTTCCACAGTGGGAACATTGGTTTCCGGGCGGGAGTTGGTCATTGTGAGGTTTTGCGAAGCATGTCTTCCTCTTGGTATGTTTCCCTCTTGCGTTCCGAGTTTGAGTGTCTTCAAAGCCCATGACACCTTTGGTAAAGGCTGTTCTCCAACTGGAGCGCTCGCAGGCAAGTGTTTCCCAGTTGTTGGTGTTTATACTACATTAAAAAAAAAATGCATTGAGACAGTCTTTAAACTTCTTTTGTTGACCACCAACATTATGCTTTCCATTTTAAGTTGGGAATAGAGTAGTTGCTTTGGAAGACGATAATCAGGCATCCACACAACATGACCAGTCCAACGAAGTTGATGTTGAAGAATCATTGCTTCGACACGTGTAATCTTTGCTTCTTCCAGTACACTGGTATTAGTTCATAGAATCATAGAATCAGAGTTGGAAGAGACCACAAGGGCCATCCAGTCCAACAGTTCGCCTGTCTTCGCCTGTGTAACATTTTTCGGAGACACCATTAATGGAATCTTTTGAGGAGTTGGAGGTGGCGTTTATAAGTGGTCCCTGTTTCACAAGCATACAGTAAGGTCGTCATCCTGAACCTGTCAGCACCATCCCTCACAGCATAGAACATCATGCTACACTAGAGAGAGATGAATCCCAGCCCTCAATAAATTTCAGTAGACTGTTAATTGTCTGTCTCGCCATCCACTTGAAATTCCTCAGGTCTTTTGGGCAGGAACCTCTAAATTCACCGCAAAACTGTAGATTAAACAAAATTGGATGGCCTTTCTAGTCTAAGGCTTCCTCAATTTTGCTTCATTCACTGAAAATTTATTGAGCATCCATGGACTTTTATTAGGACATCAGGTCCTGGTGAGAGGTAGATGATGCCTTCACAGTGTAGTTTGACCTGCAACTCTGCCTGTGAGTGCTGGTCCAAACATACTGTTTTTCCCCCTGGCAGACCAGAATACCCAGACAACGGAGAAGGTAGCCAGATTTGTTGAGAGGGCCATGGAATTGAGGGCTGCCAGCTGAATAACAGTGCCCCCTCATAATTAAGATCTCATTTATTCTTGTTTTAATTGTGCCGAATCCCGATTCAGCTCATTTTATTGGTTATATATGGTTTTTATCAGTATCTGTAATATGTGTCTTTTTGATGCAATGGCCTGTAGGCTATGCAAATAAATAAAGTTTGTTTGTTGTTTGTTGTTCAGCAACATCTGGAAGCAACAGCAAAAGGGGCACAAAACAAAACACAGAGTTTCAATGAGGACTGAACACGTTCCATTCATCTGGCCTCCAAGTCTGGATGCTGTAGTTCGGCTGTGCTGACAATGACACCCACAGAAAAACTATTAAACACAGAACAGTTATTTCTCACAAGTTTTGTGAGCAAATGGGCATTTTCCACGAGGCTGGTTTTATTCCATTGAATAACGAATTGTCTTTAAACTCTCTCTTAATCCTCCCCTGGCCTAAACGACTTAAATCACTTTGTCATTTTAAAACCCCTGCTAACGGAGATTTTGGTAATAAGGCACACTTTTTCCTGCAAAAGCCTTTCCATTTAATATTTTTTCCTCTCTCTCTTCATTGATTAAAAAGCAGGCGGATGCTTAATTTATAAAAGCAGCCGACTGAAACCAAAATGCCTTGCTTTTACCAAAATTAGAAAGCACTTACCGCACACAGCTTGGCGATGGACAAGGTTTGCTCTGTGCTTTTTTTTCTAATGGAACATCAGATGGAGACAAATACATTTGACTGTGTGTGTGTGTGTGTGTGTATGCCCTCAGAGTATTGCACAAACAACTTTCCTATGAGGAACAGTTGCACCTTTGGGGGCTTTCGGAGAAAAGGTGAATAAAAGGTGACATGATAGAGGTGGACATGCAAGGAAGCTAAACATTGGAAGAACCGAGACAAATAAAATAAAGTACTTATTCACACAGAGCATATCTAAAATGTGGAACTCACTCCCACTGGAGGCAGTGATGACCAGTGATTTGGATTGCTTAAAAAGATGAAGGACAAAGCTATCAACAGCTACTAGCAGAGGCAGAGGTAAAGGACGCGGGTGGCGATGTGGTCTAAAATGCGGAGCCTCTTGGGCTTGCTGATTGGAAGGTCGGTGGTTCGAATCCCCGTGACGGGGTGAGCTCCCGTTGCTCTGTCCCAGCTCCTGCTAACTTAGCAGTTTGAAAGCACACCGGTGCAAGTAGATAAATAGGTACTGCTGTGGCAGGAAGGTAAACGGCATTTCCGTGCTCTCTGGTTTCTGTCACAGTGTTCCGTTGCTCCAGAAGCGGTTTTGTCTTGCTGGCCACATGACCCGGAATGTGGACAAATGCCAGCTCCCTTGACCTGAAAGCGAGATGAGCACCACAACCCCATAGTTGCATTTGACTGGACTTAACCGTCCAGAGCTCACCCTATCATGGGGATTCGAACTGCCGACCTTCTCATCATCAAGCCCAAGAGGCTCAGTGGTTTAGACCACAGCGCCACCCGTGTCCAGCTCACTTATGAATACTAAGAACTGGCAACCACAGGAGAGGAGAGTGCCATTGCATTCAGGTCCTGCTTGTGGGCTTTCTGAAGGCATATCGTTGGCTGCTGTGAGAACAGGATGTTGGAGGAGATGGGCTACTGGCCAGATTAAGCAGGTTCTTCTTGTGTTCTTTCATCCTTGTATATGCCAGAGGTCCCTCACCGCTGTCTTAGGGGAAGAGTTCATTCATCCCCACACAATGCTGTCAAGGATACAGGAGTACCATCTTCCTTTGTCCTGGCTCTCTCTTGACTCCCAACATTTTCATACTGTTTCAGTGACTATGGATGGTTTGATAAAAGAGGACCGTCATGCCAATGGTGGTGACATATAAAATATATACGCCATCATTTTTTTAACATCAGTGTCCTTCTAAAACCTGAAACATGAGCAGAATGAGAATGGGTTTGTGAGGCTGGGTGACGGTTGCTTTGTTCTCCCTGTACAACCGCTTATTAACGATGGTGCTAAATAAGGAAACAAAAGAGAATGAAAACAAGATAATTAAAAAAAAATGCAAGGCATGGTTTGATTAAAGCTTGATTACAAGGTGGAAAAAATGTATTTATATTTCCGCCGCTTTTGCAATCATAAATCACTGGTGCCTCGAGTTGCGATCTGAAAGGTGAGACTAGTTCTGGAAATTCCTCCTTCAGGTCAAAAAGTTCTCCGGAAGGGTGAAAAGAAAGGAAGTTTGATCACTGGGTGGTATGAAGAAAGAGGAAAGTTTCCCAAACTAGAGAGAGAGAGAGAGAGAGAGAGAGAGAGAGAGAGAGAGATTCCCATAAGAGGCATCTGATTGGCCACCATGAGATGAATGAAAGATAATAGATGAATCCATGGCTTGATCCAATGAAGTTTCTCTTATGTATGTGCCCTAGAGTATGTCTGAGGCTGGATTAAGACCTTTTATCCTGAACCCCTTACCTGGCAGCAAGTCAGCAAGTGAAGTCCAAAGTTCAAAGACCAGGGGTCAATCCACACAAGCAAAGTTCAAATCCAAACTCTGAGGTTCACAGGTCAGGAAACACAGGTCAGGGTCAATCCAAGTAGTCCAAGTCTGATGTCCAGCAGTCAGGATACAGTCCAGAGTCAATCCCAAAGCACAGTCCAATGGAAGAAGAGGAGGAGGAGGAAGAGGAGGAGGAGGAGGAGTTTGGATTTGATACCCCGCTTTATCACTACCCGAAGGAGTCTCAAAGCGGCTCACATTCTCCTTTCCCTTCCTCCCCCACAACAAACACTCTGTGAGGTGAGTGGGGCTGAGAGACTTCAGAGAAGTGTGACTAGCCCAAGGTCACCCAGCAGCTGCATCTGGAGGAGCGGAGACGCGAACCCAGTTCACCAGATTACGAATCTACTGCTCTTAATCACTACACTACTCTGGCTCTCTGGAGGCCCAGGAGCATCCAAGCCAAGATCCTCCAACATGGGCAGTTGAGCAGACACAGCAGCTCTGCTTCCATTTTGTACTTTACATGCTGCTTGCAGCATCTGGGTTTGATGAGGCAGGTGACCCTCACCTGTCCTGAGCCTACTCTAGCTGAGGAATCACACGCCTTGTCCCAGAGCTAGTGAGCTGTGCTGTGGGCCCCTGACTGCCTCGGCCTCCTGGAGTGCCCTTCTGCTGCTCCCTATATGTCAGAGCTTAACATGTTCATGGAGACTGGGCCCCTCTTGTTCTGGTGATGGGTGTTGCTGCTCTGGTTCCTGTGCATTTACACCCCGCCCCAATCCCATGCCATTAAGCCTTACACTTGTACACAGATCCTGTTTTGCTAATAAAGAGTTAACTCCAGCTTGCTCTGTGTGAGTTGCTGCTGGCTCGCTCCTGTCAACCTTCCAGGTCATCCAGTATGGAACCTGTCCCAGAACCCACTGCAAAAGTGCAGGTGAGCATCTTCGCTCCCCAGTTGGTTTGGGAAGACATACCCGACGGCGGAAAGTTTTGGGAACCACTTCCGCAGAAAGCTTCGGTAATAGCTAAAGCTGGTTTAGGATAAAGGTCGGGAAGAATAACATTTGCCCAAACTACAAGAAGATATGAAAAGCATTGAAATCTGACAAGGCATTCAGGTGTCTGTTCCTCCCCGGCAGTCGCTCACATTAATGGTTGCTTTATCCCACAGCTGTCATGATGAAGGATCCTTTAGCTGCTTCCGAGGCTCTGCTTATGCCGAAATAATTTCCCTCTCTGTCAAAATGGTTCCTTTAGGGACTGAGGGTTGCCAGTTATCCCACACACACCCTTCCCTCTTTCCCCAGCAAATCTCTTGTGCCTTTCACAGGCGGCATGACGGGCCAAAACTCAACAGACTGGTTTTCCTTGCCACTTCAATCTCCATGCTGAGAGCAGCTGCTCCCCTTCTCTTGTTCCTTTTTCCTGCTAGTCACACCGCGATAGAAAACACCTCTTGTTGAGCAAGTGGGCAGCCATTTTTCTTGAGGGCAGAGGCAAAGTAGCGCTGAGGGAATATTGAAATGTCCTGGCACACTCGCTCAACGCCTCACACTTTCAGACTGAGAGAAACTGGGCTGTGAAGAGTCTCCTGGGACGCACTATCAGAAGTAAAGACACATCAACAATATATCTGCTGGATATGAATCAAGTGTCCATCACACCCAAAACCCTGCTGTCCACAACCCATTTGTGGAAAGCAGACAAACAGAACAATGAGAGCAATGCTAGCTCTTCCCCACGGTTAGTCCTCTTTGCCCCATATGCAGTGGAAACATTTCTGTCTGAACAACCCCTGGAAAGTTACTGTCAGTCAGTGTCGGCAGTACTGAGCTAGATGGACCAGTAATCTGACTTGGTTTAAGGCAGCAACCTTCAGTTTTTACAAAGATATCATGTCTTGTTAAACTCTGCCAGACTGAACAGGAGTAGCAACCTATGGTTTGGAGTCACACGCAAGTCACACACAAGTCCGGTCTACAGGTGAACGAAGTCCCAGCAGAGGACGTCAGAACCGGGGGCAAGTTGGTGAGGTGGGAGCAGGAATGCGAGTCCAGAAACCAGGGGTCCGAGGGTCAGGAAGCAGAAAGTCATGAAGTCAAAGGTCCGGGGTTCAAGAAGCAAGGAGTCACGAAGGCGAGGGTTGAGAAGCGAGGATTTCAGGAGCCGAGGTCTGAGAATCAGGAAGCAGGAGGCCGGAATCAGGAGGTCAGACGCAGGAAGGCAGGAAGTGTGTTGCTGTGGCAAAGAGCCAAAGGGAAATGCTGACCTTATATCCCTTCCCGGCTCTTGCCACCAGGTGCAGTGAGTTACCAAGCGGCCTTACCTGTGCGGCCGCGCCTTGCCTCTCCAGAACAAACTTAGGAAGGCCCCAGTCCTGCAAAACCCTGCTGGTCATGGGGCCTGGCTTCTGCATGCACATCCTCACCCATATCCTCACTGTGTTGATACCCCACTTTTCTTCCAAGGAGCTCAAAGTGGCACCAGTGGCTCTCCCCGCTCTCCGTATTATCCCCAGAACAATCCTGTGAGGTAGGTTAGGCTGAGAGTCGGTTGACAAACCCGAAGTCACCCAGTGAGGCACAAGAATAAGGTCAGAGACGTGACCCAGAAGCCAGGAGAGGTCAGGACGGATAAATGGGCTCAGGTGCTGAGACATGGTGGCACCATGCCCAGTTTTCTCCTTCCACCCTGTGCCTTCACCACCTGCACACAAGCCCAAGAAACTCCTGGTCCAGGAAACTGACCCTGACAGCAGCCAACTCACCAACCCAAGTGGCGGTTGAAGCAAAGAAGACGTTGTCTCCCTAGCTCTTTCTCAAAGCATTGTGGGAATATCTTTCGAACAGAGGATGGAGTCATATTTCTACCAAGGAAATGGGAGGGAGGGAGAGGGATAATATAATATTTTAGCACTGCGTTTTATGAAGTCTAACTTGTTTAATTTTTATTGGACGCCGTGTTTTTGTGTTAGCCGTGCCCCCTCCCTCCCCCCCCCACCCCTCTTTCCATTTACAACCTTGGCATGCATCCGTGCTGCTGGATCATTGCTACGCCTGGCAACCGGGACGTGTTCTCTGCAAATTGCTTCTTTTCAGTCCAAAGCCTGGGTGTTTGCTCTTGACTGCTTCATTCCTCTGGAATAGGGGATGTGTATGTGTGTTTGTGTGTGTGGGGGGGAGACCGAGAGCGGGGGCTTCGCTGCATCCATCCTAAACTGCAGACTTCCCCGGCTCAGATAACAGGCTCCCTCTGCCTCCTTGCCACTTTCACTTCCCTAGAATAATTAAGTTGTTATTGAACTGCAGGGCAGGATCGGGGAGAGGGCATTGAATGCCAGAGATTGTAAACCTGATTTCATCCTGTTTTAACAGATCAGTTTCTTCACCTAAATAACTCGGAATGAACTTTCCAGCTAAGATGGGCTTTTCCTGTGCTTTGTGACGTGCCTGAAAAGCACGAGGAGCCAGCTAAATTCAGGTGGCGGAGATTGAGATCTTGGAAGAGGGCCATATTTGTTTAAACATTCAGCCCAGGACAATAAAAGTAATACGAATTAAGGGGCAGAGGTCAATTCACAAGGAAAAGTTTGTGGGGAAGTCACAAAGCCTGTTTGCTTTTCCTCCTGAGTACCTGTCTGCAGTGGCTTAGCATCTCCTATCTTGCACCCATATTTGAGACACTCTGGAACATTATAAATTGAGACCAGATTAACAGCTGCAGCTTGAAGCATTGACTGTCTCCCCTGTTCTCCTTTCCAGCCACACAGATGGATCCCAATGAACTACAGGATCTTTTCCAGGATACATCGGCCAGCGTCTTCCGGATTAATGCCAATGGTGCGTATTTCAGACATGCCAGTCTATTGGGTGCAGTTTGCATTACAATGTTCAGGAACTCCTTTTTGAATAAGAGGACACTGATTTATAGGATGGTACATGCATAGGATGGGACGCGGGTGGCGCTGAGGGTTAAACCACTGAGCCTCTTGGGCTTGCCGATCAGAAGGTCGGCGGTTTGAATCCCCGCGACGGGGTGACCTCCCGTTGCTTGGTCCCAGCTCCTGCCAACCTAGCAGTTCGAAAGCACGTCAAAGTGCAAGTAGATAAATAGGTACCGCTCTGGCGGGAAGGTAAACGGCGTTTCCGTGCGCTGCTCTGGTTTGCCAGAAGCGGCTTAGTCATGCTGGCCACATGACCCGGAAGCTGTATGCCGACTCCCTCAGCCAATAAAGTGAGATGAGCGCTGCAACCCTAGAGTCGTCCGCGACTGGACCTAATGGTCAGGGGTCCATTTACCCTTTACCTTTACATGCATAGGATGTTATTTTGCAAAAAAAAAAAAAAATAGTCCACTGTAGGCTGTGTTAAAACAATGTTGTGCATTCTGATGCGCTTCCTTGTTTTCCAGTTTTCTCTTTTGTTTTTTGGGGCTTTCCAAAGGGTGTGGCAGTGCAGCAGCTAGGAAGGTGAGAAAAGGGGATGTGCAGATATACCGTGTGTGTCTCCTTTTCACTCTCCTCCCAAATGCATGTTTAACTTGGGTTAAAAACATCCAGTGAACATCCCAAGAAGCTGAGCCTTGGAAGATTCAGGACAGAGAAGTGAAAGGACTTCTAGATGCATTGCATAGATAAACTAGGGAACTCGCTCCTGAAGGAGACAGGTAGGGGCACCAACCTAGATAGCTTTAGAAGAGGCAGGGGCATAGCTAGCTGCTCCGGCACCCAGAGCGGCGGGGGCAGTGCAATCCACCAATGGGGGTGGGGCGATCTGCCAACGGGGGCAGGGCGAGTAGGACCTTGGCAGAGACACATGCCATGTTCCCTCCCTCTTGGTCAATCGTTCAGGAGCTTTATAAGCTTTCTTCTGCCTGAACATCACAGCCACTGATGCCATGAAACATCAGCACACTTAGGGATCCGCAGAGTTTGCACAGTTGCATAACAGACCTCAGCAAGTAAGCATTGGGCTAATCTACTTTATTTACATATAAACACACTCGGAGCACTGCAACATGGCTCCCTCTTTCTCTAGCATCAGACAGCAATGAGAAATAACAAAGGACAATAGTCCCACTTCAGGAAACACAGTAAGACAAACATCCTTTCTTCGTCACTTCCCACTGTGGAAAGAAAACACCGTCGTGTGATAGATAATAATCCCATGACTGCAGACACGGGGAATGAATCTCCAACAATCTGCCCATGGGGGCGCCACATGGGGGTGCTGTGGCAATCCACACACGGGGGCGCTGCGGTCATCCACCCAGGGGGGTGGCATTGCGAGCTGCCCACGGAGTCCACTTGGCAGACGCAAGCCCCACGCTGCCATTTTGGGCAGTGGGAGGCCCTGACCCACCGCGTCACTCCCAGGAGAGACGCATGGCTCGGGTGCGTTGCAGGCCAGGCCCCGCGGTAAGTGCCGCCCCCGCAGTGTGCCATTTTGTCAACCCCCTCAAATATGACACCAGGGCCGAGCCGCACCACCCAAACCCCCCTCCCTATGCCCCTGAGAAGAGGATTGGACAAATTCATGGAGGAGAAGGCTATTGATGGCTACTAGCCATGATGGCTAGGCTCTGTTTCCACACTCAAAGACAGCAACGCTTCTGAATGTCAGTTTCTGGAAAGGAGGGGGAGATCCTGCTTCCGGGTTTCCCACAGACTTCAACTTGGCCACTGTGAGAACAGGATGCTGAGCTACAGGGGACAATGACTCTTCTTCTACTTCCTTAATTTACTCACAACAAACTTTGGTGTATATCTGAATGGAGTTTGTCCAGAATTGCTGAGCTCTCCCCAAAGCTTCGAGACATATTGAGATCAAGTCTGATTTCTTCTTATTGTTTATTCCCGAGGTAGCATATGAACCATATAATGTAAAAGAAGAAGAAAATGGAAGCTTTCTTCAGGATAAAGTAATTTATGTTGACACTGTGTGTGGCTCGTCCAATTCCCTACTCCAGATTTATTGAGAAGGATTTTTCATCTACCTTTCTCAATCTCTGTTGCCTCCCCTGTCAAATAGGAATAATTTCATATTCTTCTCGTTGCAATTTCACCTCAGTGGAAAACTCAGAGCAAGTTGTTGGGGGTTTTTTTCCTGAGAAAATGAGGGTGACCCTCAGGATAATCATCTGGTGAACAGAAGGAGATGGGGAACTTCTGGCTCTTCAGATGATGATGAACTATAATTCCCATAATTTCTTATGGGATGGGCTGATGGAGAAGAAAAACATCTGGAGGATCACATGTTCTCCATCCCAAAGTATAGGGATTTTGCTTCCATTATTATGGGGAAAAAAACTACCAAATTTACACTTCCCTAACCAGTATGCAAACCAAAACACAACCATTCTTAAGTATTTACACATCTCCAAACTTGCAGTTCAGTTCTCCAACCACACTGTGTGTACATAAATGAATACAGTGGGGAGAATTGTGCCTAAAAATGCAGATATTAGAGATGATAACATACAAAACCACATGATATTAAGGGTATTTCTTGCAAAAAAGGTGCTTTTATTTATTTTTCAAAATGCTTGTATGCAGAAATGTGTTCATTAGCAGAAATTCTGACAAATCTTAATGGGGATTTACTGTATTTTTCGCTCCATAAGACGCACCTAACCATAAGACGCACCTAATTTTTTGAGGGGGAAAGGGGGAGGATCAGTTCAAAGTTGTGTGTCTTCTTTTGGAAGAAGAAAAGCCCCATTTGCAAAAGGATCAGCTCAAAGTTGTTGTGCTGCTGCTTTTGCAAAGGAGAAAAGACCCATTTGCAAAAGTAGTAGCTCAAAGCCCTTTCTACAGTTTCCAGACAATAATCTAATCAGCCAGTCACATGTCGCTGGGGAAACCAACAGCCTCCTCTGCAGAAAGGGAGCCAGCAACCTTATCTCTCTCCTGATCTCTTGCTGATCAGCTGCTGAGCAGGGTCCTTTCAACACCCCCTTCTCTCTTTGTAAAAGAAAAGGCTCGATCTGCTTTTGGCCCCTGGGCAATTCAGCTCCAAGGACCATACATTCGCTCCATAAGACACACAGACATTTCCCCTTACTTTTTAGGAGGAAAAAAGTGCATCTTGTGGAGCTAAAAATACGGTATCTTTTATAATAAAACAAACCAGTTTTGGCAGAACTGAATGTTAAGATTGGGGGAGAGAGAGAGATAAATTAGACTGACAGATTTGTTGCTCCTTCCTTAAGTAGTATCTGATCAGTCTGGCAAAGATCAAAATTTCTTCTCACACCTCCCATGAATAATTCTGTTCTTCCCCTTTGGTTCAACATGAGAATGGTGTCCATAAAGATGGGTTGATGTTTATTGTCCCAGGGTGCTGTCCTATAAGATGATGAGGTTAATATAGGTGAAACTCGAAAAATTAGAATATCGTGGAAAGGTTCATTTCTTTCAGTAATTCAACTTAAAAGGTGAAACTAATATATGAGATAGACTCATGACATGAAAAGTGAGATATGTCAAGCCTTTGTTTGTTATAATTGTGATGATTATGGAGTACAGCTGATGAGAACCCCAAATTAACAATCTCAACTTTGGGGTTTTCATCAGCTGTACGCCATAATCATCACAATTATAACAAGCCAAGGCTTGACATATCTCACATGAGTCTATCTTGTATATTAAACTCCAGTAGCTAATGAAAACAATTGCTTACATAAATGGACTTTTCCACGATATTCTAATTTTTTGAGTTTCACCTGTAATGAATATTTGCCGCCAAAGTACATTACAGGACCCTGCCCTTGTTGGAGACCCACAGAGCTGAAATAGATTGCTGGCCTCCTCTTCCCTTCAGCAAGTGACTGCACTGATGATATGGCGACAAGATCGTACTGGCCTATTTATTTTGAATGTTTGTAAGTGATGCCAATAAAGGTTTTGATACTGAATAACAAATAATAATAATAAATCTTCTTCTGACAGTGACTTCTCTGGAAAGGAGTCTTAAGTCCCTGGGAACGCCAAACGACACGCCAGAACTCCGTGATGGACTGTGAGTCCCTTTTCATGTGACTTGTCTTTCATGTGACTTGCCCTTCCTTTGCTTATGAGATCTTCTTGTTTTCCTCTTATTGCCTATGTTGGTTTCTTAATAATAATAATAATAATAATAATAATAATAATAATAATAATAATAATAATTTTTCATTAATTACCAAATCTTGCCATATCATAATACAAAAATAAAAACAATTATACCCCTATTATCCTAATTTAACCCCTTAATTCTTCATTTTTCTCACCCTTCCCTCCCTCCGGTCTCGAAATATTAGCTATTGCTTCTTAACACCCTCTCCTTGTGTCAACATCCAAATCCATAAGTCTAAACCCTAGAGGGTCAAATAAAGTTTCAGAAGTACATAGGAGTCGAGGTTTGAGTTCAAAATTTTAGGAGTTAAAGGTGATATTATATAAATATGCTTAAAAAGATAAGGAGAAAATATATGGAGTTTGGGTGAAAATAGATTTGACCATGATTGGAAAACTGGTAGAAACAAAATAGAAAATTCTTTCCAGTAGCACCTTAGAGACCAACTGAGTTTGTTTCGACTATGGCAGACCAACACGGCTACCCACCTGTAACTGGAGAACTGGTGAAGAGGATAGACAGTGAACTCAGCAGGGGGCAGATCTGAGGAAGTTCAATACACAATGAAATTGAGGAAAGGAATAATGTCAGGCCTATGGAAAAGGGCCAGACTTAAGCAATGATTATTTGTATATTTAACATGTTAAATTTGAAATGTTTAATATTTGCTCCTGTGAGAGAGGGGTGTGGATAATTGCTTCCCTCAGTGGGAGGGGGGGAGGATGAAAAATTTAACTGTTTATGTAATATGTTTAAAAAAAACCCAATAAGTTTTTGGTTAAAAACAACAACAATTATACATTCCAAATTATATAATTTAAGGAGACTTCCCATTTTTTTTATTCCTTGTTCCGTCTTTTCTCTCTCTTATTTATTCCCAATATCATACCAATCTTAATCCTTTATCTTATCTTGGCAGTCACTGGTATGCGACTTTCTGTCGTGTTTAACAGATCTACCGGTATATGTAAATTAACATGCAAGAGGAAATTTTATTTCTTTCTGTTGTCGTCCATCAATTATTTTCGGTGCAGTCCCCTCTGTTTTCCTTCCACCGTCTTATCTTCCAGGATTCTGGGCTGTCTTCCAGCTTTGTTTAGTTAAAATTAAGACACAGTGGTCTTTCATGTCTTTTAATGAACTGATATTTTCCCAGTCCGAAGCATCTTCCATAAGAAACCAAACTGTTGAATATATTTTGCAGTTAAGATTTATTGGGTTCCTCTGCAATCCAAGCTTGCGCCCTAGGGCCCTAGATTCACCGTCACTTCTATAAATCCATATACGACAAAAGTCCATGCGAGCAGATGTGGTTTCCTGTGTGAGATATTCCCCAGTTGCCCCAGCATATGTTGGTTTCTTGCGACATCTAACTCTGTTCTCTTACCTAATGCATAGCTGTCAACTTTTCCCTTTTCTTGCGAGGAACCCTATTCGGAATAAGGGAATTTCCCTTAAAAAGGGGGGGGGGAGTTGAAAGCTATGACCTAATGGTGGGGTGCACCCCTTGGACTGCCCTGCTTGAAAGAACTTCCCTTGTGAGTTTTTGCCTGAGCTTCTGGTGGAGGCTGGAGCATAGGGATACTGGGAAGGCGGGAACATCAAGGCCACCCTGAAAAATTTGAAGGACCCCCAAAATTCGAAGTCAGGGCCTGTTACATGCTTAATTCTGTGACTTAGCATTTGCCGAAGCAGCTATGAGGTCCTCCAGATGTGGCTGGCCTCCAACTCCTGACATCTGTACAAGGAAGTTCTAAATGTTTGATGTTCTGTTGTGTTTTTATATCTTTTGGAAACCGCCCAGAGTGGTTGGCACAACCCAGTCAGATGGGTGGGCGACAAATAATAAAATTATTATCTTTGACCATTGGCCATGCAGCCTGGGGCTGGTGGAAGACAGACTTCTGCAACATCTGGAGGGTCAAAAGTTTTCCATCTCTGCGCTAAAAACTCCTGTTCTGTTTGTTTGGAGTCCAGAGTCCTTGTTAACAAGACGGGAAAACTTACTTTCCTTTAAAAAAAAAGTCATACACAACACACACACACAACTTCCACAAACTGTTCACCTATTCTCCTTGAACAGCCCCTGATTTAGAAGGTATTTAGGGAATAATGGGGGAACATTTGGCATCTTGATGGCTTTTATTGTTTACGTATTTAAGTAGGGTTTTTAATTACACAGTAAAACTGTCCTGTGTTTTAAGTCCTTACACATCTCTCCCCCCCTAAAGGACACAGCGATGACAGGGTCAGGGGCGGGGGAACTTTACCAAAAGGGGAAAAGAAAGAAGGGGTTTAAAGGGTTTTGTCAATATTTGTGTGTGTTGAAAATACCCTGGAATTTAATTTTATATATGCACACATTTCCCTTTGCCTTTCCAAAAAAACAAAAACAAAGGGAAGCTGTGATGAATTAATCATTTCCCAACACATTTTAAGCACACATTTCACTCCTAATCAAAATGACAAAGTTGCACAAGTTTTCAGGACGCCTTCAGAATGCCAGAATTTGTAGGAGGGATTCAAACACATTCTTGGAAGTTTTTCGTTTCCTCAGTTAAAGTGGAATAAAATGCTCTGTTGCCCCAGCATCACAGATTTACTTTTTCAAAAAGAAAAAAAGAAAGAAAGGAAAGGAAAATAAACCTGATGTGTGTGTGTGTGTGGTTAAGAAATCATTGGGGAAATGCATTGAAAAGTGTGGAATGAGCAAATGATTTATGGAAAGATGTCTAAACAAGAGGTAAGCAAATCGGGATGTACGCGGAACATTCTGCTCATTGTTGTATAACTGTCCTGCAACCAAATCAGATCAAATAAAGGATCCTACCAACCTAGCTCCTACCAACCTAGCAGTTTGAAAGCACGTCAAAGTGCAAGTAGATAAATAGGTACCGCTCCGGCGGGAAGGTAAACAGTGTTTCCGTGCATTGCTCTGGTTTGCCAGACGTGGCTTAGTCATGCTGGACACATGACCCGGAAGCTGTACGCCCGCTCCCTCGGCCAGTAACGTGAGATGAGCGCCGCAACCCCAGGGTCGGACACGACTGGACCTAATGGTCACAGATCCCATTACCTTTACCTTTACCTTTTTCTCACTGGAAATTCTTACATGATTCTAGATTCAGGTAGGTAGCCGTGTTGGTCTGATGCAGTCAAAATAAATAAATTAAAATTGTCCAGTAGCACCTTAGAGACCAACTAAGTTTGTTCTGGGTATAAACTTTGGTGAAGAAGTGTGCATGCACACAAAAGCTTATACCCAAAACAAACTTAGTTGGTCTCTAAGGTGCTACTGGACATTTTGTATTGATTTATTTGGAAAGTCTCAAATGCTGCAAGCAATGCTTCCTCAGAGGAGAGTCGCTCCACCCCCCTAGATCTTTTTGGTTGCCGCTTTCTGAATTTCCCCAACTCTACAATAATTGTTTCCAAGGTGAAGCAACAAGAAGGGTACACAGAATTCTGAATGTATTTCAGTGCGAAGGGAACACAGTAACAATGGGAGCAAAAAAACAGCAACAACCCAAAATTGATTACATACTATTTTGAAACTGAAAAGAAAGGAATACCAGTCATATTCACTGGATCAATTTCCATTCTAGACATGGAACAGATAAGTGAACATTGGCAATTTCTGTTTCCATTTGAATTCTCCAATGTTTCTGTGGGTGACTGTGTCGATGTGGAAGTCAATGTACCATAACCGATGTCTGTTAGCATCCCCTCCAACATTTCTCCAATGAAAATAGGGATGTCCTAAATAATGATGATGATGATGATGATGATGATGATGATGATAATAATAATAATACAATTTTATTACAGTGATACCTTGGTTCTCAAACTTATTCCGTTCCCGAAGTCCGTTCCAAAACCAAAGCGTTCCAAAACCAAGGCGCGCTTTCCCATAGAAAGTAATGCAAAATGAATTAATCCATCCCAGACTTTTAAAAGCAACCCCTAAAACAGCAATTTAACATGAATTTTACTAGTTACAGGTAGGTAGCCATGTTGGTCTGCCATAGTCAAAACAAAATTATGTGTATATATATATATATATATATATATATATATATATTCCTTCCATTAGCACCTTAGAGACCAATTAAGTTTGTTCTTGATATGAGCTGCATGCACACGAAAGCTCATACCAAGAACAAACTTAGTTGGTCACTAAGGTGCTAGTGGAAGGAATTTTTTTTATTTTTTATTTTGTTATGAATTTTACTATCTAACAAGACCATTGATCCATAAAATGAAAGCAATAATCAATGTACGGTACTATAAAATAAATAACACAGTATTGTAGATGATAAAAATTAAAATTACTTTCCCCCTCTTACCTGCACTGATGATAGTCATTGTTTGGATGGGGGTCTTTTATCCATTTCCACAGATACACAGTCATTGAACTGGGCTCCACACATTCACAAAAACAAATTAACCAAAAAAGCCTCAAAAACAAAAACTCAAAATAATTAGCAAAAGCAAAAGCGCCCAACCTAATCCGTTCCGGAAGTCCGGTTGACTTCCAAAATGTTTGAAAACCAAGGCGCAGCTTCTGATTGGTGCAAATGCCCTGGAAACAATAGCCGACAGCCGCATCAGACGTTCGGCTTCCGAAAAATGTTCAAAAAATGGAACACTTCCTTCCGAGTTTTCGGCATTGGTTCGGGTCCACATACCTCCATACCCTCCAATTCTCCAAGGAAAATAGAAGAAGAAGAAGAAGAAGAAGAAGAAGAGGAGGAGGAGTTTGGATTTGATATCCCGCTTTATCACTACCTGAAGGAGTCTCAAAGCGGCTCACAATCTCCTTTCCCTTCCTCCCCCAAAACAAACACTTTGTGAGGTGAGTGGGGCTGAGAGACTTCAGAGAAGTGTGACTAGCCCAAGGTCACCCAGCAGCTGCATGTGGAGGAGCGGGGACGCGAACCCGGTTCACCAGATTACAAGTCTACTGCTCTTAACCACTACACCACGCTGTGTCCTAAGGAAAAATGGGACATTCCAGGATTAAATCAGAAACTGGGACAGCTTCTGTAACTCCGGGACTGTCGCTGGAAAATAGGGACACTTGGTGGGTCTGTATCCATAACTGGTTTCTGTGCTTCAAAGCCTAATCTTCCGGTCACAGAGAGCCCTCATGTTTAGTACAAATGTAATGACTAATTACCCACATAATTTGAATCTCTTTTGAGTCCAGACCACTGCGATAAACAAGGGTGCATGTGATTTCCCTTCAAAATTTAGAAGGTTTTTAGAACAAATTACCATCAGCTCTCCTCCCTCTTAATCCTCGCAGGGCCCAAGACATCCAGTGAGTTAAAATAGTCAAGGGTTTGTGTTTAATCACCAGTGGCTAAAATATATATGTCAGACAGAAGCTTTTAAGTGTCGGCATGTTTAATGGAGGGTGGGATTTTAATAATATTTCTCAGGGTTTTGTTATTCTGCTTGTACAAGCTTTATGGAAGTGATTTCCATAAATATTTTGAAATGGTGTTTGGAGCCTGTTAATATGTTAAACCCTTCAAAGTAATACCTTCCCCGGTTTAATGTCAAAGCTGTTTGGATTTATCTAGTCACAGTGTGTTTATCAGGGCTGGTATCAGCTTCTGACTTGGAGGGCCTCATTGATTTGGCAGGGGAGGGAAGAAATGCCCGAAAATGCAGCATTTACACACTTTTAATCTGGTCTATAAATTGTGCAAAGCCATGTGCCCAGGGTGAGGCAGGACAATTGCACAGGGAAACCAGATTCCCTGAGACGGGGCTGTTTTGCAAAAAATAAAATAAAAAAAGATTGTGCATATATTGGCTTCATTCTTACCCTACTCTGCCTCCAATGAGCCCAGGGGTATCCTTCCTAGTTCCTCAACGCTTATTTTAACCCTTTGAGGTCCGTTAGGTTGAGATACGGCGACTGACTCCAGGTTGCTTAGTGAGCTTTGTGTCTGAGCATTCGAACCTGGAACTGCCAAGTCCAAATCTGACATCCTGCCTTCTACATTACTTTTGTTGTATGTGACGCACTAGAAATTGGCCAGTCCCTTAATTCTAAGTCAGGATATGTGATGATATTTTGGCTGCGTCAACAGAAGCTTAGTGTCCAGATCAAGGGAAACAAAATAGAAAATTCTTTCCAGTAGCACCTTAGAGACCAACTGAGTTTGTTCTTGGTGTGAGCTTTCGTGTGCATGCACACTTCTTCAGATACACTGAAACAGAAGTCACCAGATCCTTAAATATAGTGAGGGAGTGGGGAGGGGTATTACTCCGAAGGGTGGTGGGAATGGGTGATCAGCTGATAGGTGTGGAAAACCTGTTGACGACTCTTAACGGCTGCAATTAGTCTTGCAGGGAAAGGCAAGGGGTGAGATGGCTAAAGATAGCTTTGTTATGTATAATGAGATAAGAATCCAATGTTTCTATTCAGACCAGGTCTCTCCATGGTTTTAAGTTTGGTGATTAGTTGCAATTCAGCCACTTCTCTTTCCAGTCTATTTCTGAAATTTCTTTGTATTAAGACAGCTACTTTGAGATCTTTTATAGAATGTCCTGGGAGATTGAAGTGTTCTCCTACTGGTTTCTCTGTCTTGTGATTCCTGTAACCAGATCAAGGGAAGTAATGGTACCAATCTGATTTGCCTTGGTCAGACCACACCTGGAATACTGTGCCCAGTTCTGGGCACCATAATTTAAGAAGGATGTTGACAAACTGGAAACCAAGCCTGATGAGGAGCAGTTGAGGGAGTTGGTTATGTTTAGCCTGGAAAAGAGGAGACTGAGAGGAGATACAATAAACATATTCACATATATAAGGGGTTGTCACATGGAAGATGTAGCAAGCTTGTTTTCTCCTGCTCTGGTGGGTAGGACCTGAACCAATGGCTTCAAGTTACAAGAAAGGAGATTCCGACACCAGGAAGAACGAAATTTCTGATGGTAAGAGCTGTTTGACAGTGGAACAAACTCCCTCAAAAGGTGATGGACTCTCCTCCCTTGGAAGTTTGTAAGCAGAGGTTGGATGGCTGTCTGTAATGGATGCTTAGTTGAGTTTCCTGCATTGCAGGGGGTTGGATATGATGACCCTCGGGGTCCCTTCCAACTCTACGATTCTGTGATATTATGATACGGTATTCATGGATATCCCATGAAACCAGCCTGTTCCAGCAGGGCTCTCCTTATGTTCTCCTGAACCAAATTGATGTGGTAGAATCAGCAGATAGCAGTGGTACCATATCCTAGGAACACAAGAAGACCAGGAATCTGCTCAAATAAAGAGCAGCTTAAACTCTCCGATTTCAGCACCAATTGCAATTTCTGGCTGTTATGTTGATTTCCTCTGCAACCCACCCTGTGATGTTTCTTGATCCGAAGCTGAACCTCAGGAGCCGGTTGCAGCAGTGAATCGCTGTTTCTTGAGGCCATCTAGCTCAGGTAACAGTCACACGGCGGCGAAAGTTAATGCAGCCGAAAGAGCTGCCTGTTTATCAGGTAATAATGGCTTTCCAGCTCTGAAGGCTGCATTCAGAACATGATCTCCCCATCAAGTTGTCCAATTGCTCAATAATACAGATGCCGGGTGTCTGACATTCAGCATTGCTCATCGCCTCGTCATGCTGAAGTGTCCCTGCGGCAGCCCATATTGCCGTGAACTAAGGCGTCTGGATATGGCAGTGCTGTTGCTGAATGGAAGAACTTCGGGAGCTCCCTTTGTCCCACATTACTAAGCTCAAGGCAAGGCAAAGGTGGTGCAATGGGGTTGATCAGCATCCCCCAGCTGCTGCCAAAAATCCTGCTTGGCTCCTATTTGCACTGGATTAGCCTCTTCCCCTTTAACATGCCCACATTTCATTGGCTGCCAGGATTGGATATTCATTCATTTGTTCACTGCATGAGGCAAGCTAGACTGAGAATTAAGGACTGGCCCAAGACCAGTCAGCAGGGTGGATGTGATTTAAATCATTAGTCAGTATATTTTCACCCCATAAGACGCACCTAGTTTTTAGAGGAGGAAAGGGGGAGATCCCTGTTTTTTTGGGATCAGCTCAAAGTTGTGCAGCTTCTTTTGCAAAGGGGGAAAGCCCTGTTTTTTGAGGATCAGCTCACAGTTGTTGAGCTTATTTGCAGAGGGGAAAAATCCTGTTTTTATGGGGTTCAACTCACAGTTCTGCAGCTTCTTTAGGAAAGGAAAGGAAGCCGTTTCTACAGTTTCCAGACAGATAATCTAATCAGCCAGTCACATGTCGCTGGGGAAACAAACAGGCTCTGTCTGCAGAACATTCAACAATGGAGGCCTGGGCAAGGGGCCGGGGCCGGAAAGGGAGCCAGCGATCGACCACACATTTGCACCATAAGACGCGCAGAGATTTCTCCTTACTTTTTAGGAGGAAAAGTGTGTCTTATGGAGCGATACACACACACACACACACACACACACACATATATATATCTCAGAAAGACTCATTCTTGCTGGTATAATCTTAATATTTACAACCATATGGAGGTTTCATTTTCTGAATAATAATTTTTCAGAGTAGTTTTTTCCAGCTATATCAAAAATTTGATTATACTATTAGAAATACAAAGACAGGTAATTATGAAATTATTGTTTATATTTGGACAACTTTTCTGCTGTGCTATATTGGAAGGAGAAAAATAATCATTTCCTTAATAACAATTGAAACAATTTATTGAACTTAAACAATAACATTATGGCATATGTATCCACGTCTGTTAACCGATGTGGTTAAACAATTAAAAAAAAAACAGCACAAAAATCAAACAAACTGAGTTTTAGGACACATGAAAAAATTAAAACAAATCTTTATTTCCTGATTAATAGCCTTTGGACTATAATGTAACTGAAATGGAAAACTATCTGTAGATAGATTTTTCATCCAAAAGCATTTTATTTTAAAAATCCGATTTAAATAAATAAATATTATTTATTTATTTAAATAATTGGTTTTTATCCACCCTGCCAGTCAGTGAGTTTCATGGCTGAGCAAGGATTTGAACCCTCTTCAAAAGCTTCTCTCTACCAGCAGGCACAGTGGTGATGTGGGTGTTTTCCTCCATTGATAGGGGTCTTAATGTTGGAGCATTTGTGTGGCAGCTATATTGTGTTAGACTGCACCCTTCAAGGCCGCCGTTCCGAGGTAGGCTGAGAGGCTGTGATTCGCCCAAGGTCACCCTGTAAGCTTCATGGGTGACTGGGGATTTGAACCCAGGTCTCCCAGGTCTTAGCCCCGCCCTCTAGCCACTACACCACACTGCCTCTCTTTGAATTACATATGGGAACACCACAATCTTTTCAGCGCTCAGGGCCTTTAAAGATGCCATTGTGTGACTGGCATCCTTAACACGATCTCAGCGTTTCAAATGTGCTTACTTGGCCAAACAGGTTGGTATACATTAGAAGATTTAGCTCTGGGTACCCATCCTCTTGAGAGTCCCATGGACTGCAAGAAGATCAAACCTATCCATTCTGAAGGAAATCAGCCCTGAGTGCTCACTGGAAGGACAGATCCTGAAGCTGAGGCTCCAAGACTTTGGCCAACTCATGAGAAGAGAAGACTCCCTGGAGAAGACTCTGATGTTGGGAAAGATGGAGGGCACAAGGAGAAGGGGATGACAGAGGATGAGATGGTTGGACAGTGTTCTCGAAGCTACCAACATGAGTTTTACCAAACTGCGGGAAGCAGTGGAAGAAGAAGAAGAAGAAGCAGAAGAGGAAGAGTTTGGATTTGATATCCTGCTTTATCACTACTCGAAGGAGTCTCAAAGCGGCTAACATTCTCCTTCCCCTTCCTCCCCCCACAACAAACACTCTGTGAGGTGAGTGGGGCTGAGAGACTTCAGAGAAGTGTGACTAGCCCCAGGTCACCCAGCAGCTGCATGTGGAGGAGCGGAGACGCGAACCCGGTTCCCCAGATTACGAGTCTACCGCTCTTAACCACTACACCCCACTGAAGACACTACACCCCACTGCCTGGCATGCTCTGGTCCATGGGGCCACGAAGTGTCGGACACGACTGCACAGCTAAACAACAACAACAACCCGTCCTATGGTACCATACCCTCCAACATTTCTACAATGAAAATAGGGACATCCTAGTTATATAGTTAAATGGTTTATGTTTTTATACCATAAACCACCTTGTGACCTTCAGATGAATGGCAGTATAGAAATGTAATGAATATTAGTTATAATAATTTCGAGGTGAAATATGACTGGCTGCACCTCCCAGACAGATACAACTGCTCACATTACTGGTGCCATGAACTACACTTTATTGTTATTTTTTCCCATTTCCATTCTTAGCTGTGCCTTACTGTGGTTATTAACTAAAAAGCTGGAAAACATAACAAGAGGGCTGGAGGCTGCCATTTCAGGAGGTTTTGTGTGACACAACAACGGTTAATTTCATCAAGCGTGAACCAGTGTCACTGTACTCAGGGCCAACAGCAGCAGCAACAAGCCAGCAACCCTTGATTTATTTCATTTTACTTGTATTTTAGTAATATTTTCCAAACGGAGCCAAGGCAGGGAGTCTCTCTTTCCCGGCTGGTCTCTTGTTCGGCCTGCAGATAACCTGATCCAAATTGCACATGGGAGGCAGACAATTAAAAGTCAGAGCCATCTGTTCCCTTAACTCTCCCCACAAGGCAGAGGGGGGGAAATGCTGCTATAAGCACTTTACCTTTAATGTCTTCTTAGAGGTACATGAGAAGGAACAGTGGTTAAATAAAAGAGAGAGGAGGCGGCACAAAAGGAACTGGAGCAAACAGCTGGAAGGCTGATGCTTTGATGATTTTAGTAAAAATATTTCGCTAATGGGAAAGAAGGGAATCTGTTTTTTATTCCCCCACCCCGTCAAATTTCTCCCTGCATTTTGGAATTTCGAATTACCTAGTCACCTCCTTCCCCTGAATTCGATGAGCAAAATGGATACATTAAGAACGATGGGTGACACCTGGCTTGAGAGCATAAAAAATGGATACATTAAGGATGGGTGACACCTGGCTTGAGAGCAGTACATGTGAAAAGGATCTAGGAGTCTTGGTAGACCATCAACTTGACATGAGTCAACAGTGTGATGCAGCAGCTAAAAAAGCCAATGCAATTCTGGGCTGCATCAATAGGAGTATAGCATCTAGATCAAGTGAAGTAATAGTACCACTGTATACCGCTCTGGTCAGACCTCACCTGGAATACTGTGTCCAGTTCTGGGCACCACAGTTCAAGAAGGATACTGACAAGCTGGAACATGTCCAGAGGAGGGCAACCAAAATGGTCAAACGATGCCTTATGAGGAACGGCTTAGGGAGCTGGGTATGTTTAGCCTGGGGAAGAGAAGGTTAAGGGGGGATATGTCAGGGGGTTGTACTGGATAGCCCTTCTGGTCTCTTCCAACTCTAGTATTCTATGATTCTAATTCATTTGTTTGGGAACTCTCTCTGCAAACAATATTTTAATTGTCTGCCTCCCATGAGCAATTTGGATCAGGTTATCTGCAGGCCGAACAAGAGACCAGCCGGGAAAGAGAGACTCCCTGCCTTGGCTCCGTTTGGAAAATATTACTAAAATACAAGTAAAATGAAATAAATCAAGCGTTGCTGGCATGTTGTTGCTGCTGTTGGCCCTGAATACAGTGACACTGGCTCATGTGTGATGCAATTAACCACTGTTGTGTCACACAAAACCTCCTGAAAAGGCAGCCTCTAGCCCTCTTGTTATGTTTTCCAGCTTTTTAGTTAATAACCACAGTAAGGCACGGCTAAGAATGGAAATGGGAAAAAATAACAATAAAGTGTAGTTCATGGCACCAGTAATGTGCGCAGTTGTATCTGCCTGGGAGGTGGAGCCAGTCATATTTCACCTCAAAATTATTATAATTAATGTTCATTACATTTCTATACTGCCATTCATCTGAAGGTCACAAGGTGGTTTACGGTATAGAAACATAAACCATATAACTATGTAACTAGGACGTCCCTATGTTCACCGTAGAAATGTTGGAGGGTATGGTACCATAGGACGGGTTGTTGTTGTTGTTGTTTAGTCGTTTAGTCATTTCCGACTCTTCGTGACCCCATGGACCAGAGCACGCCAGGCACTCCTGTCTTCCACTGCCTCCCGCAGTGCTTAAAGAAATATTTAAAAATACAAACTGTAACAACAAAATTAATAAAATAGTTGTTACAGATATACAATCAATAATAACAATAATTATAACAATACAATAATTACAATTGCAATAACACACCAAGAGATAGAATCATAGAATCCTAGAGTTGGAAGAGACCACAAGGGCCATCCAGTCCAACCCCCTGCCAAGCAGGAAACACCATCAAAGCATTCCTGACAGATGGCTGTCAAGCCTCCGCTTAAAGACCTCCAAAGAAGGAGACTCCACCACACTCCTTGGCAGCAAATTCCACTGTCGAACAGCTCTCACTGTCAGGAAGTTCTTCCTCATGTTTAGGTGGAATCTTCTTTCTTGTAGTTTGAATCCATTGCCCTGTGTCCGCTTCTCTGGAGCAGCAGAAAACAACCTTTCACCCTCCTCTATATGACATCCTTTTATATATTTGAACATGGCTATCATATCCTTGCTGTGTCAATAAGATATTCCCCCATCTATGTGTGCTTCCAATGGCCTTTGGGTGCAGGAGGTAGGACCAGGTCACCTGCATCGCACATGGTTGGACTAGAGGACGCTTGGGGTCCCTTCCGGCTCTAAGTTTCTATGATTCTATGACCGCATTCCCGTCATCCAAGGCCAGCATAGCCAATAGCAATGTAGTCCAAAATATCTTGAGGGATACAGGCTGGGGAAAAATGATCTACAATGAATGTCTTCCTCTAGGTAAATATTTTCCCCCTTCCAACCAATAAATCCATTTCACATTTCTAGCAACTGCTTCTGGTACAAACGCGCACACACACACCCACACCCACACACACACCAAACAAATTTACTGTTAAACACGGGAGCAAAAGAATGCTTTAAATTATTTTCAAGTAGATTCTCATTCCTCAATTATTAATGTGTGGGTAATGGGTGGCCGGCAGAATCCCCACAAACCCCCATGTTCACTTGAGAACATAATATATATGTGTTGGCGTTCTGTGGCAATCTATCAAGAAGTTTAATTCTGTGTCTCACAGTTTGAAATGGGATAATGGATTTTCATCGCACTGCCTGTATTCATTAGCTTAACAATGCCAGGATTTCTTTGCTACCTCCGACACGGCGTCACGAATGGTCACTATTAAGCTTCAGTGTAATTGTCACTGTCTCTGGATTTCATGCATTTGATTTCTCTCTGGCCTTCCTCTTTGCGATGCCCCCTGCAAGCTATGCGTGCGTATATCTCTCTGCAATTTAAGATTATGCTTCATTCATCTGGCCAAGGGAAACCAATTCCATGAAAGCTCCTTCCATAATAATAATAAAAAATGTTTGTCTTCAGGATTCCACAATACACATTTTTGGTGTTTCTTCCTGGAGTACAGCATCCTGTCTCTCACAAGTGACCAGACAGATGCTTCCAGGAAGTCCAGAGCAATTCAAGAAGGCCACTGCTCCATTGCCCCGTATCCTGTGCTGATCTGATATTCAAAGATTTAGTGCCCTTGAACATGGAGGATCCATGTAGATTTCATGCTTATAGTTGTGACATTAGATAATTTTCCTGCTTAGTTCCACCAACAGATATTGACACTCTCTCTCTCTCTCTCTCTCTCTCTCTCTCACACACACACACACACACACACACACACACACTGCCAGCTATGGACAAATCTGTCAATTTTGGTATCTCCCAGTTTCTTATTTTTTTTCCCAATCTTAAATCCAGTTCTCTACATTTCCACAGCAACCTGTGTTTTTGTTTCTAAATGAAAACTTGTCAGTGTTGTAGTGCTGATTTCTCCTAATATACGCATTTGTAGATAATATACATATTTTTGCACACAATTTTACACAAAACAGTTCATTTTGTGTGCAAGTGTTTCAATTTGTGCATTGCTTCGAGAAGTGCAAATAAGGTAGTTTCTCATTAAAATGCAAAGAAAAGCATATTTCTCCCCATCCAATGCACACTCGTTTTTAAGAAGTGTGCATGCACACGGAAGCTTATACCAGAACAAACTTAGGTGCTACTGGACAATTTTTTATTTAATTTTTTTCTTATTTCAACTGTGTCAGACCAACACGGCTACCTACCTGAGTCGTTTTCAAGATGAAGGGCATGGAATAAAAAACTCCAAAATATTGTAGTGTGATTTGTAATGGGAGCGTTCTCGACAATTGCAGTTTTGCAGTGTGTTGTGTGTTGCATGTACACTTCCCCTAAGCAAGGTCTTCCAGATTTCACATGCAGGACAGACACCTCCTCTGTATTTGTCTCCTGATCCTGATACTGACAAGCTGGAACGTGTCCAGAAGAGGGCAACCAAAATGGTCAAAGGCCTGGAAACAATGCCTTATGAGGAACGGCTTAGGGAGATGGGTATGTTTAGCCTGGGGAGGAGAAGGTTAAGGGATGATATGATAGCCATGTTCAAATATATAAAAGGATGTCATATAGAGGAGGGAGAAAGGTTGTTTTCTGCTGCTCCAGAGAAGCGGACACGGGGCAATGGATTCAAACTACAAGAAAGAAGATTCCACCTAAACATTAGGAAGAACTTCCTGACAGTGAGAGCTGTTCGGCAGTGGAATTTGCTACCAAGGAGTGTGGTGGAGTCTCCTTCTTTGGAGGTCTTTAAGCAGAGGCTTGACAGCCGTCTGTCAGGAATGCTTTGATGGTGTTTCCTGCTTGGCCGGGGGTTGGACTGCATGGCCCTTGTGGTCTCTTCCAACTCTAGGATTCTATGATTCTATGATCCCTTTCAGATGCATCAGCCCACCCTATCATGCCTCCAAGGGAAATTCCCCATCACAGAGTCTCTGTGTACAAACATCTAAGGAGACCACTTTCTCTGTTTCTTTTTTTTGTCCTGGGAATCCATACCAAAGGCACAGATATGTTTGTTTCAAAAGAGAAACAAGTCAGGAATATGTTTGTCCCAAGGTGGTAACATTCATGTATTTTCCAGCCCAAGGTACTTTGCTGCCTGAGGCGAAGTGCAAGACAGCAACATCTCAGCTCCCCAGTCCCACCTACAGAAGCTGATGTGACTGATAATTGAATCTTGCTTTTGAAACTGCTGGTGGGAAGCAGTAGTCTACGTTAGGGAGCCCATGGCAGGCTGCCTGCTGAAGACAGTTTTCTGCCGTAAGATCATAAAATCATCCAGATACATTGATAATCCAAACACATACAACATATAAAAGACTAGATAGCCACCATTGAATAAATCAGACAACTTTAGATTTAGTTTTAAAGATCCTCGGCTAAGTACCCCGAAACAATCTTGCTAGATTGGGGAGTATTATCCCTCAACAAATGGATTACTGACTCTTTGCAAATCGATATTTTGAGCTGTAAGGGAGTCACTAGGAGATCTCTGTGATGGGTGTTGAGAGGAGGGCAATCCAAAATTTTGTGATGTATTGTGCCTGGTGTTTTCTTATTACAGGAATAGAATCTGTTCTGGAAGGGGATTTTTCCCCCGAAACCTTCCAAACAATACAGATGAGGGGAATGCATTTAGATAAGCTAGCATAAACGATCTGCAATGGTAATTAGGCATTACTCCTGAACATACAAAAGGTTGGGAGGGTAGAATTTTTGGATTTCATGATCTAACAGTCTCTGCTTGACGAGAGAGAAGATTTGTGCCTTATCCGATGGAAGAAGGGAATGTATTGCAATCCATATTTGCCTGAGTTTGAGGGTAATTTCACAAAACAGCTGGTTAGTTCTAGTGGCACAGGACCTGTCATGTGGCGTACAGCTCTACCTTCCAGCAGAAGAGTGTGCCCTGGGGACTCAGAAGGGACAGTTGCATCTAATGCCATCTGTTTTCTACCTGAGCTCCTACCTGTTGCCCCCGTGGAACAGGGCCCTTTAGGGTACAACAAGGGCATGCCCCCCCAACATGTCGAGAGGGCAAATTGGGACACCCACAACCATGCACCATCCGGCCCACAAACACACACCACTGCCACCTGTCTTCTCCCTCCATACCAGTGTGGTGTAGTGGTTAAGAACAGTGGACTCATAATTTGGTGAACCGGGTTCGCGTCCCCGCTCCTCCAAATGCAGCTTCTGGGTGAGTGACCTTGGGCTAGTCACACTTCTCTGAAGTCTCTCAGCCCCACTCACCTCACAGAGTGTTTGTTGTGGGGGAGGAAGGGAAAGGAGATTGTGAGCCGCTTTGAGACTCCTTCAGGTAGTGATAAAGCGGGATATCAAATCCAAATTTTTCTTCTCTTCTTCTTCCCAACCCACTTTCTCTCCTTGTTTACACCTTCACCCGTTGCTGCTGCCTCCTCCTCCTCCTCCTCCTCCTCCTCATCATCATCATCTGTGGCCTCCCAGTGTACTTTGACAATCACCAAAGGGCCTTTCTGGAAGGCGGTCATGAAAAGTTTGCGCCAGAGAGGAGGTGCTTTGGCATGGCCTTTGGATGATTGCTAAAGAGATCCCGGAAGGTGCTCTGGCACTGTTGACCCTGCTGACTCGTGCCAGGGTTCCAGTCTTAAATGGGACATTCCGGGGTCCAAACAGAAGCCAGGTTTGGCTTCTGTGATCCATGATGTCCTGCTTAAAATGGAACAGTTGCATGCTATGCATGGGGGTCCCTGTTGGTCCTTCCAAAAGACCACCACTTTTTTGTGGCACAAGCTTTTGTGGGGCGTAATCTTAAAAGTGCCACAAGACTCTTGGTTGCTATTTCTATGGTTGTTGTTCCTGAAACAGATCTATCATCTATCTGTTTCCCTCTGCATTCAGAACACTTTGCATCCTCCGAGGGGAGTGAGGAGCTGGATTTAGGTCTTCTGTTCAACATGCCAGATATTTAACCTAGCACTGCTTGCTCTAAATTCCCAGGAATTCATTAGAGTGGCAGAACGTCAAATGAGAATCCAACTTGACCTTGCATTTCCCTGCTCTCTGCTCTCTCTCTTTCTCTCTCCCCTTCCCTCCCCCGCTTTCTTGCTTCCAGACTTCAAAGTCACCATTTGGCAGCTTGCAGGCCCTCTAACCATCAGAAGGAGGGAGAATATGTTGGACATATTGCTGCTATCTCTTTCCTCCTTATTTTTAATCCATGACACAAGAATTACCCCGCCTAAGGAACTATTGCCGTCATTCCATTATCCTCCCCTCACCCCCTCCTCCAAAAAATTCCCTTCCAACTTTCCAAGCTTGAGATTCAGCAAGGTCCAAACCTCATTCTTGAAAACAACCTTGTTTTATTTATTTATTTATTTATTTTTAAAAGGTACTTTTGGAGCAAATATTGTGGCAATGTTGCCCTCAAAGGCGAAAGGGGACTCCCCCCCCCCCAACAAAGCGGAACACAGGAGACAGCAGCCATGAGGACTGAGCCACAAAACACATTCCCACATTGGCAGCCAACAAGCACCCTTGTGCTTTTTTTGCCACCCATCTCTGTCACACTCTCTGCCACAATCTGCACTCAAGGGGATAGCTCAGTTGATTAGAGTGTGGATAACTCCAAGGTTGCAGATCCAATCGCCATTTGGGACAGCTGTATATTCCTGCATTGCAGGGGGTTGGACTAGATGATCGTAAGGGTCCCTTCCAACTCTGCAACTCTATGATTCTATGATTTGTTGTTCAGTCGTTCAGTCGTGTCCGACTCTTTGTGACCCCATGCACCAGAGCACGCCAGGCATGCCTATCCTTCACTGCCTCCCACAGTTTGGCCAAACTCATGTTAGTAGCTTCGAGAACACTGTCTAACCATCTCATCCTCTGTCGTCCCCTTCTCCTTGTGCCCTCCATCTTTCCCAACATCAGGGTCTTTTCTAGGGAGTCTTCTCTTCTCATGAGGTGGCCAAAGTACTGGAGCCTCAACTTCAGGATCTGTCCTTCTAGTGAGCACTCAGGGCTGATTTCTTTGAGAATGGATAGGTTTGATCTTCGTGCAGTCCATGGGACTCTCAAGAGTCTCCTCCAGCACCATAATTCAAAAGCATCAATTCTTCGGCGATCAGCCTTCTTTATGGTCCAGCTCTCACTTCCGTACATTACTACTGGGAAAACCATAGCTTTAACTATATGGACCTTTGTTGGCAAGGTGATGTCTTTGCTTTTTAAGATGCTGTCTAGGTTTGTCATTGCTTTTCTCCCAAGAAGCAGGCGTCTTCTAATTTCGTGACTGCTGTCACCATCTGCAGTGATCATGGAACCCAAGAAACACATGATTCTATGATATACGCACTCAAACACACATCTCCCCCGCCCCTTGTCCCTGCTCCATCTTTGGCCTCCATCACAGAAACAGTGAGTGGGATGGCGGCCACCGAAGAGCATCACCCAGGTACTTTCACCGGCTTCTGCCAGGCAACTTTATCCCTGACTTCACTTTGCCAACTTCCACTGGCTTCCTTCCATGAAAATCCACTGGTTCATCCATTCGCCCTCCATTCTCCTCGCCCACATTTGAAACCTCCCTGCCAGGTTTCTGTCCTCCCCCCTCTCACGGCAGACAGCCGAGGAAGTAGACAAGGGAGCTCTTACCAAGTCTTTATTCAATATGCACAGCGAGAGACCTCTGTTCCCTGCTTCTTAGGTTAATTCCATCACTCCAACTGAGCTCCCCCCTCCATTCCTAGCAAAAGCACTTCTCCTTATGGTGCCCTCCAGGGGCTAATTGTCTCTGAGCCCATTGCTCTTCCACTTTCAATGCACGCCAGAGTCTGGGAGAATGGGGGGGGGGTTCAGAAATGCTCTCCAATGATAATGTGTCAGCTGGGTACTCTGTCTCTGTCTCCCCCTTCTCTTCCCCCAACACCTCCCAACTCTTCTGTTCACCGTCCCTGAGCTGTGACCTTCCTCAAACGGTTGCTGTACTTCAGTACAGTACTGCCTTCCTCTTCTATGGAAAGTTCAGGAGGAAGGGGGGTCCTCCACCATTCCTCCTCAGTCTCGCCCCCCTCAGTCCAGTCCCTGACACTCTCACTCTCCATTCATTCACACCACATGCCCCAGCGTCAGTCCATGAATACTGCCAGCTGGCTTCCAAAGGTGAACTTCAGCCAGCTTGCATCTGCAAACATCCATCTGTCCCAGCCTTGCAACATCCCATTCACTGGCTTCTGAATGCAAACTCCACTGGTGCCCACCCACTGACATCTGCCTGGTTCTGCCAGATCCATTGCTAGGCACCAGCCAGCTTCTGACCATGGGCATCAGTTGCCTTCAAGTCACAATCCCACCCAGCCTTTTCATTGCTCCATAGCATCCCATTGCTGGATGACCTCATGTTGTCTGCCAGTTTACCTTCAGCTGTTGCCCACTTTTTGGTTGTTGTTGTTTTTTTCTTGCTAGGGGGAGATGGAGAGGGAATGGACCACTTTTATATCCACTCAACTGCCATCTGAGGGGGCAATGGCCCTTCATAATGGGGCATCATAGAATTGTAGAGTTGGAAGAGACCATGAGGGTCATCTATGCAATGCAGGGATCTTTCACCCCATGTGGGGCTTGAACCCACGACCCTGGAATTAAGAGCCTCATGTACTTTCCAACCTCCTCAAACATTTCCTGCAAATGGTGGCTTCCCAATATGACCCACACACCAGGGAGTTCAGAGGCTAAAAAGGAGAAACAGATATAACTTTTTGCATTCTGGAGGGCTCAAGCCAGGGGTGGCCAACTCCCAAGAGACTGTGATCTACTCACAGAGTTAAAAAAACTGGCAGTGATCTACCCCTTGTTTTTTTTTGTGGGGAGGTCAAAGTTGTTGAGCTTTTTTAGGAAGGAAACCCCCTGTTTTGGGGGGTTCAGGTCAAATTTGTTGAGCTTTTCTTAGGGAAGACAAACTTGTTGAGCTTCTTTGGGGGAGCCAATGATCTACCGCAGACCTCCAGTGATCTACTGGTAGATCGCAATCTACCTGTTGAACCACCAGCCTCTCTTTTCATTCAGTTAACCAAGAAGCATTATCACAGTTCAAGGAAACACTCCAACCAAGCAAAACTTGAGTAAGTATGGGATGCAGCTGGCGAAGGACTTAGCCTGAGGAGAGGTGCTGAGGACCAGATAGAAATGGCCTGAGGTTCCCACAGGCCAAAGGTTCTCTATCCCAGTCAGAAAACGAAGGATTAAAATGGGTGTTTGCAACATTAGTTGTATCCAGAGTAAACCCATATAGTTAATAGATCAAGACTGAGGAGGAAGGAGTGCCATTCGCCTTGACAGGTTGGCTAAGGACAGACTCAGATGGTGGAACAGTGCCTCATTTGTCCTAATGGACCAGCCACCAATGCATGGTGGTCTCCAGATGCTCTCAGACTACAGCTCCCATCAGCCCCAACCAGCATGGTCAGGGATGATCAGAGTTGTAGTCTGGAAATGTCTGGAGGGCAGCAGATCAGGTATCCCTGTGGCAGAGGGTAAAGCTGAGCAGCCCCACGGAGGCCCAGTTCTCATTTCTCATCCCGCTGCATGTTGCCTCCTTGTCAATGATAAATAACTATTAATTGAGTTCTCCGGCTCTTGCTTGCATTTGAATGCAGTATTCTTCAGAGCTGGGAATTTGGGGGAGCTGTGCCAAATCAATGTGATTTATTCAAACCCCCCCCCCCCTGTCTCCTTCAGCTGAAGGAAGAGAGCTTTAATTCAGGTGAGGTTTGGATGGCAATTTTTCAGCGCTAGCAGGTGTCCGAGGGAAGTGGAACGTGTGGTTTTGTGCCTGAGAAATCCCTTCCGTGGAATTAGGGGATGCGCACAAACTCCCCTGATGAAACATGTTTGTCTCTTCACAAGGTACATTCGGCTTCCTTTGAAATGTCTGTCATCTTTGCTGTTTTGCCATTAAAAAAAAAAACCTTGCAATTTTTCACTTTATTTATTTGTTTTGCATAGCGTGTTGATTCTGTTATAAACTGTGTGGCAGAGACTTAAGCCATGTGGTGGCGGGGTCTTTAGGAAAGGGATAATATAGACGTGGAAAGGGTGTCAGGCAACATGACCAAGAAAGAAATATCTCTAGAAGGAAAACATCTATATGGATGATTTTTTTATTCTTTTCAAGGAGGGATTGAATAAGAGAGAGAGATCATAAAATAATTGAAGTACTCTAGATAATTTGGAGATGTTTTCCTTTTCCTCTCATAGTACTAGAACCATCCAGTGAAGATGCATGCTGAAAGATTCAGAACAGGAAAGAACAAACACTTATTCACACACCTAAGAGCAATGGAATTGGCTTTCACAAAATAGGATTTTATTTTTTTTTGAGAAGGAGGGGGGATATTTTACCCAAAAATGAACATTGAATTCCTGCATTGCTGGGGGTTGGACTAGATGACTCTTGGGTTCCTTTCCAGAGGTACGTTGCTCATTGCAAGAGCTCTGCAGGAGTTGGGCTTGCACGCATCTCCTCCTCATGATCTATCCACCCTTAAACTATTTAAAATCACAGAATCCTTTCTTTCCCAAGTCTCCACCAATGAGGGCTCTGATATATTTGGGGTTGGAAAGTTAACGTGTGCCTCTCCTTGAGCATCTAACACACATCCGATGCCTCCTTTAGGTCCATCCAGAGACTTGCGGCAGGCACCCTGGAATAAAACCTCAGTCACCGCAGACCATCAAAGAGGTTAAAGGAGGAACTGCGGGCAGGAGACCACCTCCAGGGATGAGATTGCTAAGGGACAGAGAAGCAGGACAGAGGACGTGCTCCCGCACTTTCAGCGGTCTTTGTTCACCGACAATGGGGGGTTATAAATAGCAGATATTAGAAACACTATCCTGCAGGAACCGTGAATAATTAGACAGCTGATGCACAAGTTCGGGTAGAGGGCAGGGAGATAAAGCCAACACATAAATGAGTTTGTGTGGGGAACGGGGAGCTGTGTTCGGCAAGCTTCTCTCACGAAAATGGCAGGAATTAGAAAATAATAGGGATAAAATAAATGTGTTTAACAACGCAATTTTCGGGGGCCTATTGGGACTGGTAGGGTGGCAGGCAGGGAGACCAACAGTAGGGGGAGCCAGAGGCTTTCTGTAGCTCAGTGACACAGAGCATCTCCCTTGCAAGCTGAAGGTCCCAGGTTCAATCCCCGGGGTCTCCAGATAAGGTTGGGAGAGATGCCTGCCTGAAATCCTGGACAGCCACTGCCGGTCAGTGTAGACATTACTGATCTTAGTGAACCAGTAGGCAGCTTCCTGTTTTGCAGTAACAGGCAGAGTGACCCCCTGACTGGGTTTAAGGCAAGCAAATGGGATGCACACCTCAGGCAATGGCAGACGAGGAAAGGTCTGCAACCCGCCAAAGAGAGTTGAATCTCGGCAGTGAAAATGATACCCAGATAAATGTCCTCGATAGAGGTGGCCACCAGTCAGGAAGGCAGAAAATATTCACATTGTGAGCTGTTGCGCAGCCCTCCATGCTTTGAGCTGTCCTAACTAGTGAAGCCGGGGGTCAAAGTTCAGGCCTCTTACATGCGAGGTCCGCATCTGATCTGTAGCCCCTTAAACGCCGTGGGGTTGTACTCCTCTGATTTTAACGCTTCTGTTTCTCCTGCCGGATTTCACCCCTTCCTCGCCCACTGCTACGCGGAAATCCATTTGCGTCCTCCAGATTCTCGGCGGCAGATTCCAATGGGAGATGGAATATCCATTAGCACCGATGAGAAGATTTCATCAAGCAATTGCCCAGTGCTGAGGAAATAGCAGCACAATTCTTTAATAGAATTGGATTCCCCACTGACTCCCCTGCAAAATACATTATTTTCCCCCAGTTATGTGCCCTTGCGTAACCTGTTCTGGAGGGAGTAAAGCTGATTTTAATCAATTTTCAGAATATGTAAAGCCTCCCTCCTGAGGACGATTTTAATAATTTACCGTGGACTCTTTAATCTCTTTCTCAGGTCAACATGGGGCTTTGTTTTCTTTTAATCAAACATTTGAATATTGCTGTCTCCTTGATTCCTGACTCTGGGCTTCTTGAAGCCAGTGGGAAATTCTAACCCTGCCTGTGTCCCGTAAACATATTAATTTAATTGATTTAAATCTAAGTGCCACATAGGAAGCTTCCTTACATTAAGTGACACCAGATCCACTGGTTCTCCAGGGTCTTGGGCAGGGATCTTTTCGCCAGCCTTACCTGGAGATTCCGGGGATCAAACTTGGAATATTCTCCATGAAGAGTGGGTGCTTTACCACTGAGCTATGATCCTTCTCCAAAATGGATAATGATATGAATAGGAGAGTATGCCATTTGGAGTTGAAGTGGGCATCAGAATACGGCTTCCTGTTTCTGAACATGGGTTTCACTGTGAGTGTTGGGTTTACATATGCAATCACAAAATCAGAAGTGCAGGGTCTCTTCTTGACAGTTGCAGTCATACCCCCTCACATTCACACCCCTTCTAAGATTGTTGTTGTTGTTGTTGTTGTTCAGCCGTTCAGTCGTGTCCGACTCTTCGTGACCCCATGGACCAGAGCACGCTAGGCATGCCTATCCTTCACTGCCTCCCGCAGTTTGGTCAAACTCAAGTTGGTAGCTTCGAGAACACTGTCCTCTGTCGTCCTCTTCTCCTTGTGCCCTCCATCTTTCCCAACATCAGGGTCTTTTCTAGGGAGTCTTCTCTTCTCATGAGATGGCCAAAGTACTGGAGCCTCAACTTCAGGATCTGTCCTTCTAATGAGCACTCAGGGCTGATTTCTTTGAGAATGGATAGGTTTGATCTTCTTGCAGTCCATGGGACTCTCAAGAGTCTCCTCCAGCACCATAATTCAAAAGCACCAATTCTTCGGCGATCAGCCTTCTTTATGGTCCAGCTCTCACTTTCGTACATTACTACTGGGAAAACCATAGCTTTAACTATACGGACCTTTGTCGGCAGGGTGATGTCTTTGCTTTTTAAGATGCTGTCTAGGTTTGTCATTGCTTTTCTCCCAAGAAGCAGGCGTCTTCTAATTTTGTGACTGCTGTCACCATCTGCAGTGACCATGGAACCCAAGAAAGTGAAATCTCTCACTGCCTCCATTTCTTCCCCTTCTATTTGCCAGGAGGTGATGGCAAGATTATAATATTATAATTGCAGAACAATAACAATTAGAGATATAGGGTAACAATGAATGAAGATCTCCCTATGTTTTCTTCCAGCTAGATCTACAGCAGGGGTCAGCAACCTTTTCCAGCCACCATCCCTCAGACCATGTGCTGGGCCGGAGTATATCTTGGAAAAAAAATAATGAATGAATTCCTATGCCCCACAAATAACCCAGAGATGCATTTTAAATAAAAGCACACATTCTACACATGTAAAAACACCAGGCAGGCCCCACAAATAACCCAGAGATGCATTTTAAATAAAAGGACACATTCTACTCATGTAGAAAACACACTGCATCCCAGACTGTCCGCGGGCCGGGTTTAGAAGGCGATTGGGCCGGATCCAGTCCCCGGGCCTTAGGTTGCTTACCCCTGATCTACACTGTTCCAATATAATCTTTCAGAGTGACTGAGCTTCACCAAGCTAAACATACCTGACTCCTTCAACCATTCCTCATAAGGCATGATTTCCATACTTTTCATCACCTTGGTCACCCTGTTCTGTGCATGTTCCAGCTTGTCAATATCCCCCTTTAAAAAAAAAAAAAAGAAACACTGGTAGCCCAGAACTGGACAATTAGAACTTCAGGTGAGGTCTGGCCGAGGCAGAATTGACCTTGCCACTTTTGAATTCCAGTTTTGCAACACGCTTAACTGTTTTGCAGATCAGCAAGAGCTGCAGATCAGATCGAGTGTCTCCTGCACTCCCCCTGACCCCCCGCTTAGAGCCACCCATTATAGACATTTAATAGGGGAACAGCAAGAGATCACAAAATCTGAATTGGGAAAGGACAGCCTGAGCAATACAAATTCCTATGGGCCTGATGGAGTTCACCCCCCCCCCACCCTGCCTCCCCAAGCGGTAAAAGGATTAGCAGAAAAAGTGGGAGGGAGAGAGAGCCCTGAAATTGCTGGCAATTATTTCTAAGAGCACGCAAAGGGCGGGAGAGGTCTTAGCAGCTTGGAAAGGGACAACATTCAAGCTCATTCCATTTCAAAAGCAGGGCAGAAATGTCACCATCTCTGGGAAACAGAAAAACTCCGTGCAAAGTTTTTTTTTTTTTTTTTTATAAGATTTTATTATTTTCCAATAAAACACCGAAAAACAAAATACAACAACAACACAAGGCATAAAAACAACAATAAAACAATAACAATAACAATGACAATATACATAAAGAGAAAAAAAAGAACATATACATACCTTAACCATTACCTATCTTTATACTTTCCTTGTTACTAACTTCTCAATTTGGGGGACTTCCCCCATTCCCTCCACTGTCTTCAAAGTCAAAAACATCTTAAAGGTAGCTATATATCTTGTTCATTTAACATTTGCTCAAATTTTCAATATGCTTAACTTTACACAGTCATAAACTTAATCAACTATAAATCTTATCTTAATGTCAAATCTTAACTCCTATTTAACAAATAAATCATTCATACAAAAATTTTCTTTTGCCAGCTTTATCTAATATAACCCTATTAAAGCCTCTAGTTTATCTCTGCTCAAATATTCAATTTTGCTGATTTAACTAAATAGTCTTTAAATTTTTTCCACTCTCGTGACACCGTCTCCTCCCTCTGGTTCCGGATTCTGCTGGTCAGTTCTGCGAGTTCCATGTATTCCATCATCTTCATCTGCCATTCTTCCACTGTTGGTATCTCTTCTCCTTTCCATGTTCTTGCCAATAATATTCTAGCTGCAGTTGTGGCATACATAAAAAACACTCTGTCCTGACTGGGTATCTCTTCATTGGTCATGCTCAGAAGAAATGCCTCTGGTTTCTTACAAAAGGTAACTTTCATTACCTTCTTGAGCTCATTATAAATCTTATCCCAGAAAGCATTTACCGCTGGGCACAGCCACCACATATGATAAAAGGTACCTTTCGCATGTTTACATTTCCAACATACATCTGACATTTTGGTATTCATCTTAGCAATCTTAACTGGTGTCAAATACCATCTGTAAACCATTTTCATTATATTTTCTCTTAAACTATGACAAGCAGTAAATTTGATACCTTTCTGCCACAATCTCTCCCAGTCATCCATCATAATGTTATGTCCTACATCTTTCGCCCAATCTATCATTGACGATTTAACCAGTTCATCTTTCGTATGCCACTCTAGCAAAAGATTATACATTTTGGAAAGGTTCTTAAAGTTCGATTCTATCAGTTCTGTTTCCAGTTTTGATTTTTCTGCTTGGAAACCAATTTTTTTGTCCATTTTAAATGTTTCATATACCTGATAATAGTGCAGCCAGTCGGGGACCCGACTTTTCACCTGATCGTAGCTTTTTAGCTTAAAAGAGTCCCCTTCCTGCTGCAGTATGTCCATGTATCTTAACCAGTTTGCAGACATGTTCGGTCTCTTATAGGCCTTGGCCTCCACTGGAGAGATCCATCTAGGGGTCTTTCTCTCTAACAAGTCTTTATATCTAGTCCAGACCTGATACAAGGATTTTCTAACTATATGAGACTTAAAAGTTCTGTGGATCTTAGCCTTGTCATACCAAAGGTATGCATGCCACCCAAACATATTATCATGTCCTTCCAAGTCCAACACATCAACGTTCTCTAGCTTAAACCAATCCTTTAGCCAGCAAAAGGCCGCTGCTTCAAAGTAAAGTCTTAAGTCCGGCAGGGCAAAGCCTCCTCTCTCTTTAGAGTCTGTTAGAATCTTAAACTTAATTCTTGTCTTTTTGCCCTGCCATATAAACTTTGATAAATCCTTTTGCCATTTCTTAAAGCAATCCAGTTTATCCAAAATTGGTATGGCTTGGAATAAAAACAGCATCCTTGGTAGGACATTCATTTTTATCACCGCTATTCTTCCCATTAACGATAGTTTTAATCTTGTCCATATTTCCATATCCTTCTTTATCTCCATCCACAGTTTTTCGTAATTATCCTTGTACAGGTTCAAATTCTTAGTTGTGAGATTGATACCTAGATATTTTACAGATTTAACAAAATTGAGGCCAGTGCCTTCTTGTATTCTTTGAATCTGTTCTGCACTCAAATTTTTTCCTAAAACTTTGGTTTTCTGCTTATTCAATTTGAAGCCAGCTACAAGTCCAAATTGTTCAATTAGTTCCAAAGCTCTGGGGACACTGCTTTCCGGTTCCTGCAGGGATAGCATCAAATCGTCTGCGAAGGCGCGTAATTTGTATTCTTTCTCTCCCACTCTAATTCCTTTTGTCTGTTTGTCTTTTCGGATCATATTTAGGAGGACTTCCAGGACCGTAATAAAAAGTAAAGGGGAGATAGGGCACCCTTGTCTTGTTCCTTTCTCAACTTCAATCTCCTCCGATATCACACTGTTTACTATTATTTTTGCTCTTTGTTCTGTGTAAATGGCCTTAATGCCATTTATGAATTTTTCTCCAACTCCCATCTTTTCCAAATTCTTTTTCATGAATGTCCAAGATACTTTATCAAATGCTTTCTCTGCATCAACAAACAATAGTGCCGCACCTGTGTTTATGTCTCTCTCCAGTTTTTCTAGAATGTCCACAATGATTCTCGTATTATTACTTATTTGTCTTCCTGGCAAGAAACCTGCTTGGTCTCTATGTATATAGTCTTTCAGCACTCTTTTCAGCCTTGTAGCCAAAACATTTGCGAAAATTTTATAATCCACATTCAAAAGGGATATTGGACGGTAATTTTTCATTAGAGTCTTATCTGTGTCTGGTTTTGGAATCAGTGTGATAAAGGCTTCTTTCCACGTCTCTGGTGCCCTATCTCCTTCTAGTATTTTATTGCAAATTTCTCTTAACAGCTGCGATAGCCAGTCTTTCAATGTCTTATAATATTTTGCTGTTAATCCATCCGGTCCTGGAGCCTTCCCCATTTGCATATTGTTTATTGCATCTTCTATCTCTTGTGTCGATATTGGGTGGTTGAGGGTTGTTAGTTTTTCCTCTGGGACTTTTTGCAATCCATTCTTTTCCAGAAATCGGTCTATCTCTGCTTCATCTATCTTCTCCTCCTTGTACAGTTGCTTGTAAAATCTCTGAAAACACCATCTGATTTCCTCCGGTTTCTCTACGTTTTTTCCATTTACTACCAAATTGCTGATGACATTTGCCTTTTGTCTTTTCTTTAGTTGCCAAGCCAGTAGTTTTCCACATTTATTAGCTGATTCGAATGTTCTTTGTTTCATCATTTTCACTTTCCATTCAATGTCCTGATTCATAATATTCGCATATTGGGATTGCAAGTATTTAATTTCTTTTTGAATTTTGGTACATCTAGGATGTCCTCTTAATTCTTTTTCCTTTTCTTTGATTAATTTCAACAATCTCTCCATTTCTGCGTTTTGTTGTTTCTTCTTTTTTGCTTTTTCACTTATGAGGAATCCTCTCATTACCGCTTTACTTGCATCCCAGGCAATCCTTTTCTCCACTTCTGAACTCCAGTTGATTTGAAAATATTCTTTCATCTTCTTCGCTGCTCTTTCCACTAGCTTGGTATCCCTCATCAATGTGTCATCCATTCTCCATCTAAAAGAATCCTTGGAAATCATTTTTAGGTTTAGCTGTACCGGATTGTGGTCTGAAAGTGTTTTGGGACCAATTTCTGCCTTTTGTATTTTTGGAGCCAATTCATTCGATATCCAGATATAGTCTATCCTCGACCATGACTTCTGAGATTCACTAAAATACGTTGCCTCTGTTTCTCTTGGGTTTTTTAATCTCCAGGCATCCACCAAATTCAAATTGTCTACCATTTCAAAAAAAGTCTTTGGGAGTTTCCCGTCATTGGTTAATTTAGTTCTTTGAGATCTGTCCATTAATGTGGAAACTGCCCCATTAAAATCTCCAAGGCAAACTACCTTGTAATCCAAATAATCCAGCAGCAGGTCATGTACTTTTTTGTAGAAAATCGACTTTCCATCATTTGGTGCATAAAGTCCCAGAATCAAAAATTTTTCGCCTTGTACGTTAATTTCAATTGCGATGTATCTCCCTTCTTCATCTTTAAATAGCTGTCTTGGGCTATATTTCTCCTTTGCATAAATCACTACTCCTCTCTTCTTGACCTTGTCCGATGATAAGAACTCTTGGCCTAGTTTTTTATTCTGTAATAATCTTCTATGACGGCGGGCTATGTGGGTTTCCTGTAAACATATTATGTCCAAATTCTTCTTTTCAATAGTATAAAACACTCTGCGTCTCTTTGGTCTCTGATTCAATCCCCGAACATTCCAAGTCATTAGCTTGAGCGCCATTTCTTTGTTTATTCTTCTCCTCCAGTTGCCTGTCCTTTCTTATCTTGTTCTGGATCCTGGCTTGGTCCTGGTAGTCCCGACGGTGGTGGATCCTGGCTTGGTCCTGGTAGTCCCGACGGTGGTGGGAATACTTCTGGAAACTTGTAGAACTGTGCTGGATCCAATGGAGTCCCTTTAAAATATTCCAGATGCTTGTCCAAGAACTTTTGCTTTTCCGCCAAGGACCTTATTCTTATCTTTTTCCCTTCAAACGTAAATGCCAGGCCTTCTGGAAACTCCCAACTGAAGGAGATCTTTCTTCTTCTTAACTCAGTCACCAAGTCGTTATAAGGAGCTCTTTTATCCAAAAAAAATTTGGGGATATCCTTATAAAAAATTACTTTATTCTGCTGTACCACCAGGTTGTTTCTGTAGTGTAAGTCCAGAAAAAAGTCTCTGTCGTGTCTATCGTGTAGCACCAACAAACAGTCACTGACTGTTTTAGTGCTTTTCTTTCCTCTGGAACCTCTAGGTCCAAATCTGAAGGCCTTCACTATGCGTGCTGAGACGTTTACCTCTTCTAGTTCCCAATATGTTGAGAATTGTTGCACAATATAGGCTTTTAAGTCTTCCCCTTCCAATTCTGGAAGACCCCTTATTCTTATGTTTCCTTCTCTCTGATGTAATTGCAGAAAAGCAAGAGATTCTTCAACAGTTCTCTGTCGTGTTCCAATATTCTCTATCTGCTCCAAGTCTATATTGTCCAATTTTTCCTCCACCTTTTTTATTTTTTCTCTGACCACTTTAATTTCCTCTGAGTCTTTTTTTAGAGTGGTCACCTCAAGCCCTATTTTATTAATTTCTTCTCTGTTCTTTCTTACGTTCTCCTCAATTTGCCCAATTGATTTTTCCAAAGTCTCAGTAGAATTTTTAATATCGGCTTTTATATCAGCTTGGAGTTTTTCTATTGCAGAGTTAACTGTTGTATTCACTGATGCACCAATAGTGTTCACTGATTCTTGTGTTTGCTTCAACCTTTCGGTGACACTGTTCAAACCTGCTGCAATTTCTGCCACGCTTACAACCAATTTCTCCATTTGCTCCTGCAGAGTTAAGGAAACAGAGCCTTTTCTTTTTTCAGAGCCAGTTCCTTTAGATCTAAGTTCCATTCCCTGTGGGCTCTGTAGCTGTAATCTCAAGGTCACTCCAGTTGCTGTGGTAACCGTATCAGACATTCACAGCAGAAGACCAACAGTCCCAAAAGTAAACACCAGGTGGCCTGCAGCTAGCTTCTGAGAACAAAGAGGCTGCTGAGCCAGGAGCCCACACCAGTCCAGTAATCCAATTTTTAGGCAAAGAGTTCAAATTTTCCCAAAATTATACAATCCTCAAAGCCAAGAAGAGTCTATTTTAAGTAGCCCAAGTCAGTAACTGTTTCACACTTGCAGTATTACCACCAGGTCCTTAAAATAACTTGTATCTGGCTGCAAAAGTCAAAGAGTCTCCACTGGTAAACAGTCACTGAAACAGTATCCAGGAAGAAGAAATGGCAACAATATTTTGCAGCCCGCTACTGACCCGGAATCCTAGTCCTGAGGGCGAGCGGCGTCTTCTTTTGCCATATCCACTATTCCTGAGTCTCAAATCATCCATAAAACAACTTTTATTCAACTTTTAAAAAGTTTGGCAGAGTTCGCAAAACTTTTCCATTACTCGCGGCTTTAATCTTTTAGCGCTACCATGCTCGCGCAAGCAGTTCAAAGGGAACAGGCTTCCTTTTGAAGTTTCCTCTGCAAGCAGTGCTCTTTAAACTTGTAAAATAATCCAATATTTTAACTTACAGAGTTTCTTTGGAGGTTTCTATGTAGGAAGTGCCGGGTGCTCAGGTCTGGCGGGATCGCTGCTTTGATCCTCCGCAGGCAGTCGCTTCTTCAGTCCCGTGCTGGGGCTCCGCTCGCCTGATTTTCCCCCTTACGAGGGTCAATCAGGAGCGGAGACAGCACGTCTGGGACCCACGAAGCCGTCGGTCCACGGGACGCTCTTCCCGTGGCTTTAAGGGACCCGTGGCGCAGGCACGGAGATCCCTATCGCCTAACGGAGGACGGAGCCGTCGGACTCCCGTCCGCCATTGACTCGGCACCAAACCGGAAGTGACTCCGTGCAAAGTTTTTATGCACGTTCTGCTACACACAAAGCTGCCAGACTAATAAAGGAAGTTATCGTTGAGAGGATGAGGGACACACACATCCTCCTGCAGCTGTTTCTGGTGTTTGCCGTAATTTAAGGGTTTTAAAGAGTGATTTCGATAGAAGTTTCAGGCTGTTTTGAGATTGCCATGCCTGCTCTGTCTCTACCTTGCCCTGGGACTTTTTGGGGAAGGGTGGGCGATAAATCTGTCACCCTACAAGGCACCCCAGGGATGCGGGTGGCGCTGTGGTCTAAACCACTGAGCCTAGGGCTTGCTGATCAGAAGGTCGCCAGTTTGAATCCCCGCAACGGGGTGAGCTCCTGTTGCTCGGTCCCAGCTTCTGCCAACCTAGCAGTTCGAAAGCACACATTGCAAGTAGATAAATAGGTACCACTCCGGCGGGAAGGTAAACTGTGTTTCCATGCGCTCCTCTGGTTCGCCAGAAGCGGCTTAGTCATGCTGGCCACATGACCCGGAAGCTGTGTGCAGACAAACGCCGGCTCCCTCGGCCTATAGAGCAAGAGGAGCGTGCAACCCCAGAGTCGTCCTTAACTGGACCTAACAGTCAGGGGTACCTTTACCTTTACAAGGCACCCCACTTTGAGGACCCTGCAAAGTCAAGATCCAGTGTTGCTGCCTTGTCCAAGCTCCACGCCCTTCCGTTATCACTATTAGGATTAAAAATGGCACTCATCGCCAGACATGAATGAGAAACGAGGCTGAAACACAGAATTCATACAGACATCCTTTTGCACCGTGCTTTCAAGGAACACATTCATGCTTGAAAGCCATGTTTCCCAAGCTTGGGACTCTATCTGCTTTATTAAGACTTCAGTTCTCATCTTACCCGACCATTGGTCTTGCTAGCTAGGAATGATGAGAGGTCTAAAAACTCCTGGTGACCAAAGCTTGGGAAACACTGCTTTAAAACATTGGCCTGAGAGGTTTTCCTTCTGTTTTGTTCCAGCACTTTCCCTGGGAATACCTGTGTTTTACCACTGAATCGGAGCAAATGGCAGTCTGCCCAAAACCCCATTGGCATTTGGTTTGATCCAGCAGCAAAACACGGTTTTTCCTGGGGAATGTGCCAGGACAAAAAAACCAACCAAAAAATAAACTATTCTTGGACACAGAGCTTTAAAGGCCATACATAGAAATGCAGCAAAAAAGGAAACCTGGCCTGGATGAGACCTCAGGCAAATGAAATGTGTGCTTAAGGAAGGATGTTGAACCTTTAGATCTTTGGTCAATTTTGGACTCCAGCTCCCATGAGACCCAACTGAGATGATGGGATGGTGGGAGTTGGAGTCCAGTAAACGGGGGAAACCCATCAAATCCTCCCTTGCTTAGGAAGCCAATGCCATTAGCCCTTATTCCTTGCTGTATATTCAGTGTGGCCCCTTTGAAAACTTGGTTGCCCAACACAGCAGTAGACCCCTGTGGACAAAGTGGACTTTCCCCTTCCATTCCTGTGAAATTGAAGGATCAAAGCACCAAGGGGAAGGCAAGCAAGCTCAGGATCAATTTCCCACCCTGTATTTTATTTTAGTTTATTGTCTCAATGCCGCACGGTGGGAAATTATCCCCTTCGCTTAAAACCAACAACATGTTTTAAGCATCATTCTGGGTGTAATTTGAGACACGGGGATGTAGTTTGCTTTCTATTCCCAAGACTGTACGGCAGGTGGGTTCTCTCGCTTGTGTTTCCACTGTGTTTATTTTGGCAATAAATGTCCCTCGGCTGTAAAATGAAGGATACTTTAATCTGTCTTTTCATATATAAACAGAAGGAGAAATCTAGAGGACAATTTGAGGTGGCTGTAAAACGCAGCTCCCCCTGCTAATAGTTGTTTGTTCTCTGCAAGGGCCAAGAAAACCACTCTTTGATAGACTAATCTATTAATCTCACTTATTCAAATGGAATCTGTGGGTCTTTATCAGAGTTCAAGCAGAGGAATGCCTTCTGAAAAGGCTTTCTTTTGTTTGTTTCTGGTGGTAGTGATGTGCAGAGTCTGCATACACTTCTCGACAAAATAAGCTCTATGTCTGTTGATGTTTCAAGCAGGAAACAATGTTGCCATGATTTAGAAAGTCATTGATTGATGAATTGATGGGTTCAGGGCTTTTTTTCAGCTGGAACTCACCAGAACTCAGTTCCGTTGCCGATCAGGTGGGCACCATTGCCATTATAAGAGAACAAAGGAGGTGTTCGTGGTAAGTTCCAGCACCTCTTTTTCTAAAAACAAAAACAAAACAAACAAAAAAACAAACCACTGGATGGATCAGTTATTTATGGTTACAGGTGGGTAGCCGTGTTGGTCTGCCATAGTCGAAACAAAATAGAAAATTCTTTCCAGTAGCACCTTAGAGACCAACTGAGTTTGTTCTTGGTATGAGCTTTCGTGCGCATGCACACTTCTTCAGATACACTGAAACAGAAGTCACCAGATCCTTAAATATAGTGAGGGAGTGGGGAGGGGTATTATTCAGAAGGGTGGTGGGAATGGGTGATCGGCTGATAGGTGTGGAAAACCTGTTGACGACTCTTAACGGCTGCAATTAGTCTTGCAGGGAAAGGCAAGGGGTGAGATGGCTAAATATAGCTTTGTTATGTATAATGAGATAAGAATCCAATGTCTTTGTTCAGACCAGGTTTCTCCATGGTTTTAAGTTTGGTGATTAGTTGCAATTCAGCCACTTCTCTTTCCAGTTATTTATGGTCAACTTTCCATTAAAAAATGTGGCCAGGTCAATGTGCAATAAAGGTAACAAAAAAACAGATATATCCCTGGCACTTTGGCCTATCAATGACTTAAATATTTTATTTCTCCAGTATTTTGCTTCAGTTGGTTTGCCATTACTATTTTAAAAAATTGTTAGTTGTTTTATCTTGCCCAAGGCAACCTAAACAAACAAAGCAAAGGTTTCACAGATACATTAAAACCAAAGAGGAATGATAATAGGGTTGTATTTCAAGAACTATTTGCAAACCCACTTTAATCTTACCTCTTTAGGCCTAGACTTCCCTCTTAACCTGATAATTTCTCAAGCAAGTGTAAAACTTGAAGCTTTCTTATTCATTTTCTCCCCTTTTTGGTAAACAAGTTACGCTGAGTCTGCTTTCCCAAAGGCCGTTATGCCAAGGAATGTATGTGGAGCAGATATGTTTTGGCACACATTGTCTGACTTAACTGGCCTCCAGTATATTCTGCCCCCCTGCTTTTAACAGTCCTGGATTTACAGAAGCTGTCCGAGTTTCTGATTTGATCCTGGAATATCCCACTTTTCCTTAGGACATCCCTATTTCCATCGGAGAAACATTGGAGAGTATGGAATAGGATGCCCCTGTTTTCATTGGAGAAATGTGGGAGGGGACATCTCTATTTTCATCGGGCAAATGTTGGAGGGTACGGGAGAACAGCAAGACTGAACCAGAGGGACCATTGTTCCTGATGATGTTGGGGCTGGTTGGAGTTTAACTTTGTGTCAACTTGGTGTTTGTTTGTTTTTTGATGGATGTATGATTTTATTCTTTGTAATTGGTGTTGTTGGGTTTGTTTTTTTTTTTTTGTCAGGTGCCCTGCGCTCTGATTTGGAGGAAGGGCAAGATATAAAAACTCTGAAATTAATTGCAGTGGGCCCGCCACTTACATGAGGGTTCGGTTCTGGGGGTCCACGTGCAAAGGCAGAATCACACATGTTTTGGAATCCCTGGAAATGCTCTCCCCACCACCACCACCACAAAGCGGAGGACTGCTCACTGAGATCTGGGAAGGTCCTCTCCTGGGACCCTCCTGGTGTGGGAATGCTTAGGAATGTGGATGAGGATATATTGATTAAGATATCCTATCCCAGCTTGTGTTAACAAGCTCCAAACTTAGCAGAGTTGCATTCCCTTTCTAAAACACAGCAGAAAATGGTTGCACAGGCTTGCTAAAGCCTCAGAATAGCATATATATTCCTGGTATATTCCCCTTCTTCCCTCTTAAAAGAAAAGACACAACACAGTGCTCTTTAAAAGTATAAGATAAGAGTTTACTCACAGCTTTCATCCTGAGTTACAGTACAGTCTCAGAAGGCAGGTTAGCTTAGATAAATGTATTTACAAGTGGGAACCTATCTCTATTAGAGAGAAGGCTTCACTAGGCCTCTTGGCTGGGAGCCAAGAGTGCATCCTGTCCTAAGGTATTGCTTCTTGAGGAGACGAATCCAAAAGAGAGAGATGGTGTGTGGTCTCAAGAGTTTTGTATACAGGTGAGACCACACCCACCTCTAGTTACACTGGAAGTTATCTCAGTCCAGGTAAACAGGAAGCTTTGTCTGGAGGACTGATATACCCTTCATGTCCACTCTAGGAATGGTACGTTTTGACTACTGTGTTTACATCCCATACCTGGGACGTTCTCAGACCTTGCAAAGCGAAGAAGTGCCTTCCTTACCAGCCTCTGGAACACTCCCAGAGCCCTTACACCTTCCCAGAGACTGATGAGGAAGGCATCACCATGCTTACTTGGTTTGGGGAAGGCAGTGCGAGGGCTCTGGGAAGCTGCCAGAGCCCTTACACTGCCTTCCCAAAGCTACGTAGGTGGGGTGAGTTTTCAAGGATGGCTGCATTTAGTTTCTCACATTGTTCAGAAAGTGCAAATTCTGTTGGTTTGCACTTCAATGTGAACTGAATTGAATTCCCCCACCATTTCTAGTAGTGATTCTGATCAAACTCCATTGAACATGTGTCTGGGTAAGCATGCCTAGGAATGTGGTGTTATCCATTTCAGCTACATTCTAATCTAATAGCTGCTTTCTGAAATAATTCCATTTTATTTGATATTTGGCAGTTCTTCCCCCCCTCAAAGCAATCTCTAGCTCTCTCTCTCTCTCTCTTAATATGAATTTTATCGAACTGCTTTTTCAAGATCTACAGTATTAAAAACTATAAAAAGGATACCAATTAAAATGAAATTGGTTCAAAACTAAAGAGACAAAAAAGGGGCGAATTCTCAAATACGCAAACAATAATTGAGTTCCTAAAATATCTTCTATCTATGTCAACTAAAGACCGTAGAAACAGAAGATCAGTTTGGGGGAAGGGAGGAAGAGTGAGATGAAGGAAGATACAAATTCAAATTAAATATGAGGCATACACTTCATAGGGATGGACTGAGCAGAAAATTACATCCCATGTTGGACTCTCTGGCAATTGTAGGTCTGCTCCATCCCACTCTGTCCTTTGGTGTTGTGTAAATTTTGCTCCTTGTACACATTTTGTGCACCCATTTTGCATATGCACAGGTTCCTCATGGCTGATGTAGAGTCTATGATGGGATAGCCAACACATACCCCCCATATACCTTAGAATTCCAGCTCCCATCAGCCATAGGCAGCATGGTCAGTGATCAGGGACGATGGGAGCAAGAGAATATGGAGGATTTGGGTGAGGCTATTCTACATAAAGAAGGCTGATCTCCAAAGAATTGATGCTTTTGAATTATGGTGCTGGAGGAGACTCATGAGAGTCCCATAGACTGCAAGAAGATCAAACCTATTCATTCTGAAGGAAATCAGCCCTGAGTGCTCACTGGAAGGACAGATCCTGAAGCTGAGGCTCCAGTACTTTGGCTACCTCATGAGAAGAGAAGACTCCCTAGAAAAGACCCTGATGTTGGGAAAGATGGAGGGCACAAGGAGAAGGGGACGACAGCGGATGAGATGGTTGGACAGTGTTCTGGAAGCGACTGGCATGAGTTTGGCCAAACTGTGGGAGGCAGTGGAAGACAGGAGTGCCTGGTGTGCTCTGGTCCATGGGATGATGAAGAGTCGGACACGACTCAACAACTAAACAACAACAACAACAAATTCTACATGGAGGATCTTATGCTGACTCAGACTATCTTCCCAACTGTTGTTGTTGGCATCCACCTGTCTCTCGAGAATGGAGTGCACATCTGGGGGTGAAGTCCAGCCAATGTGTTAGGAGCCTCAAAATTACCTCCCTAGGTTGCAAGCCTGAGCAGTGTGTATGGAGGTCCTGGGTTGCCCAAATGACAAGACCTGCCCCCTCTCGGCCTCGCTGATGTGGTCCAAAGGAAAGCAGAGCAAGACATTTAGCTCCAGCTTGGCTGCAGGAGTTGCCAGAAGGAGGCGTACATGACGTCATTCAACCATCTTAGGGACCCCACTCCGGATTTGTGTAGGCTTTACTCCTTAGCCCTTTTTTGTCCCACAAGATATCCTGCATGGTTTAAGGTCAGAGTCTTCCTTCTGCTGGATGGACCACCTTCCCACTTTGACGATCCCCATCTGCCCCTCATTTTCCTCTGCAGCACGTGCAGAAACCACCTTCTCGAGTGTTGGATCCACTATTGGTCTCGTCCAGTGCTGTTTTTCTAGGAAATAAGAGTTGCCGGAACTCACTATGAACACTTTCCTTGTTCTCTTATAATGGCAATGGCACCCACCTGAGATATGCTGGAACTGAGTTCCTGTGCATTCTGGCTGAAGGAATTCCCTGGTCTTCTCTGTTCAATCTGTGGGAACCTGTCTTCACATGCAGGAGAAGTCTCTTACTCAGCTGCACTGGCTCCCGGTGGAGTACAGGATCAGGTTTAAGCTGCTAGTTTTAACCTTCAGAGCCCTATACTGCCTAGGACCCTCGTACCTACAGACCGCCTCCTCTGGTATGCCCCACGGAGGACCTTATGGTCTGCAAACAACAATGCTCTGAAGATCCCGGACCCCAGGGAAATTAGACTGGCCTTGGCCAAAGCCAGGGCCTTTTCAGCCGTGGCCCTGGCCTGGAGGAATGCTCTCCCACAAGAGACTAGGGCCCTGCAGGATTTGACATCTTTCTGCAGGGCCTGCAAGACGGAGCTGTTCCATCAGACCTTTGCCCAGGGGGCCGTTTGACCTCTTTTCCTTTGTATAAGAACAAGCATGAAGCAGGCGTCCCGGCCTCTTCACAGGTCCTTATATGATCAGTGAAAACAGTTGGTCCTGGCAGGTATTAAAAGCTCTCAGTCTTAACCTGATAACTGACATTTGTCCAGATTTTAATTTGTCTGAATTAATTTTAAGATGTATTTTAATTAATTGATGCCAGTTTTTATGTATACTGTGTTATACTGGCTCCGGCTGGGGAGGGCAGGGTACAAATTAAATTAAATTAAATTTTATTATTATTATTATTATTATTATTATTATTATTATTAATCATGGGTTTGTGACCCATTGACTATCCTCACCTGTTTTAGTCAGCCAGTTGGAGCTGTTCCCAAGATGTGGCCGCTGTCAAACGCTGACAGCTTCTAGCTATCATCTGCCTGCCTGGCTTGCTATTTTTGAGAGACTGGCAGTGGTTCTCCAGGGGTTTGGGCAGGGGCCTCTCGAGCCCTACCAGAAGATTCTGGGGAATGAATATGGGACCTTCTGAAGGCAAGCTATGCTCTCTTCCATGGGGAAACTCTGGCTGTCTGGATGTTGCCTAACTACAGCTTATCCTTGACCATGCTATCTTGGAATGACAAGAGTTGTTGCTCAACAACGTCTGCACGGCCACAGGTTCCCCACTCCTGCTTTACTCCGCCCGATGGCCATTCTCAGCCATCTCCAACCTCAATGTCTCTTCCCTTTGCTGCACTGTCAGCATAATTAACTTTGCGAGGCTTCACTCTTGGAGACTCATTCATAAATCAGGTCGTAATTAGGTTTAATTTACATTCGGTGCCATTAAGATCTTCATTAAAAAATAAAAGCTTTGGAATTTCACCTCCCACAGCATTTTATTTTATTTTAATACAGAAGAGTAATAAGATATGTCAGTATTATTTTTTATTATTAGCTTTCCGCCGTATCCTTCTCCCCACAGGACAGTAAGAAGTTAATTAAAGGGACGTCTCAGGCGGAAAGAATTGGATTCTGAGGAATGTCACCCTACGGTACAGCGAGGGAGATCCTTAATCTATATATCTATACAGACACACTGTGTAACAAATGCAGACGGAGGGAAGAGCTGGAATTTTTTTTAGCAGATTCCACTGCAAGCTTGGCGAAACAAGGAAGGGAAGGTGTTCGCAATCCCATGTCCCGTTTAAAACATTTATATGCCGCTTTTAATAAGAAGCAGTTTGCCAAAAAAAAAATCGGATTTAAAACAAGCGAATTAGCAACAAATGCATACAGAAAAAGCAGGCAGTTGAGCAAAGTCTTTTTAGAGTAGACCCACTGAAATGCACAGAAGTGGCAGGTCCATTTAATGTCAACGGCTTTACTTGGAATGCAGCTGAGTTGGCTGAAACTCATAGCAAGTTGAAATAATTATGCGTTGTTGCCTTCAAACATCCAGTGGCTAAAAGATTGCACAATGACGAAGGTGTGTGTATGTGTGGGGGGGACATGTATGCCACCTTGAGCTCTGTGAAGGCAAAGTGGGATATAAAACAGAGAAACAAATAAGTAGAAGGATGGCAATAATAATAATAATAATAATAATAATAATAATAATAATAATAATCCCTAGAGAGTTGTGTCAGGTGGCTGGTCATGTGTGTATGCATGTGATCAGTTGGACTCATGTTCAGAACAGTAAGTGCTATAAACACTGAAAAGATGAATGAGAAAGACACCATGTGGCAGCTTGTTGTTGATCAGTCGTGTCCGACTCTTCGTGACCCCATGGAGCCTATCCTTCACTGCCTCTCGTAGTTTGGCCAAACTCATGTTAGTAGCTTCGAGAACACTGTCCAACCATCTCATCCTCTGTCGTCCCCTTCTCCTTGTGCCCTCCATCTTTCCCAACATCAGGGTCTTTTCTAGGGAGTCTTCTCTTCTCATGAGGTGGCCAAAGTACTGGAGCCTCAACTTCAGGATCTGTCCTTCTAGTGAGCACTCAGGGCTGATATATTTGAGAATGGATAGGTTTGATCTTCTTGCAGTCCATGGGACTCTCAAGAGTCTCCTCCAGCACCATAATTCAAAAGCATCAATTCTTCGACGATCGGCCTTCTTGATGGTCCAGCTCTCACTTCCGTACATTACTACTGGGGAAACCATAGCTTTAACTATACGGACCTTAGTTGGCAAGGTGATGTCTTTGCTTTTTAAGATGCTGTCTAGGTTTGTCATTGCTTTTCTCCCAAGAAGCAGGCGTCTTCTGATTTCGGGACTGCTGTCACCATCTGCAGTGATCATGGAGCCCAAGAAAGTGAAATCTCTCACTGCCTCCATTTCTTCCCCTTCTATTTGCCAGGAGGTGATGGGACCAGTGGCCATGATCTTAGTTAGCAGCTAAATGATGTCTATTCTGCCAAATATTTTTGGTTGTTCTTTAAATCTAAAGAGCATCCTTTAGTCCTGCCCCACTGTGTGTTTTTTCTTCTCTGACTCTTCTTCAGCTGACAAGCAGTGACAAAAATAGCCTCTTCTCTCTAGTACATATATAAATATATATATTTAAATCAGTAATACGTATCTGAAGTACTGCTCTGTGGCTGAAGAGATGTTATCTTCATGGTACACTAAGTCCTCGTTTATAGGATTGCTGGGTACTGTGCATAAAATTGCTGTGTGTTTCTTTTTTTTAATCACAGGCAGCTGTTCCACCTGTGCTCGCTTCTTTGAAGCTCTCGGGAGTCCTTTCTTGTAAAGTGGCACACACTGTATAGATTTTCCGCAGAGGTGAACCTGCCAGTCATGTAACCATAGAATGCACATTAGTTCAGGCTAAACCAGAGGTCTCAAGGGGCACTTTGTACGATTCCCACCACAGATGAAAAATTGGCTTGCAGGAGAGGGCAATTTTTGATCTGGGAGGGAAAAAGTGACCATTATTCTTATCAGATTCAAGGGTTGCTGCCTTATTTGTTATTTTTAATGGAAAATAATAATAATGATGAATAATGCAATTCCTTGTAACATCTTGTCTGACCCACAACGGTGATGGTGATGATGATGATGATGATAATTTCAGGAGTGTGTGCTGGAGCCAGGCCCTGGGATCAGCAGGGCTTGGCAGGACTAGGGACTATTCGGCTTGTTCTAGGGAGACAGGGTGTGGCAGCACAGGTGAGGCTCCTTGATAATTCACTGTGGCTGCACAGATGAGGCTGCTTAGTAACTCACTGCACACTGGAAAGAAACACAACTATGTTTTTCAGTGCATTTCAACTTGGGGGTCAATTCCACCTGCAGGGTAGTCCTCGCAACTTAAATCGGGGGTTGTGGAACCTAAGGCGCTCCCGATATCGTTGTACTCCAACTCCCATCAGGGCCAACCAGCATGACCAATGGTTAGGGATTGATGGAGCTAGAGGGCTGGCATAAGGCTCTGGTGGGTATACTTTGTGTAACTATGCTCCGTATCAAGTGTCCTCTAAGGAGAAAGGTCTGCTTACTTCCTGTGCTTTCTTAAGGTGTAAGAGGAACATCTCTTTTCACAGTTTAAAGGATTATCAGGAGCAGGGGATTGGCTCCATGTGTTTCCTTTGAGTCCAGTCCTCCCTGCCCATCACCCTCCAGTTGTGAAATTTAACAGCTGCAAGCTGGTTGTTGTTATGGTTAAATCTGCACTACAGGAATCATCATTCTGGTCTAAGATACGAGAGGGCATATGCATTATCCACAACAGTCTGATAATTCAGACTGAAACTCCCAGGTGTCAAAAAAGGTTATTTATGTATGCTATACTACTGCAGCCCATATTTTTTTTAGCCCCCAAATGGAAAACTACTGAGGTCCCAACCAAAGAAGAGTAGCAACTTAAGCTGACAGAATATGCTCAGCTTGCAGACTTAACATATACAATAAGAGAACAAGAAGAACATACATTTAGAGAAGATTGGAAAATGTTTATTGAATATATGGGAAATTATAGTGTGCAGCTGAAAACGTTGGCAGTGTTAAGATAAATTCAACAGTGTAAATAAGTTTTGATGGATACAATAAGGGAATGCGGAATGGTTTAGTTTTTGTAAAATATGCTATGATATGGAAAATGAACCATGGAAAGAGAAGAAGGGAAGTCATTGATATTTTAAGGATGTTAAAATGAGTATTTTAAATTGTAAAACAGAAAATTTAATAAAAACGAGGCAGTGAGAGAGAGTGTGTGCATTTGTAGATGTGTGCAAATGTTTACCTTCAAAGCATGAATTTTCATTATAGTTTGTAGTTGTTAGTTTCACTAACAAAATGTTCAGGGGGAGAGACCCCCATTTTTCAAAGTCAAGCTCTGCAGCTCAGGAGCATTAATTGGCATTAATTGGTGCACCCAACATTGATGCGCAAGTAGAGCACTGACAAAGGTCGACACTTATGTTTCCAGGGATGGCTTTCGAAAGAACTTTTGATTATTATTATTGCTGCAAAGTCATTGACCTCCTTTCTTTCTTTCTTCCTTTCTAGGCACACGACTCAACAAGAGACCAACAAAACCATCACAACATGCACAAATGCCATCCGACAGCTGTCTGAGGTCATCAGAGGTTCTTCGAGGGTAAGTGGCCTTTGGAATGGTTTCTGACAAAGTTGTGGAGGGCGACGGCACAACCCCATGGCTGCAAAATCCAGGAAAAATGGAAACTCCGTAAAGAATCATAGAATCATAGAGTTGGAAGAGACCACAAGGGCCATCCAGTCCAACCCCCTGCCAAGCAGGAAACACCATCAAAGCATTCCTGACAGATGGCTGTCAAGGGAAGGGAAAAGAAGCTGGAAGGGAAAAGCAAAGGGGTTGTAGTCAAAAGAGATCTTTATTGATCCAGTGCATTTCAGATCCTGTGAATTTATTATGCATAGGAAAGAAGGAGGCAGCACAACTAGATGCTGAATCTCTATTTCTATGAATGTACCCAAAGAAGGACCAATAGGGTCTCTTTGAACTACTATCCCATTGCTTTTTGTTTTGAATCCTATGTATGCCTTACTCAGAAGTAAGTCCTGTTGATTGGTATTTACTCACAAGTTAGTGTACACTAGACTGCAGACTCATCCATATTTTTGAAAAAATATTTTTTTCTCTTTTTTTTAAAGGAAGGAGGCTTCCCAGGTCGGTCCCCCCCCCCCCAGGTTTCCTTGTTTTAAGTCATGCTTTCCTAATAATGAGCACTTTCCCAGTTTTATTTCAGTATCTGCGTACAATATTTGAATCATAGAATCCTAGAGTTGGAAGAGACCACAAGGGCCATCCAGTCCAACCCCCTGCCAAGCAGGAAACACCATCAAAGTGTTCCTGACAGATGGCTGTCACACAGCATTCCTGTTAAAAAAGTAATTAAATTAAAATAACACTTTGGAGTGTAGAGACTTAAGCAACAGAACCTGTACATTTAATCGCATCTAAAGAGAAAGAGAGAAAGCCTGTTGAGTTATAGCCAACTAAGTTCTACCTTTAGTAGATCCATTGAAATGAATGGACCTGTATGTCATAGCCATCAATTTTAATGGATATCTGCTCTGAATATTTTTAATGTTGGATACAGGCCATTGATTTAAACTTCAAGCAGTTCATTTGAACCGGAACATGGAAGCATCAAACACTGAAAAATGACAGAAGTAACAGGAAATTGGGACATTCATATTTAGCTCTCCTAGTTTTCCGTTTGTTTTTAATTCTAATAGGCAGCCTCAGCTAGGACTGCATGGCATTTCCCAAATCCTTTCGAAGTTTCTGTTTTACTTATTAGGAAATGCTTACAAGTGCACACTTCTGCACTATGATATCTTAAGATGCCAAGGCGGTCACACATTAACTTCTCAGCCCTAGTAAGGATATTTAGGGTTCAACTGCTACTAGGCTGTGCCAGTTTGGTAGACGTTTTATGGCACAATTACATCCAGGCCAGATCCATGCACTAGATCATGCTTTGCATTGTAAGTTGTGTGTGTGTGTAAGATAAATCAATCAATAATGCTTTAAGCAGCCACTCCAGACACGTGTAACAATGTCTTCTGTGAGCAGACAGCTTTTGGAGGTCTTAAAAAGAGAAGAACAATGGCTTTATCAGTGGGAAGAGAGCAAGACAATGAATGCCATCCTCCATTCCACCCCTGGAAAAGCAGCCAGGTCCATGTGGCTCAGATCAGGTGACACATGTGGAAAAAAATAATTAAAATATGGTGATGGGGTGTGTGTGGAAAGCATGAATTTTAGGGACTGAGGTCATCAGCACCATCATCTTCATCTGTTTACGCGCCTGCCACATTTCTACAAAATTGTGCTCAAACGGCCCGCAGTATATCGAATGAGCAATATATAACAATTCAGAACATATTAGAAACAATTATATTCATACGTACAAAAAAAATCAATCTGTACAACCTTTGTTAAGCTAACCTAATTTAACAGCACCAACTAAGTAACACGCTATAAAACAATACCAATCTACCAATATAATTAAAGAACGGAAACTAAACAGAAGAGAACATGATCCCCATGCGAATATGGAAGAATATCATGCAGAACATCATTCTGCTCCAGACCATGCATCTGTATAAATATTTTGGTTCCAAGACTCAGTCTTGAGCATCCTCCCCCAACTCATAGCCCTTGCGTGTTCAGCTTATTTCTCACCTTCGTCTTATTCCAGGGAACCTTCAGAGTTCCTGAACGGATGCCTCTTTGGGGTGGAAAATCTAATTTCAATTTTGAGGGTGTTCTGGCTAGTCTGTGCAGATATAGGACATGTCTCTCAAAACTGTGTAGTTATAACCGGCAGACACAATATCAAGATGGTGAGGAGCATTAAAAGAACACAGTAGTTCATCCTAGTAGGGCTAGAATTTAAAGACTCGGATACCAGGTTTTCCAGAGTCCCTTTCATAAACTCTGGGTCTGGGAACCAATTGCAGGGAATATTTTCATGTCAGGATTCTTGTATCTCAACACTTGGATGAATCGCTTCATTTCCCAAATCAAGGGCATCTGGATAGATGGAACTTTCCTGGGCCGTGGTCAAATTTTGGCGGCCGATAATGGAGTTAATATTAAATTGTGAATGGTTTGCTTCTACCCGGGCATAGAAGTCTGTAATTAGTCTCTGCTGGCGGCTCATGTAGGCTTTATCTGCTACCATGCACAGTGACTGAGATCGGGTAACCACCATTATGAAATAACATATTTAGTGTCCCGCACAATGATTACCAGGGTGGAGCCAATCTATGATGGCAAGGACGTCCTGATGACCAGAGCTGCTGTCTCATAACTACTGTATTCCAAACTTTAATGGAAAGCATAATGCTGGTGATCAACAAAAGAAGTTTAAAGACGGTCTCAATGCAAAGTTTTTAAAAAATGTAGTATAAACACCAACAATTGGGAAACACTTGCCAATTGGAGAACAGCCTTTACCAAAGGTGTCATGGGCTTTGAAGAAGCACAAACTCAGTACGAAAGGGAGAAACATGCTAAGAGGAAGGCACATTTGGCAAACCTTCACTGTGTTCAACTCCCACCCAGAAACCTATGTCCCCACCGTGGAAGGACATGTGGATCCAGAATTGGCCTCCACAGTCACTTATGGACTCACTGTTAAAACCATGTTTATGGAAGATATGCACACGAAAGCTCATACCAAGAACAAACTTAGTTGTTCTCTAAGGTGCTACTGGAAGGAATTTTTATTTATTTATTTTTATTTTGTTTTGACTATGGAAGACAGTCTTACTCAGCTATGAAGGATCACCAAAGAAGAATCTGCCTCATGCCACTGCTGTCTCATAACCACTGTTGAACATCTCGAGACCCTGTGCAGTTTCCACTGGCACTCTGCATACGGGCACTCTTTTGTTCTTGCTGAAAAGACTACCAGAGTCAGATGTCAAATATACTCAGGGTTAGTCTACATGTAGAACAGAATGGGATGGTAAGAAACCTGAGGAGGTGGGATGAACTGGCCTGTTTCTTTCTACAGGCAAGAGGCACTGCTTCTGAAGGGTCGATGCTGCAGAACAGTTCTCTGCATGTAAAAGAAGAGATGAAGATCAGGGAGGGAGGATGAAGCCAAGCTTATTCCATGCTGAGCAAGTTTATATCAGCGGAGAGTTTCCTTGCCCAAGCTGATGCTGTCCAGTTGTATTGCACTGCTCATCCTATCAACTCCTGGGAAGGTGGCTGCAAGAAAACATTACAAATATATTTATTTATTGCATTTATATCTCACCGTTTCTTGCAATTTGCTCAAGGTGGCAGACATGGTTCTTCCCTTCCTCAATTAATCCCTGCAACTACTCTGTGAGGTAGGCTACACTGGGAGGCAGGTCACCCAGTGAGCTTCATGGCCAAGTAGGGATTTGAACCCTGGTTTCTCAGGTCCTAGTTGGGCATTCTAACCACTACACCAGACTGGCTCTCAAATGTGGTTTCTCCATGTGCAATCTGAAGTTCTACGATCCTGCCTCAGATCTTTACGGCTTCATCCTCATGTCACCTTAGGGCACCAAACCACCAGGATCAGCAGCAACAACAGCTTAGTCCAGAACTTTCCAAACTGTGTGTCACAACATGTTAGTGTGTTGGCCGCAGTGTGTAGGTGTGTCATGCGAATGCTCCCCACACTCCTCCCGGGGCTGGAAAGGGCTTAGTTTAACCTCTGTTTTGCTAAAACAAAATATAAAACAAACAAACAAAATCAAAAAAATCTTCCAGTAGCACCTTAGAGACCAACTAAGTTTGTTCTTGGTATGAGCTTTCGTGTGCATGCAAAAGCTGAATCAATGCGTCATGATGGATTTCTTAAAAGTGTGTCACCAACATGAAAAGTTTAGAAAGCTCTGGCTTGGCCTAACCTCTCCTCCTAATCAGAGAGAGGTCCCTGTGGAATGCCCTCCCATCTCATGTCAAAGAGATAAACAACTACCTTACATTCAGAAGACATCTGAAACCAGCCCTGTTCAGGGAATTTTTTAATGTGTGATATTTTCATGTATTTTAATCTCTGTTAGAAGCCACCGAGAGTGGCTGGGGAAACCCAGCCAGATGGGCAGGGTACAAATAATAAATTATTATTATTGTTATTATTAATAGAGGCTAAGTTGTACCAAATACAACACAGCAATTAAAGTGTCGTATTTTGCAAATGCAGCACCACTGCAAATTTATAAGGGCATTTTTTTTTTCTTATTCTCCAAATGGTGCAGCAGGAGATTGGATTATTGAGTTACCAAACGGAAGCTCGGGTAAAATAAAATGAAAGATTTCTTCTTGTGGTCTGTTATCAAGATGCAGGAAAATTGGCCGGAGACTACCAGAGACGTTTTCTGTGGCGCAAATTGGGTCCGATGGGAAGTCAAATGAAGAGAGAAAGAGAGAGAATAGTTCCTGATACTCTTATGTCATTACCGTCAACATTGGCAGCGCAGCAAAAACAAAACAAAGCATAATTGGAGCAAGACCAGCTAGGAGAGAACATATTTTTATTTTTACAAATAAATAAATACATTCTGAAAGGATGGTTTGCAGAAGAAGGAAATGTTAATAATCCAGCATGAGGAAGAAGTGTGGTCCTCTGTCTTGGCTTTCCATTATGGAGCCTCCTACTAAATTCGTATAACAGATCTACAATGTTCCACTCTCCCCCCTTTCACCTGCATCACCCTGCTGTGGCAGTAATTAAACCTGCAAATTGTGATGTGAAACCTGCAATCTTTCTCCCTCAGAACAAATGGCCCAGGTTGCTGAGCCTCGATGTTCCTCTTGGGGAATTTCTGAATAGTGCTCCAAATCCTCTCTCTCATAAAGCTTCTGATATCATGAGACACCATCTGTTGATTTAGAGCTTTGCAGTCTATCCCTTCTGAATGCATTATGTTGTGTACTGTTTGTTGCATGTGCTGAGAGAGAGAGAGAGAGAGAGAGAGAGAGAGGAAGCAATGTTGCTTCCCCAGAAGGATTTGTAAAGCCACCTGAGGGATGCTATGATAGTGCAGGGGTGGGAAACCTGATTTCTTCTAATGCTGTTGGACTCCAGTGGCCACCACAATTGTCCAGGGACCATGTTGGCCAGAGCTTATATGAGTTGGAGTCTAACAACATTCCCAGGCTTGAGCTTCAAGCTGTGTAGAATGCACCCAGATAGAGCTCTGCGAGTGCAGCTTTCTCCCGATTGATGTGCAGAGTGGTTGAGGACTGGGACATTCACAGGGAAAGCAAAATGCTTGTTTACAAAGCTATTGTACTACCAATCTTAATGTATGCTTGTGAAACATGGTCCACTTATAAACCCCATCTCCAACTCCTTGAATGATTCCATCAATGGTGTCTCAAAAATTTTTTACACATCACTTGGGAAGACAGGTGAACTTACGGCAGTGTACTGGAAAAAACAAATATCACAGTATTGAAGCAATGATTCTTCAACATCAACTTTGTTGGACTGTTCATGTTGTGCATATGCCTGATTATCATCTTCCAAAGCAACTACTCTATTCCGAACTTAGAAATGGAAAACGTAATGCCGGTGGTCAACATAAGAGGCATTCTCAAGGCATTTTTTTTTAAAAAAAATGTACTATAAACACCAACAACTGGGAAGCACTGGCCTGTGAGCACTCCGATTGGAGAACAGCCTTTACCAAAGGTGTCAAGGGCTTTGAAGACACTTAAACTCAAGACGAAAGGGAAAAACATGCTAAGAGGAAGGCACGCGTGGCAAACCCTCACTGTGATCAACTCCCACCTGGAAACCTAGGCCCCACTGTGGAAGGATGTGTGGACCCAGAATTGGCCTCCACAGTCACTTATGGACTCACTGTTAAAACCATGTTCATGGAAGACAATGTTACTTGGCTACGAGGGATCGCTAGGGAAGAAGAAGAAGTCTCAGACAGAACAGGTTGCACAACACAAGAGCTACCGAGCTGCAAATTAGTTACAGTTGTCATGATCTCTAGAGAGATGCATTGGATGGGATGGTTGGATCAGGAGGAAGAGTGGAGGAGAGCTGGAGTCTTATGGCTCAAGAGGGTGTCAAAGCGGATTGGGACAGGCTTCCTCAGGTCCCCTGGATGTCCAGGAGTTAACCAACAGAGAGCCTGTAAGCCTGTGTTTCTCAGACTCCCTCCCACCCCACTGGGCCACACTTTCGGAATAAACATTTGCTCCTGCCACCTCATTTTTTTAAAAAAAAATTGGTAATAAATACATTGGCAACTCTTAGTATACTTGATTTATAACATAGAACACAAATACTTTATCATATGACCATGGGACATCAACACAAAGAAGCCTGTCTCCTTTTTGATCTTTCACATTTGTCGGAGTTGAAAATCCCTGTCCCGTATCTATCCACATTCTGCAAATCAGTATTATTTTGATGCTATACAACATGATATTAGTAGTTGTATAGGTGGCCTGGGATGGCAGAGAGAGGGGGACTTGGAAGGCCGCCATAGATAGTTTTGTTCCGATTTGTGTTTGTTATAGGAAGTTAGTTAAAACCGCTAAGAACTGCCGTGCGACATTTGGAGATCAGAATAAGCTCTCCATCGGATTTCACACATCTACAAATGTAGCAACATAGCTCCCAACAGTTTGGATGTACCAAAATGGAGATTTTATTAATATTGTTGAAACACCAAGATATGCACTTGGGTGAATAAACATATTTTGAGATTTAAAAATAAAATGAAACTCAGAAACAGAATTGCATGTCAATTTGGGTATAGTTAAATCACTACTGGTTTTCCCAGTAGTGATGTATGGAAGTGAGAGCTGGACCATCAAGAAGGCTGATCGCCGAAGAATTTATGCTTTTGAATTATGGTGCTGGAGGAGACTCTTGAGAGTCCCATGGACTGGAAGAAGATCAAACTTATCCATCCTTAAAGAAATCAGCCCTGAGTGCTCACTGGAAGGGCAGATCCTGAAGTTGAGACTCCAGTACTTTGGCCACCTCATGAGAAGAGAAGACTCCCTGGAAAAGACCCTGATATTGGGAAAGATGGAGGGCACAAGGAGAAGGGGACGACAGAGGATGAGATGGTTGCAGGGTGTTCTCGAAGCTACCAACCTGAGTTTGACCAAACTGCGGGAGGCAATGGAAGACAGGAGTGCCTGGCGTGCTCTGTTCCATGGGGTCACGAAGAGTCGGACATGACTAAATGACTAAACAACAACAGTGGGTAAAAAACATGTGAGCCTGGAGTGCTCCAGAAATAGACCCACCCATCCTTAATTTTAAAGCGGTTCTGGTTAGGCTGAAACATAGCTGGTGCAGATATTGATAAATACATCAGAATAATTGTGGTTGAATTGTGTCTCAGGCAACATGATGGAAGAGAGAGCACAGTGGAACCAGAGACTGGTTAATAATCCATAATTTGGAGACTGGGAACGTTATGAGTGCACCCGAACAGTGTTGTTGTGGGAAATGTTTTGCAAATTAGATTAATTCCCGAGAATTAGAGCATGCAAAGTAGCTCTGGCCCTGCGGTTGATGAGTTCTAACATGGCTCTTTGTGTTTGACAAGTCCTGTGATGAGATTTCCTGGGTTGCTATCCAAGACTGGATAATAGTTACAAATCATGGTAGGAAATGCATCTCTAAATTACAGATAATAGAAACCATCATCAGCATTGTCAGCCTGCTGAATCAATAGATCATTTTGTTTCCGCTTTGTTTGGTTTCTTTTCTTGCACTGTCACATATCGATCTCCCCGCAGCAGCCGAATAAATAGCAATTTTCGAAAAACAAAACAAAAGCATTTTTTATAATACATTGGCTAAGTAAAAAAAAATGAATCTTTGAATAGCAATTCTTTAAGCTGTTTTTATTGTAATTATTGGTATATTTTCAGCAAATTTTGCCTATGTATCTTGTTTTAATTACCACTTTGCTGGGAGCAAACCATACAGTAGATGGCAAAAACTTAAGAAGAAACAACTGGATGAGGCCAATAAAGGCAACAACAACAACAACATGAAACTCAAGCAGACTCATGTTTCCTCCTCCTCCTCTTTTCATCCCTACATTAACCCTCTGGGGTAGTTACAGGTAGGTAGCCGTGTTGGTCTGCCATAGTCAAAACAAAATAAAATAAAAAATTCCTTCCAGTAGCACCTTAGAGACCAACTAAGTTTGTTCTTGGTATGAGCTTTCGTGTGCATGCACACTTCTTCTTCTGGGGTAGGTTAGGCTGAAAGTGAGTGACTGTTCATAATGTCCAAGTCAGGATTTGAACCCTGGCCTCCCAGGTCCTAATATGACACTCTAACCACTATCCCACACTGCCTTTCCAGACAAGCATGCCACTCCCGGCCACCTTGGAATCAAGATTTCCTATTGTCTTGTTTACAGCCATACTGCGAATGGATTGTTTACCTTGCGTAGCACAAATGTATTCATCTTCTGATGCCTCGTGTCTGATCAGTTTCTTCAATGGTGATCATACTTTACTTGTCAAGGTTGCCTCCCCTATTCAGCGCCGGAGCGATGCAAATGAAATCAGTGTTTCTTCCCCATCTGTCTTCAGGAGCAGCATCCTGTAAATGCATTCAGAAACAGCTTCGACAGCGATTTGACACAATCTCTCTGCGAGCGCCATTCAGGCAATTGTGCTTTCGAGATGCTCCACAGTAGAGTTTCTTCAATGTTCATTGAATGGAATTCCCTTGTGTGTGTGTTCGCTCAGCAGCTGGAAAAGGAACAAAATAATGTGGTCCGGTTGCACAATAACATCACTTCTACACACACACACACACGGCCCGGACAGGCCTATACGATGCTTCTCAATCATGGCTCAGTTTATTTTATTTTATTTTTACAAATATAACAAATGCTCCAGTTACAGGTAGGTAGCCGTGTTGGTCTGCCATAGTCAAAACAAAAAATAAAAAATAAAAAATAAAAATTCCTTCCAGTAGCACCTTAGAGACCAACAATAACAAATGTTGTTATTATTCTTAATGTTACTACAGCAAGTTTGGGGATCAAGGTACCTTAAAAATTCACTATCTCTGGTTAATTAGTGGCAGAAAAGCAATATCCTCTTATCGACTAATGATGCTTGTTGATCTTCTTGTTTATCTTGTGTAGCAAGAACGACTTCAGTTGGACCGGCTGAAGAACCAGCTCTCTGACGCCATTCAGCGATATGGAACGGTGCAAAAGGTGATTAGGAGCTTGTATCTGGGGGGGCGGGGAGGATAAGCTTTGTTGGAATGGGTAAGAGTCCCTTTCTAGGGGGTTTCCGAGTGATCACAAGGTGATAACTTTACTCGGAGGGCTAAGAGGAAGGAAACGTGCAGAAAAGTCGGGACCAGAAACAAGCAGAGTGGTCTAAGAGTGGCCAAGGGGAGTCTTCCAAGGTATCATATTGTAGGCAGACAGTTCAGAGGGAGGTAAAGGTTAAGGGACCCCTGACCATTAGGTCCAGTCGCGGATGACTCTGGGGTTGCGGCGCTCATCTCGCTTTACAGGCCTTGGGAGCCAGCGTACAGCTTCTGGGTCACGTGGCCAGCATGACTAAGCTCCTTTCTGGTGAACCAGAGCAGCGCACAGAAACGCCGTTTATCTTCCCACCGGAGCGGTACCTATTTATCTACTTGCGCTGGTGTGCTTTCAAACTGCTAGGTTGGCAGGAGCAGGGACCGAGCAACGGGAGCTCACCCCGTCGCGGGGATTCGAACCGCCGACCTTCTGATCGGCAAGCCCTAGGCTCTGTGGCCAGGGATTTCAAATCTTCTTAAGCCAGGAACTTAGCCTAAAAGAACCTCCCAACTTGGAAGCAAGTTGCTGAGATTGAAAGGCAGACTCCAAGGCTAAGGCTTATGGATAGGTAGGTAGAGCTACACTGATTCTCTAGCCTGCTTCATGTCACACTAAACCGTGGATTCACGCCAATGCATGGGCTGCTGGAGAGGAGGTCCTGGGTAGGTTTCAGCTCATAGTCAACTTGCCAAGCCAAGCTGGCATTTAGCTGAATGAAGCAGAGTGGCAAAACGAGATGGGTGGAGGGAGCTAAAGCTGGTGAAATATCCTTTTCTGGAGCCTGCATAATCATGAAGAACACTCTTGCAATGAGGCGCTTTTGTACATTTCCCACCTTTGGTCCCCTTTCTTCATTTCCACCTCCTAACTCATCTCTGGCAGCTGCCTACGGACCCGTCTCAACAGAGTGTTGGTCACTTTCCATTCTGCACGAACCTGTATATTACAGTAGTTCCTATTCCAATTCCTGCCAGAATTCTGCTTATTCATTTAGGGTTGCGTCCAAGAGTGCCGTTCTGCTTGCACAGCAGTCAGAAGAGATCCTCTCCTGCCTCTCCTCTTCCATTCCCCCACAAAACCTTCTCCAGAAGGTTGAGGAACACTCCAGAGCAGTTTATGGTGTTCAGGGAGAGAAGAATGGGAGATCCCATTCCATGAGTTGAACCCTAAGTGTACAACATTGGACACAGCCATAATTATTTACCCAACTATCACACTTTCCCTCCAATGAGCTCAAGGTGGTTTGCATGGTTCTCCCCCTTCCTCTTTTATCCTCACAACAAACCAGTGAGGGTAGGCTAGGCTGAGATTATGGCTGGCCCAAGGTCAGTGGTTCTCACCTGTTGAGGCTTGAGCTGTTTTATTCCCTTCATGATCATAAATCTGGATTGACGTATCTGGAGAGAATGTATTCATTGACACCAGTCCTTGGTGTCACTGAATACATTCTGCAATTCCCGTTCCTCTCGTAGAGCAATGCATGTTCCATCAGAACCTATGCAGGCGGTTTTCCACCTATATACTTATTTTTAATAAATTACAATGTGCCAAAATTATCCATTGCATATTCCCCCTCCCTGAGTGGCCTGGTTGTGTCAGGGAGCTGTTGTTGAGTGGCAAATTGCTATTTCCCCACACTTGGGGCTGTCACTTTTTAAATGCATGCTTTGCTTTTGATAACCCTGTTGCCCTTGAAGTTAAAATGATTTCTGATTTCTCAAAGGCCTACCCTTTCAAAGCACTCCCTCCCTTTCCTAAATTATAGGGTTAGCTCATCCCCCAATATTCATTCATTCATTTCTCTCTCTCTCTCTCTCTCTCTCTCTCTCTCTAATGCATTTCAGTTCTGACAACTAATTCTGTTATTGTATTTCCAGAAAATCGCCGAGAAGTCAAAAGCTCTGCTTCCCAGTGGACAGAGTAGTAGGAAGCAGGTAAGCACAGCTTTTGTTCAATGCGTTTTGAGTTGATATGCCAACCTCTAATTTTCTTCTTGGTATCACACACCAAATGTTTAGCAAGGTGCAAAACATCTCGTTGGAATCTCACCCTTCCCCTGCATCGCAATGACTTCCATATTTTTTTTATCTCTCTCTGTATCACCTTGACCTGCAGCCTGATGAAAGGGGGTGGGGATTATTTGAAGCATAGAACCTGGTGGATGGTCCTCCTAGGTCCTCCTCTAGAAGAGACTGGGGTGAAGGCCAAACTGCTGGAGCGAATGTGGGTGAATAACTATGGGTTATAACTATGAAGTCTTTATAATTTGCAACACATAGAAAAGCTGCAAACTTCAATATCGTGTGGCAATGACCACCACTTTAGGCAGATTTAACTCAGGCAGTGTAAGGCTCATACTCACCAACATTTCTCAGATGAATATAGGGACATTTCTCTCTCACACACACACACCCCACAACTGATCCTCCTTGACACACAAACCCATTTTTTGTGTCCCCCACCAAAGGAATTCCTATCGGAAGAAGGGCGAGTGCTATCACCACTGCACCAATTTTATTTTATTTTATTAATTGGTAGATTTACAAAAAGGAAACACACACAGCCATCAATGTTGGAAAGGGGCAAGATTAGACACGGATGCACAAAGCTGATTAATATTATTATTATTTGTACCCCGCCCATCTGGCTGGATTTCCCCAGCCACTCTGGGCGGCTTCCAACAAAAATCAAATACATTAAAATATCACACATTAAAAGCTTCCCTAAACAGGGCTGCCTTCAGATGTCCTCTAAATGTCTGGTAGTCGTCTATCTCTTTGACATCTGAAGGGAGCGGGTTCCACATGGCGGGCGCCACTACCGAGAAGGCCCTCTGCCTGGTTCCCTGTAGCTTTGCTTCTCGCAGTGAGGGAACCGCCAGAAGGCCCTCGGCGCTGGATCTCAGTGTCCAGGCTGAATGATGGGGGTGGAGACGCTCCTTCAGGTATACTGGGCCGAGGCCGTTTATTATTATTATTGTTGTTATTGTTATTGTTATTGTTATTGTTATTGTTATTGTTATTGTTATTATTATTATTATTTTCCCCCACCCATCTGACTGGGTTGCCCCAGCCACTCTGGACAGCTTGTAACTAATATAAAAACACAAGAAAGCATTAAACTTTAAAAACTACCCTATACAGGGCTGTCTTCATATGTCTTCTAAAAGTTTTAAGAGTTCTTTATCTCCTTGACACCTGAAGGGAGGGCGTTCCACAGGGAGGGCGCCACTACTGAGAAGGCCCTCTGCCTGGTTCTCTGTAGCCTCACTTCTCACAGTGAGGGAACCGCCAGAACCTTGGAGCTGGACCTCAGTGTCTGGACTCAGCGATGGGGGTGGAGATGTTCCTTTAGGTATACAGGGCCAAGGCCATTTAGGGCTTTAAAGTGTTGGGTTTCAAATTATACCTAAGCCGGTTTGATGTCAGTACTGTTCGTTTAAGAAATAGAAGAAACAGGTGCCGGAGTTTTGTTCTTAATTGGCTGAAGCGTGGGCATTACTCTGTGTATATAAGGCTCTGTTGCAAAGCGTTTAGTGCTCCAAGCCTTGGGAGTTTGAAGGCTGGGAGTAAAAGTTCTTAGATAAAGTACAGTTGATTTAGTGTAACGGAGTCTCTGAAAAAAAAGGCTAGAAACTGACGGAGAGTTTTTTACTTTGTTTATGTAAATTAAACTCTAGTTTGAGAAAGCCTTCCTTTTTTCCCTCTGGTGCCTGCTTTAGTCAAGTTAATTTTTCTGTTGCATTTATTCTTTAACTCCGCGGAAAGCATACTTTAATGGGCCACTGTTAACTGGGGTGTAAGTTCTTCTTTTGCACCTTTTAGTTCAGTACCCAGCTATATTTTTTTCCATTATAAAGTTCAGCACCAACACTTTGAATTGTGCTCAAAAACATACGGGAAGCCAGTGAGGATCCTTTAGGACCGGCGTTATATGGTCCCGGCGGCCACTCCCAGTCACCAGTCTAGCTGCCACATTTTGTATTAGTTGTAGTTCCTGAGTCACCTTCGAAGTTAGCCCCACGTAGAGTGTGCTGCATTTGTCTAATAAATAAGGAGATAATAAATTTAATACTTATAGTTAACATAATATAGGGTGAGAATGTTTGGGCAGAGCACGGTTGTACATTCTACATCATGAAGCCAAGTCAGATCTTTGGGGATGGTGTGGTGTTGAGTAGATCCAGCGTGTTCTGGTTTCATGGAACTGGTTGGGATAGAGGTCTGGAAGTATGAACGCTGGATGTGTGATGATGTTAAGTATTTGTAATGAGGTGAGCAAAATAAGTCCTCAAGTCATGATGAAGGCTTAATGAAACGGTATCCAGCCTGCCAATGAGCTTAATCTTGGGCGACTTATGTTTTGATCAGGTCTTAAAACTTTGTTTTCGTTTGAGGATTATGACCTTGAAGTAAGTAGTGGAATCTTATGGGTGGTTGAAATGTTTATTGTTGTTGTTGTTGTTGTTGTTGTTGTTTTTTAAAAAACAACTTATCCAGGCCAAATTTCAAGATGTTCAGAGACATTTCAGGATATGTCACTAGCCCAAGCAAAATTCCAGGATGACTCAGGATAGTAAAATATCCTAAATATTGTTCTCCGCAAACAAATCCTTGTGTGTGGTGTAAGAGAAAGGGTATCGCTGAGACTGCTTATGCAAGCGGGATTGTAGGGCTACTTCTGTGTAAATTTGGAAATGCAAAAGTGTCCCAGGGTGGTTTAAGAATCAAAAGTGATCCCTGTCATGGGCCTTCCTGATGGTGTGGATTAGAAATACTTTAAAATGTCGTATTTTGCTATTCATGTCATTAAAAGCAACTTGATTCACATGCCATCACACCAATAAAATTATTTCACCTTACTGTAGCTTTATAAAAACCTATCACTTTCTCATGTTTAAGACCACAATCCTAGGAATTTCCTCAGAGTAAGCCCTATAGAATTTTACTTTTGAAAAGACTTTCCTAGGAGTACATTGAAAAGTTCATTGACGCTTCAGTGGCACCTTGGTTCTCAAACTTAATCCATTCCGGAAGTCCATTCCAAAACCAAAGCATTCCAAAACCAAGGCGCATTTTCCCATAGAAAGTAATGCAAAATGGATTAATCCATTCCAGACTTTTAATAACAATCCCCAAAACAGCAATTCAACATGAATTTTACTATCTAACAAGACCATTGATCCATAAAATGAAAGCAATAAACTACGTACTGCAGTCACACAATCAATCAGTCAATCAATCAATCAATCAGTAGCTGAACTGGGTTCTACACAGTCACACATAAAAAAGAGCCACAAAAATGCAAAATAAATAGCAAAAAAAAACCAGACAGACCTCAGCGTAAAAATACAAACGGAAGTGTGGCACTCAAAACGGAAGTGTAACACTCAAAATGGAAGTGTAACACTCAAATTGTCAGAATAATTCTCCAAATGGAAACGAACAGGGCATTATTATTATTATTATTATTATTATTATTATTCAGGGTTTCCCAAACTTGGGTCTCCAGCTGCTTTTGGACTGCAACCCCCATCATCACGAGCTGGCAGGACCAGTGGGTCAGGGAGGATAGGAATTGTAGTCCAAAAACAGACCCATCTATCCTCTGCTGCCCTTGTTAAAGATAGCAGTGCTTCTGACTACCAGTTGCATGGCAATGTCCCGACCCCCCATGGGAAATAAATGACACATGACACCATATATAAGGTTAATGGGCAGGAAAAAAAAACAACTTTATTGGTTACAGATGAGCGGTATTGGCTTAGGTGTTGGATCTAACCGTCTATATCTGACTCCAACCTGTGTGCTGGGAGTCTGGGAAGGGTTAACCACCAGTAGGGGGAGTCCTGCTGATGAACGTCAACTAGGAGCTCCCCCTGGAGTCACCGATAGGGGGCATGCCTTAGGCCCTAACCTCCCTATGCTTCGGACAGGGCCACGCCCCCAGAATCCTTTAGCGGAATACCCTTCAAATTGTGGGACAGGTGATGGCGCAACCTCCCCTCTCCTCTTCTACAGAAATATTCCAATGCCTAACCGCCAAAACCAAGAGTTGTGACGAATTGCTAAAAGGTAAGCGAAAAACCAAATGGCCCCTCAACGGCGACCAACCGAAGTCCATAGCGAGGTCCAAGAAAAGCAAACCTTGAAGGGCGGGTGGGCGGGAAAACCGGAGCAGCTGGAAGCAGGGAACAGGAAGATTTCCCGGCTGTGCCCTGCTTAAATGGTGCAGGCCACACCCCCAGACCAACCGGATTGGTCAGCCTGGCGAGTGACGCAGCCAGGATTCCCCCTATCGCGCAGGGACTGGGAACCCAGCCACCGCGCATGTGGGGAGGCTGTGTCTGCCCGCAACACCACCTCCTCCTAACGGTGGAAGTAGCTTTGCTGGAAATCACAGAAGGGGGGTGGGAGCACTCTTGTGCTTGGATCCTGCTCGTGGCATTCCAGTTGAAATGAAATATATATACATGTGGGTTCTTTTCTGTTGGGACTTTTTTTTTAAAAGGATTCCATCTCTGTGCCTTTGTGCTTTTCCAAACATGCCCATCTGCATCCATTACCCATTCTTGATTTCCCATTTTTTATTTTCCCTCTTCCTTCCTCCGCAAAGCAAAATAAAAGCAAGGGAACTGAAGGCTTGAAAGCTGCCATTAATGCACCATTACTATTGATTTTATTTTCTCTCATGTACAACAGCCAGGGACTTTGCAAAGCACAGCTCCACACAGCACCAGTAATTTTGGTGCATTGTGCATCTATTGAAGCAGTAAAGTTAACATCCTGTATAACAAATGCAAGAGTCCACATATATTATGAGTTGGGAGACAGCCTGCCGTTCCTTGGAGACCGTGAGCCTGAATGTCTCTCCGTAGGTGTTCATGAAATGTATCGCTTCTTCATGCAATGGGGGGGGGGAGGGGAGTTTGGTCTGTTTGTGTCATAATAGGTCCCAGCTGGTCCCTGGACTGAAAAGGGTCAATTGATATTGGTTGAGAGATGGACTGAATACATATGTTGAACAGTTTGCCATCTGCGGTGAAACTGACCTAACTCTTGAAGTGTAAATAGAGAGAGTGGCAAACAGTGTGACTCTTTGCAACCCAAGTATTTCATCTTCCTGGGAGGCTCAAAGCATGGGAAGAGGAGACTGAGAGGAGACAGGATAGCCATCTTCAAATATCTAAAGGGCTGACACATGGAAAATCAAGCAAACTAATGGATTCAAGTTATGAGAAAGGAGCTTCTGGCGGAACAAGAGGAAGAACTTTCTGAAGATAGTGTTTGGATGGTCGTCTGTCGGGAATCACTTAGCTGTGATTGCTACATGGCTGGGGGGTTAGAATAGATCAGGCATGTCCAACAGGTCGATTGCGATCCACAGATTGATCGCCGGTGTGTTCCAGGTCGATTGCTGGATGAAATAAATAATATGGAGGACAAAGCTCAACAAACTCTTGGCAACCCTCCCCAAAAAAGCGCTCAACAACTCTTGTCAATGACAATGGGTAGATCACTGCCAGTTTTGTTGTTCATAGAATCCTAGAGTTGGAAGAGACCACAAGGGCCATCCAGTCCAACCCCCTGCCAAGCAGGAAACACCATCAAAGCATTCCTGACAGATGGCTGTCAAGCCTCTGCTTAAAGACCTCCAAAGAAGGAGACTCCACCACACTCCTGGGTAGCAAATTCCACTGTCGAACAGTTCTCACTGTCAGGAAGTTCTTCCTAATGTTTAGGTGGAATCTTCTTTCTTGTAGTTTGAATCCATTGCTCCGTGTCCGCTTCTCTGGATCAGCAGAAAACAACCTTTCACCCTCCTCTATATGACATCCTTTTATATATTTGAACATGGCTATCATATCACCCCTTAACCTTCTCTTCTCCAGGCTAAACATACCCAGCTCCCTAAGCCGTTCCTCATAAGGCATCGTTTCCAGGCCTTTGACCATTTTGGTTGCCCTCTTCTGGACATGTTCCAGCAACACGTTGTTGTTGTTGTTTTTATACTGGGGGTAGATTGCAGTCTCTTGGGAGTTGGATGTGCCTGAACTAGGTGAATCTTGGGGTATCCACCAACTCCACAATCCTAGCAGCATATCTTGTTGACATCCGGTGAAGCTAAATGTTGGATGATTCAGGACAGGTGAAAGAAAGTCCTTCATGCAGTGCATTGTTTAAACTGAGGAACTCCCTCCCACAGGAGGCAGTGATGGTCACCGACTTGGATGGTTTTAAAAGAGGACGAGATAGATTCATGGAGGAGACGGCTATTGATGGCTATTCTGCCTCCACAATTGGAGTCAGCGATGCTTCTGAATAGCAGTTGCTGGAAGCTGCAAGAGGGGAGAGCGCCCTTGTGCTCGAATCCTGTCTATGGGTTTCTCATGGGCAGATATCTGGTCAGTCAGCATGAGAAAAGGATGCTGGACTAGATGGACCACAGAAGAAGAAGAAGAAGAGTTGGATTTGATATCCCGCTTTATCACTACCGAGACTCCTTCAGCGGCTAACATTCTCCTTTCCCTTCCTCCCCCACAACAAACACTCTGTGAGGTGAGTGGGGCTGAGAGACTTCAGAGAAGTGTGACTAGCCCAAGGTCACCCAGCAGCTGCATGTGGAAGAGCGGGGAATCAAACCTGGTTCTCCAGATTACGAGTCCACTGCTCTTAACCACTACACCATGCTGGCTCCCCATAGTGCAGGGGTAATAGCAGAAAATGCCAGGGGCAGAGGATTTTAGGGACTGGGCGCCACACCAGGAAGGAATCGGGTGCCATCTGTTAGGGCTGGGCTGACACTGCTGTGTTTGTCCTGCAGACGATGATCGCAATGTGTGTGTGCTGTCTTCACACGCAGTAATTGTGGATTTGCTGGAGGGGTGGCGAAGGGAGAGGTGGTGACTGAATGACTGCGATTCTCTCTGCAATCCATGTGAACTCTCCTCTTCCCCGTCCCTCACCAAAGCTCTAAATCAAGGCTTTCCCCCTGCCAAAAGAGGTCACACGGTTACCGGAGAAATAAATGGGAAGCCTCATGCAGCCTGTCATCTCATTTCGATGTGAAATGCAGCATTATTTTAATACCCACAGAGATGGATTATGGAAGGGGAGGGAAATTGCATTCTCCTAAACCTTCTTTGGCGATGGCATTTGTAACATGATTAAAGGTGAGCGCTGCCAGGCCTGCTCCACCCCCCACCCCGGTCTCTTCCTCTTGCTTCCTCCACTCCAGAAATATATATATATTTCTGAAAGGAGGTACCCCTTAGGCCGCAGAAGGGAACATAGTGGCCTCAGAGAAAGAGCATGGATGCAGCCAGATGCAATCGTAAAGATGGAAGGAACATCTAGCACAACCCCCAGAAATGCAAGGATCACAGCTAAAGGATCCCGTCAGATGGTCACTTCTGAGGAAGGAGAGTGGGGGAAGCCACAGCTCTTGGTTGTTGGTTTTTTTTTCCGGACTACAGTTCCCATGATCCCTGGTCCTTGGCCATGCTGGTTGGAGAGTGATTGGAGGCAGCTGCAGTTCAACGACACCAGGAAGTCTGCAGGCTCCCTTTGCATCGCCAAACCATATAGTCATGGTCTGGAAAGAGATGGTCAGGTCTGTGGCAATGCAGAGCTGAGTCCGTCCCATCGGATGTCAAGGAAATAAACAGCTATCTGACTTTCAGGAGACACCTGAAGGCAGCCCTGTTTAGGGAAGTTTGAAGTTTTATTCTGTTTTAATGTTCTGTTGAAAGCCGCCCAGAGTGGCTGGGGAAACCCAGCCAGATGGGCGAGGTCGAAATAAAATAATAATAATAATAATAATAATAATAATAATAATAATAATAATAATAATAATATATTATTATTATTATTATTATTATTATTATTATTATTATTATTATTATTCATCCCACCTTTGCAGACATCGACCTCCCACATTCAGGACTCAAGAACTGTAAGTCACCCCGCATGTTTGGGTGCCTAGAGTCGTCCCCCCCCCCGCTGTCTTCTCCTGCTTTGTTCCTTTTAATGCTTCATTGCTATTTGCTTCCGCAGCTCATTTCCCTTGTCTTCATTTCTAGATCTCCCAACTCCCAGAGCACCCCGCCCCTGGCATAAACCCACCGGAGAAAGATCTAAGTTTGCACAGATTCCCCTTTAATCACCGTTTAACTTGTTAAAAGGGAATCTCGCCAGAGGTAAAGTTCCCCAACCTCTCGAGAGCTCCCTGGACATCATTTGAATTCCAATTATCTGTAGCCAAGAGACATGTGCAGAAGGGAAAATATCCACTTCAAGCAGGAAATCACATTCTCTTCTGGTTGGCCCCCACCTCATTTCCCATTTTCCTCCGTCTTCTCTCTCTCTCTCTCTCTCTCTCTCTCTCTCTCTCTCTCTCTCTCTCTCCTCCCCCCAAAAAGTATTAGAGCTTAGTGATTTGGAGGGAATCCCCTGTTACGTAAGTGTGCATTAACAGGAACAGAAAACAGGCTGATTCCTTATTTAGATGGAGGGGGGGCAACACATCTCCTATTTAATTTGGGGGTAGGGGGACTCTAAAATAAGGTTACCAGATTTTTTTTTTTTCAATGAATCCGGGGACAGTTTTCAGCTTCCTACTAGATAGATGGATTTTGTCAGGGGACTGATTTGTAAATCCGGGGACTGTCCCCGGGAAACGGGGATGTCCGGTAACAGAAGAGGATCTGTTTTGAACACGGAAGATCCTGGGTTCCGATCGCAACACCTGTGATTGGATTGCTCAAGGTGATGGGGTGAATAAATACATAATTGCAATAATTTCTGTTGGTTGGCACCTGTCTGTCTCGGAAGACAATGGAGGAGTGAGAGGTCAAACTGTTGGAAGGTTGCAGCGCCTGCTGTGGCTGCAGAGACCGATATGGGAGAGACATGTTTTGTTGCAGCTGGGGCAGATGAAGGGGTCCGGTTGTGCTGCTGCAGATGCACCATGATGTTTCTTTTCTCTGCGCTCCTCCCAGCAGTCATTTCTCCTCTGGTCACTGCTATGGATGTATTGTACCACCTGACTGTTGTGTCTCCAGACACTGCGGTCATCTGCAAGGAATTCCCACACGGCAAGGTTGATACTGCCAGGCTTCAGGTCACATGTTTGCAGACATCTTTGTAATACAGAGTTGGTCTGGAGAGGTGTGCCAAAGTTTGTACAGTGGTACCTCAGGTTACAGACGCTTCAGGTTACAGACTCCACTAACTCAGAAATAACGCTTCAGGTTAAGAACTTTGCTTCAGGATAAGAACAGAAATTGTGCTCTGGGGGCACAGCGGCAGTGGGAGGCCCCATTAGCTAAAGTGGTGCTTCAGGTTAAGAACAGTTTCAGGTTAGGAACGGACCTCCGGAACGAATTAAGTTCTTAACCCGAGGTACCACTGTACAGACTCTTTTTTAAATACCAACTGATGTGGAAATTTGGTGGAGTAAACTCAACTGAAACTGGGGAAAAATTGGAAACCGATAGAAACAAAAAATGGGTACATTTGTCCATCACCAACTGCAGACCTGTTAACAATTCATTGTCCCTTGCAATGTTGACTCCATCTCCCCACCCCTGCTTTGTTCACAACTAGTTCTGGATTTATGTATAAGCTAAACAAGCTATAGTTTAGGGCCCCACTCTCTTGGGGGCTGTGGCGATCACACAGGGTCCCCGGTCGTTTGACGGACTATTGATCCCTGTGCCACCACGACGCTTTGCTGCCACCAACCAGGATCCCCTCCCTGGTAATAACTTTCACAGTCAGGGTGCAATTTTAAACAAAATAATAAGTGTTTATTTAAAAACTTCAACAACTTAAGAAATTGGTTACAACCCTGCCTACGCTCACCACTATACCTCACCACCAACCCTCACAATCAACCACCACCCACCAACCAACTCCCTCGATCAACTGCTCTTCATCAACTCTCTCAACTCCCCGCTCTCTAACTCTAACTGACTCCTTCAGCTGCCCCTAGCTCCTCCCCCCTCTGTTTATTGGTTAGCCTAGGGCCAGCCACTTAACCCCTTACTTACTCCTTCTCCTATATGTATACCCTAGGAAGGGCAAACGCCACATACCTCCCCCCTTAAATAAGTTTGATTCAGGAGGGATAACTGCACAGAGTTATACTCCTGATCAAACTGTGTGACACCTTAATTCAAACAAACATTTTCTATGTTTACTAACCTTAACTCTTCATCTTATACTGGCTTAATAATTGTTTTTTTCCACATTATATACAATAGTTCATGCAATATTAGACCTTTAGTTAATTGCAAGAAAATTCATAACTGTCCATTTTAATCTTTGCCTTCGGGTCTTCGTGATAAGGCATCTGCAACGATGTCCAGGATCCTTTCACGCTCCTTATTGTCCTTAACCGCCACAAGAAGTGTCTTTCTCTGGGCACCAGTCTGTTCTCTGCCACACGTGATGGGATGCGAGTTGTGTTTCTCCGTCATATGACACAGTCCCACTCCGATCCCTGCAGTCGATGCGTCTGTAACGATTATGGATTCCAATCTGTGTAGAGTCTTTGTTTCTCAGGGTCAAAAGCTCTCTTGGATCACCCTCTCTCTCCTTCAGGATCTCTGTTAAGTGTTGGAGCTCGATGCCTTGTGCAAACATCTCCAAGTCATCAAAAGCAGCATAAGAACTGGTTATCTGGCTTCTGAATTCATTGGGAACTGCTTTCAGAAGTTTGTGGATAGCTGCTTTTTTAGTCAGCTTGCTGAAGCTTTTTGGACAAACGGGTTTACTTAATGAAAGTAGACTAAAAAGCTCCAATTGCTTATTGCTCTTAGCAACCTCCCTTGCTGTCAGTTCATCTTTGGTCTGTGTTGAATTATCAGTTCCGACTTCAAGCAATTTGAAAACTACTTTTTTATGTCTTTGACGTGGTGGCCACGTTAATGCTGTGTAACCACGTTCATCTTGGGCATTTATTTGTGTTGCATGAGCAGCAGGGTACCCAACTTCCCACCACACAATCTCTAGAGGAGGAAACACTTTCACTTTCATAGAAAGTTGATGGGACACCCTGGCAACTATAACTTTCAGTATGTTTTTCTTTCTATATTTCCAACTGATGAATGTTTTATCATAACTTTGAATAGTTGTTCTAACTGATCTCACAGATAGGTCTCCTTTTAAAACAACTCTGACTCCTCTTGAATGGACATAACCCATAAGCTCTGGGTTGTATTTTCCAACAATCGTCACTATGGTAATATGTGACCAGTCATAAGTTTTCCAGGCCTGCCCCCCAATGTCAAATATAAAGACCTTGCATTCTAAATATGGGGCTTCCTGTTCCTCATCCCACAGGATCCCGGAAATGAGACTGTTTACTAGATCCATGTTTACTTTATATGGACGCTGACATCCTGCCATGTCACTGCATGGAGCCCCTTGGAAAGGAACTTTTGCAATTGAACAAACACGGGCCTTAATTGAACCTAGACAGGTATAATCATAGCCGTACCATGGAACACACATCACAATCTTCTTCGGATTAATGCCCATGTGAATGTATTTTTCATATTCCATCATGATGTGGTTATATGGAGCATTGGCTCTGGCTATGCATTGCGACCACATCTGACTCTGTTCATCATACGGCATAACAAATATGAAATCACAAGACTTTGCAATCCCGGTGTCAGTGTGATGGACTACCCCTTTTGCTAGTCTTGGAGTATTACTGAAAATCGTTTTAAATTTTTGTAGGTTGTTTCTTATTTCTTCCTGCTGTGAATGGGTTAAGGTAGGGGCTAGCTTAACTTCTTTTATATTACATTCTTGCTCCCCTCTCCCCTCCCAGCATGATATTTCTGCTTCTTCTGGGTCCTCTCGGATAGCACAGAGAGCCCAGCTTTCATTTCTCTGGTAAGGCTTAATCATGTTTACGTGAACTACCTTGTGCCCCTCATCCCCCTGCTGGATAAGGTAGTTTGCATTATTTATTTTGGACACGATTTGGGATGGTTCCTCCCAGGCTAGTTGCATTTCATTCCCCTTTTTGGTTGCTCTAGGCGCGGGTTGTGCCACGTCGTGTCCTAAACTCTGGGCTGGTGTGGAGATTACAGGTAAAGGACACAGTTTTGCCTTGGTTTTGTCCTGACCTGATCCCTGCCTCTGGCAAATGTCACAGGCTTGGCAATACATTCTAATTTGCTTCCCCATGCCTGGCCAATAGAAATTTTGTGCCACTCTTCGTTTGGTCCGAGTTATCCCCATATGTGCCCCAAAAATACTATTATGGGCTTGCTTTATGATTTTTTCTCTATACATGTGAGGAACCACTAGTTGTCTGCGGTTTCCTCCTCCCCCTTTATAAGGTGTGCTAAGGGCTTCACGATATAACAGCCCCTCCTCTAGGCAGAACCTCTCTGGGCAATCAGGGGTTAATGGAACAGTAGATTTTGCTGCCTCAAAACAGCTGTTTAGTCCTATGTCATTCTTTTGTTCCTGAGAGAAACTAGTCTTTTGAGTATTTTTAAAAGGTATTAGGAAGCCTGGCTCACTCAAAGTTTCAACTTGAGGACTCTGAGTGCTGCCCTCATTGGCAACTGTTTCGCTTCCCTCAGTATCAGTTGACAGTTGGCCCCCCTTGGAGCGGGTAATAACAAACACACTCTGCACATGCTCCAGGAGATCCCAACCGATAAGCACCGCAGTGGGGATTTCCTCTGAAATGGCCACTTGCCACTTTCCACTCCAGTCATGTAACTTAATGTTTACCTCAGCCATTTGGAGTCTAACTGGCTCTTTGGCGATTCCTTTTATTTCTATAGTTTTTCCTGGAATTACTTTATCGGGACTGATTACCTCAGGATGGACAATTGTGATTTGGGATCCGGTATCTCTTAACCCTAGATATTATTTGTTTTCAATCCAAATATTTTCTCCTGACTTTCTCAAGAGCAAATCATTCTGTTTAATCAAGTAACAGTGTATTACTGAGGCCTCAGGAATCTCCTCTGTCTCAGGCCTAGCTAAAGCTTCGGTTTCCGTGGCAACCTGCTTAGCCTCACCCTGCCCTACTGAGTGGATACAATAAGAGTGTTTTTGAGTGTTTGTGCTCCCAGATTTAACTTGTTCACCAGTCTTACATTCAAAGCTTCTGTGGCCCAGTTTATTGCACGACCAGCACCTCATATCTCTTCCCCCAGTATAATTAGATTTATTTTCTTTTACCTCAGAGGTATGGGTGTTAGTTTGGCCCACGTCACTTGGGCTTTTTGACTGTGGTATGTTTCCCTTTTTCATTGCCGGAGAAGAGCTTCCTTTAGCATATTGAAATTGGTTTCTGGGGTTCCCCCACAATTTCCCGCCAAATTTTGGACTATCAAATCCATGGTCCCTAATTTCATTAATTTGGTCAGCTAGGGTTGCTGCCTCCTGGATGGTTTTAGGACTTCTTTCCTTTACAAGATATTTCAGCTCCCCAGTTATGGTGGCATAAAATTGCTCCAACGCAATAACCTCTCTGATTTTTTGAATTGAATCCGCACCCTCCTGCTCTAACCATTTTTTGAGGTAATTTGTAATTTTTGCCCCCAACTGAGCATACGTTTCTTCTCTCAACTTTGTCACACTCCTGAATTTTTTTCTTAGTTGTTCTGAGGTAATTCCAAACCTCGTATAAATTAATTGTTTAAACATCTCAAAATCTGTTGACTGTTCTTCTGTCATTTGGGCGTATATTTCTGCCAGTACCCCACTAATTCTAGCCCTTAAGATCACCATTTTCTCCTCATCCTTCACTTGGAAATCTTTACAGGCTCTCTCAAATGATATCAGAAAAGCCTCTGGGCTATCTTTCTCCTTGAACTCAGGGAAACGCTTTAAATCCACTTTCCCTGGTGTTTGACTACTGGTGTTATTACTGTTGTTTTGATTCTCCATTGCTGCTAATTCTAGTTTCCTCATTTCCAACTGAAATTGCATTCTTTCTTTTTCTAATTCAAATTTATATTGTTGTTCTAGTTTCCACTTTTCTAATTCTATAGACACTTGTGGCTCTCTCGCCTCAGGTAAAATATTAGTGGCATCTTCTAAGCTCTGCTCTTCCCTCAGAGGATTCCCATTTTCCTCCCCTTCAGAGCTATCTTGAGCTGGTTCCCTCACAGGGTTCTTTGTCTTTTTAGGTGGCATATTGTGTGATTGAGGATTGACAGTTAAATTAACAAAATAAGAGAAATCTCCTCTCAGCACTGTTCCCCCTGGCTAGGTTTCTCCAGACTCGGGTCTCAAAGTTCTGCTATGGGTCTTCTCTCTACCCGTTAAGCTTACTTCCTCCGACCCCAAGTCAAAACTCTCTGCCAGAACAGATTTGTGAGCTCTCTTTTCACCTTTTGTTATCTTAGCCTTGCAGCGTCCTTGGGTAACCACAACTACACCCCCCCGGGCTAGGTTATCACTTCACAGATTTACCCTTTCCCTTCTCCAGGTGTATTGTTTAACCCCAGCTGCTTCTGCCAATTTTGTGGTGAACAGGCACAACGATTTCAATATCCCTCCACGGGCTTATTGATGTCTCCTGCTGGCGTATTGATCTTATCCCGCCGCTGCCGCCAGTTTTGTGGCGATCACACAGGGTCCCCGGTCGTTTGACGGACTATTGATCCCTGTGCCACCACGACGCTTTGCTGCCACCAACCAGGATCCCCTCCCTGGTAATAACTTTCACAGTCAGGGTGCAATTTTAAACAAAATAATAAGTGTTTATTTAAAAACTTCAACAACTTAAGAAATTGGTTACAACCCTGCCTACGCTCACCACTATACCTCACCACCAACCCTCACAATCAACCACCACCCACCAACCAACTCCCTCGATCAACTGCTCTTCATCAACTCTCTCAACTCCCCGCTCTCTAACTCTAACTGACTCCTTCAGCTGCCCCTAGCTCCTCCCCCCTCTGTTTATTGGTTAGCCTAGGGCCAGCCACTTAACCCCTTACTTACTCCTTCTCCTATATGTATACCCTAGGAAGGGCAAACGCCACAGGGGCCCCTAAAAATGTAAAGGGAAAAAACCTGGATGTACATTTCCAAAATGTAAGATAAAAAACAAATAAAACCTACATACAGCAACAGTGTTTTGTGTTGTGTAGGCTCCTATGATGTAAGTAATGGGCCACGCCTGCTAGCCTGCTCCCTGAAATATCACTGGTTTGCTCCTTTCTATATATAGGGTGCCTACATTCTGCATGGACTGGTTGCATGGCAACAGCTGCAGACTGCAGTGCAGCACAGTTGAATGTATGTCAAGCTGTTGTTACAGGTAGGTAGCCGCGTTGGTCTGCTGTAGTAGAAACAAAATAAAAAATTCCTTCCAGTAGCACTTTAGAGACCAACTAATTTTGTTATTGGTATGAGCATTCGTGTGCATGCACACTTCTTCAGATGCACTGAAACCGAAGTCACCGGATATTTAAGGGTCTGGTGACTTCTGTTTCAATGTATCTGGTCAAGCTGTTGTACCTGTTATCTAATATTAAAGAGTGCTTGTAGACTGATGATCAGGCAGCATAGACTAAGGGTATGAGTCTTATGCCTACTGATTGATTTCATGTAACACATAATTTATTTATTTTGATCCCATTATGGCTTTAGATACCTATTAGGTCCAGAAATGACCATATAGCATCTATTCAACGCACACACACACGAAAACACAAACAAACAAACAAACAAACAACAGCAGCAATTAGTTGTTGACAAGGGACAGCAGGCCATATAAAGGGCCCCATTACCTTCAGTAGCTTAAAGGTAAAGGGACCCCTGACCATTAGGTCCAGTCGTGTCCGACTCTGGGGTTGCGGCGCTCATCTCGCTTTACTGGCCGAGGGAGCCGGCGTACAGCTTCTGGGTCATGTGTCCAGCACGACTAAGCCACTTCTGGCAAACCAGAGCAGCGCACGGAAACGTCGTTTACCTTCCTGCCAGAGTGGTACCTATTTATCTACTTGCACTTTGACATGCTTTCGAACTGCTAGGTGGGCAGGAGCTGGGACCGAGCAATGGGAGCTCACCCCATGGCGGGGATTCGAACTGCCGACCTTCTGATCGGCAAGCCCTAGGCTCTGTGGTTTAACCCACAGTGCCACCCGCGTCCCCCTAAATAGCGTAGGGCCTCATCAAACCTCAATCCGTCCCTACTCAAGATGATCTCTAGTCCCACTTCTGTCTTCCTTCTCATTCTCCTTTTCCCCAAACTATCTCTTTCTCCTCCTCCTCCTGTGTTGGGGCTCTTCCAAAGATAAGATTCAGCAACACAGAACAATTAAAAAGAGTCCTGTGACATACGTTTCCCCCCTCGCTTGTGTGTGTGTGTGTGTGTGTATGTATATATATATATATATATATATATATATATATATATATATATATATATATATATACACACACACACACACACACACACACAGCACACACAGTAATCTCTTGCATTTCTGCCTGTAACCATCCTATTAATGCTTCAATTGCTCTTATTGACATAATGATACCTTTCTTCTCCTTTTTTTTTCTTTTTTGGCGAGGCTAACAATGTAAATATGCTCAAGGAACAGCCAGGGAGCGGAGATAAGACGATTCCTGCGCCCAGGGGATGCACACGAGATGGGGAGTAATAGGAGAGCATTATGCATTTTGCTCATCAACAGTTTTTCAATAAAAGACGATCTCAAAATTGAAGCGTCTTTCAGCATATTAAACCTGGAGCTGGGAAGCAAATTGGAAATAGCAGGCAGGCTACCCTTGGTGGGTTCTTATTAGGGATGTTTTCTGTAGCAATCAACTATACGAAACTTGGTTTGATTAGAGAGGAGGGGAACGGAGGATGCCTCAAAATACGTTGTTGGAGGTTTGTTATTTATTTATTTATTTTTACCTGAGAAAGGCTCAGGAGCAAACTATTGTAGGAGGGAGAAGGCTTGTAGCTTGGTGGTGGGGACTATGCTTGGCATGCAGAAGGTCCCGGATTGAATCCTGAGCATCTCTGGGTATGAGAGCTGTGAAGAGCTGCTCCTAGTCAGCATAGTAGAAAATGCTGAACTAGATGAACCAGTGCTTTGACTTGGCTGCTTTCTATATGCCTGGGCTTGAGTTAAGAAGGGTTGCCAGCCTATATCTCTTTGTAAGGTTTCTGCAGATGTAAAGGTGATAAGGGTTCTGCCTGCTGCATTTGTTGTTCAGTCATTTCCAACTCTTCGTGACCCCATGCACCAGAGCACGCCAGGCACGCCTATCTTTCACTGCCTCCTGCAGTTTGGCCAAACTCATGCTAGTCGCTTCGAGAACACTGTTCAACCATCTCATCCTCTGTCGTCCCCTTGACATGAGTCAACAGTGTGATGCAGCAGCTAAAAAACCCAATGCAATTCTGGGCTGCATCAATAGGAGTATAGCATCTAGATCAAGGGAAGTAATAGTGCCACTGTATTGTGCTCTGGTTAGACCTCACCTGGAATACTGTGTCCAGTTCTGGGCACCACAGGATACTGACAAGCTGGAACGTGTCCAGAGGAGGGCAACCAAAATGGTCAAAGGCCTGGAAACGATGCCTTATGAGGAACGGCTTAGGGAGCTGGGTATGTTTAGCCTGGAGAAGAGAAGGTTAAGGGATGATATGATAGACATGTTCAAATATATAAAAGGATGTCATAAAGAGGAGGGAGAAAGGTTGTTTTCTGCTGCTCCAGAGAAGTGGACACGGAGCAATGGATTCAAACTACAAGAAAGAAGATCCCACCTAAACATTACGAAGAACTTCCTGACAGTAAGAGCTGTTGGACAGTGGAATTTGCTGCCAAGGAGTGTGGTGGAGTCTCCTTCTTTGGAGGTCTTTAAGCAGAGGCTTGACAGCCATCTGTCAGGAATGCTTTGGTGGTGCTTCCTGCTTGGCAGGGGGTTGGACTGGATGGCCCTTGTGGTCTCTTCCAACTCTATGGTTCTATGATTCCTTGTGCCCGCCCTCTTTCCCAACATCAGGGTCTTTTCCAGGGAGTCTTCTCTTCTCATGAGGTGGCCAAAGTACTGGAGCCTCAACTTCAGGATCTGTCCTTCCAGTGAGCACTCAGGGCTGATTTCTTTAAGGATGGATAAGTTTGATGTTTTTGCAGTCCATGGGACTCTCAAGAGTCTCCTCCAGCACCTTGCATAGGGTTGCCAAATTAGTTCTGTCTATTTATTTATTTTTTAAATATACACTTATTAGCATGTTCGTATGCCACTGTTCTGTCGTAGATGGCATTCAAGGCCACTAAACGCAAGTCAGACATGAGTCAAACAATCATCATAAAAGCATAAAACAGCAGGGAGGGAAACACCAGCAAAATGCTAAATTGCATCTTTAGGAACAGCTGGAACAGATTGCATGAATTGAGAAAAGCCTAGCAGCCAAGGTGCCAAGCGGAAGGAATCGCCAGGTGATCAACAGTCCAATCCAAGGCAAATGATTTTTTTTAATGACTTTAAAGTGAACAACTTATGCCAAATGAAATAATATAAAATAATTTATTTACATTACAACATTACCCACTGGAATCAGCAGATAATAATTTAACAGACGTTCACCCTCTGCGATTGCAATATTATTATGATCATTTCTTCCTCTTCTTCTTTTGTAGCAAGGTAAACATGTACCGGTACCTCTATTTATTTATTTTCCTATTTTAACCCCTGCTTCCCTTCTGGCTTTCAAATGGGAAATGATTTACAGTCAAGACCACAGCCCTTTGCACACTTACTTGAGAGTAAGCTTTATTTAACTTGATGGAACTTACTTCTGAGTAAACATGTTGTGTATTCATTTGCTTTTTCCACGGTCTCTTATTGCCTAGTTATTAGATGGCATCTGTAACCATGAATGCCAGTTTTTTGGGGGTTTTTTTTATAGAAAACCCTACCTATAAAGAAAATCACAGCTGCTTCTAAGTCCCCCAAATATGCACCCCAGTCTTTGGCAAAGCAAATATATGTGTTAACTAAATGGGAAGTGTTAACACAAGGTGGAGAACTCATGGTCCTCCAGGTGTTGCTGAACTCCAGCTCCTATCATCCCTGTTCATTGGCCATGCTGGCTGGAGCTGATGGGCTTTGGAGTCCAGCAACATATGGAGGTGCCTGCAGGTTCTACATCCTTGCGTTGCTAAAACTCCAAGAAGGTCCCTAATTTTTTATTGACTTTCATAATAACATCAACAGCATACATGCAAAGAAAAAGACAAACAGACAGACATACACACGAACAGATAGACTGAAAATAAAATACATCATTCTTATAATCGTCACAATATGTTCTTCACAAATTGTTGTTGTTGTTCAGTCGTTCAGTCGTGTCCGACTCTTCGTGACTCCATGGACCAGAGCACGCCAGGCACGCCTATCCTTCACTGCCTCTCGCAGTTTGGCCAAACTCATGTTAGTAGCTTCGAGAACACTGTCCAACCATCTCATCCTCTGTCGTCCCCTTCTCCTTGATCTTTCCCAACATCAGGGTCTTTTCTAGGGAGTCTTCTCTTCTCATGAGGTGGCCAAAGTACTGGAGCCTCAACTTCAATAGACTTGAAATTTTCATAGACAAAGAAGGTTCCTGTTTCTGGCCCTGTTGACATCATCCAGTTCAGTATGTGTGTCTCTCGTCTTTCTTCAAACGACGCAGTAGTAAGGGTGTCTTTCCTCTTTACTCACCCAGCAAGTTTTGTTTTCAACAAAATGTTCATTAGGAGGACACCTCCACCCAGGGATGGAGAAAGTTCATGCAAGCAATCAGCGCTGGTTAACTCGAGTATGAAAGATTCCTTGTCTCTGGTGTAGCTCTCAGTCCTCCCTCACCGTGTACATTACTACCCTTTAACCACACATTAGAAGAATTTATCAGACACTCTGATGTTCAGGTCATCACCTTAAGGATGATCAGAGACGGGGGGGGGGGATCTATCAAAATTTTGAGGTTCTGTGATTTTAAAGTCGGCAAAGGGATTTCGCGTTTTGGACCTTGTCTTATTTATTTATTTTTTAATTGTTACTGAAGTATTGGGTGTGGAGACACCCAGGACTCGATGGGCCATTGGCCCAATCCTGAGGCATCTTCTTATGTTGTTGCTCAAAGTGGGCGAACGAAAATAACACCAATTCCAGGGCTAGGAGACATAAGAAGCTAGAATGAAGATGCTAAATTTATGTAGCCTTGGGAGGAGGGGTTTTTTTTTTTTTTGGCAGGGAAGTGATTGCACTCTCTATAAATACCTTCAAAGTGACAATAGACATGAAGAATGGGTAATTTATTTACAGCAATGGGTGACATGATATCCGTCAATATGGCCGAAAGTGGAGGATGCGGACATTTAGAGTTGAGATCAGGCCGGCGTTTAGCGTTAGGACGCCCTGGGCACCAGGATAGATCCCCCAGGGGGCATGATCAAGGAGCGCAATCTCCCCTGAAAGCTCCATAGCGGAGACCCATCCGTGGAAATAAGGTCAGCTTAATAACCCCGTGCCCGTGAAATATAAGCCAATTGCGACTTCAAATTATCTCCTGAGCCCCTGGTGCCAACAAATAAACCCTTATTTCAATGTTTCCCAAGAGAGCATTTAGATTACAGACAACTATACTGCAGTACACAACTTCCAAGCGGAATAATCAATTCGAATTATAGGACGGGCACATTTTTCAAAGTCAGAAAGTGAATCCCAGCATTGCTCTGTAGCTCCTGCTTGTCTAAACAAATTGGGGATGGAAAGGTGGACATGACAGTGTAGGTGTTTTGTGTTTGTTTGTTTGTTTGTCCCCCCCCCCGGGGTTGTTCCCCCACCTGATAAGGGTCACTTTGCCAAAACTTTCTTCCTTTCATCCTTTCTTCCTTGCTTTCCTTTTGTGTGGGAAATACAGGCTGCCCACTTCTACAGTAGTACCTCGGGTTACAGACACTTCAGGTTACAGACTCCGCTAACCCCAAAGTAGTACCTCTACTACTTTACCTCAGGATGAGAACAGAAATTGTGCCCCGGCGGCACAGCAGCAGTGGCAGGTCCCATTAGCTAAAGTGGTGCCTCAGGTTAACAACGGTTTCAGGTTAAGAGCGGACCTCCGGAATGAACTAAGTTCTTAACCAGAGGTACCACTGTATATCATATTTAAAAAGGTAAAGGGACCCCTGACCGTTAGGTCCAGTTGCGGACGACTCTGGGGTTGTGGCGCTCATCTCGCTTTACTGGCCGACAGAGCCAGTGTACAGCTTCCGGGTCATGTGGCCAGCATGACTACGCCGCTTCTGGCGAACCAGAGCAGCACATGGAAATGCCACTTACCTTCCCGCCGGAGCGGTAACTATTTATCTACTTGCACTTTGACATGCCTTTGAACTGCTAAGTTGGCAGGAGCAGGGATCAAGCAACAGGAGCTCACCCCGTTGCGGGGATTTGAACCACCGACCTTCTGATCGGCAAGCCCTAGGCTCTGTGGTTTAATCCACAGTGCCACCCGCGTCCCATTCTATATAATATTAATGATTATTTATTTGTTTGTTGTTTTTATATCCCCCCCTTTTTCCTCCAAGGAGCTCAAGGTGTCATACATGGAGTTTTTTCCCCATCCTCAATCAATCCCCATAACCCCCCTGTGAGGGACGTTAGGCTGAGAGGCAATAGCTGGCCCCCAACATCACCCCCAATGATCTTCATGATGGCCAAGTGGAGAGTTGAACCCTGATCTTCCAGGTCCTGGTCTGGCTAACTGCCATGCCAACACGGCCTCTTGACACAATATCCAGGCAGCATACAACAGTTTATATATAAAATCCCATAAAAGGCAACACAAAATAGTCATGATAAAGGAATTGGTGATGAGGACAAATCTCAGACGTGTATATTTGGTGGGATGGGGAGGATGGAGAGGGAAGGTTAAAAGGAGCTTGGTTTGTATCTGGGCTTCTCCATCTCTCTTTGACATCCAATTTTTCTAAGTGGGGAGGCGTCCCAGCAAGGCCCCATTGAATCTGCCTTTTTAAGGATTTTCTTACAGTTTCTCATTATTCCCAGTCTTTATCTCTCTGTATTTCCTTATCAGTCTGGCTCATCCAGATGGGGGGAGGTGTGTAGTGCAGCACCCAAAAGATCTCGGGTTTAAGCTCCGACATCTTTGGGTAGGACTGCGAAGAGCTCTTCCCTAAACCGTTGGAGAGCCGGTCACTATCTAAAATACCAAATCGGGTAGACCTTCTTCTTCTTCTTCTTCTTCTTCTTCTTCTTCTTCTTCTTCTTCTTCTTCTTCTTCTTCTTCTTCTTTTTCCTCCTCCTTCTCCTCCTCCTCCTCCTTCTTCTGTGATCCTTTGTAGCCAAGTAACATTGTCTTCCATGAACACGGTTTTAACAATAATTCTGTAAGTGACTGGACGGGAGTTTCTGGGCGGGAGTTGATCACGTGCCTTCCTCTTAGCACGTTTCTCCCTTGCTTCCTGAGTTCGAGTGTCTTCAAAGCCCATGACACCTTTGGTAAAGGCTGTTCTCCAATTGGAGCGCTAGCAGGCCAGTGTTTCCAAGTTGTCAGTGTTTATACTACATTTGATAAGATTTGCCTTGAGACAGTCTTTGAACCTCTTTTGCTGACCACCAGCATTACGCTTTCCATTTTCAAGAATGGAGTAGTTGCTTTGGAAGACAATAACCAGGCATCCACACAACATGACCAGTCCAACGAAGTTGATGTTAAAGAGCCCGACTTCTGATATAGGTCAGGTTCCTGTGTTCCTGATCCTGCAGCAGTGGGGAATGGGGGTGTTGAAATGCTACTTTTGTTCTCAGAAATGAGAGCCATTGGGATGGAAGAAGTATTTTTGGGATTACTCTGGATCATCTCCAAGGTATCCTTTACAACTCCATCTCTGTGGAATAGTGATTTGGTGTTTTGGCTTTCAAAACACAGGGGAAATATTTCTCACCCGCGGAGGAAACTTAGAATCATGGGCACCATGTCTGTGAAATGGCAATTTGGTGTGTTGCCTTTCAAAGAAACAGTGATAAACCTCCAAGTGGGGTCACTTTGTACCATGTTGTAGGTACAGTAATACCTTGGATCCCGAACGCCTTGGCTCCCGAAGGATCGAAACTTGGAAGCGAGTGTTCCGGTTTTTGAACAATTTTCAGAAGCCGAACGTCCGGTGTGGCTTCCACGGCTTTCAATTGACTGCACGACACTCCGGCAGCCAATTGGAAGTTGCGCCTTTGTTTTTGAACGGTTTTGGGAGTCGTACGGACTCCTGGAATGCATTCTGTTCGAGAACCAAGGTACGGCCATGCTGGAGTGATACTCTGTGTTTTGTTTTTGTTTTGTTTTTCTAGCCAGCTATGACAGCCAGAACAGTTTGCTGGCTGGTATAACACAACAGAGCCTCAAGAATTATTAGGATATAATTCAGGCAGATGGGGAAATATTTAAAAATGGGCTGCTCTGCAATTTTATTTTATGCTTTAAATCCCAGTCGATGTTCCCATTGACCAAAGATCTGGGGAAAGATTTGCTTGGGTCATTTTCTGGGTGTGCAGAGGCTGCCTGTTTCCCTAGAGGACTGCAAGTTTCACTCTGCCATGATGTATGTTCGTATTGTGATTAAAATTTCTGCTGGTTAAATAAAATGGGCTCTTTAAAAAGAAAAAGAAAAATAAAGAATATCAGGCTGCAGAGAGGAGGAGGAGGAGGAGGAGGGGAGTGTTTATGCTTCTGCTCTGCTTTATTATTATTCTCCTTCACTCGTGTTGCTGTAGGACCATCTGTTGGCATTGTAGATAAAGCCATCAGTTGAGGAGGGGAGGGAAGCACAGAGCTCTATATAGACACAGGCGAGGATCTCTTTTAAGGAAGATGCTGGAGAATTTGCTGGAGGCACAACTGCAGTGTGCCAGCATGACCATCACTGCCTAGAAACAGCCTTGATTGGAGCATCCATCCCATCAAATGCCAAGTGTCAGGGATTGGCTGGATGAGGAGGGGTTTAGATCCTGGGTCCTGGTGGTGGACAACAGGACACACCCCAGAGGAGGGGAAGAGGTGGGAAGTACAGGAGACTGGGAGCTTGGAGGATGAGGAAGAGGAGGAAACAAGCAGGTGCCCCAATACACAGTGGAGGGGAAAAAATCAGGAATCAGCAGCTTTGCCGCTGAGCCACCCTGGCAGCTTTTCTGCTGACAGCCTGAAAGCCCCACCCCAAACTCCCAGAACAAGGTATTTGATGTATATCACAGAGCAGAGAGCCAGGAAGAAACAGAGAGGGTCCCTTGGGGCTGTCCATAGACAGAGGGAGCGGCCTGACACAGAGGGAATTGGGATACAAGACAGTATGAACAACTGCTCCACCTAGGTGGAGCATATCTCAGAGGTCTCTGTATGTTCTCTGTTCTGCTCCCTTAATAAAGAAACTCCAAGCTAGCTGGTGTTTCCCTGTCTTTCCCTGAACTGCTAACATGCTGCTCTCCAGGGCAGCTCCCTTGACATCCGATGGAGGCAAGTTGATTGATGACCAGGAAGCAAAACAACAACAACAACAACAACAACAACAACAACAACAACAACAACAACAACAAAAATCCAACCTTCTTCCCTCTGGCAGTGTCCCAGAAGAACATCCCACTAGAGGTCCGGTGTAGCATAGTGGTTCGAGTGTTGAACTAGGACATAGGAGAGCAGGGTTCGAATCACCACTTGGGCATCCTGAAGCTCGCTTGGTGACCTTTATTGGAAGCACCGGGGGGGGGGGGAACCGCACAACCCCCAGATTGAGACAAAACTCTCCAGCCGTCTTCCTCTGGAATGCAGCACAGGACAGTCATAACTCTTCAGTCCCATTGCGCAGCAGCGACACATATCCAAAAATATTTGCACACTCAAACAGTAGAGTAATGCTGTAAGCTGAGGCTATGAGGTGTGGCATCTAAGTAATTTATTAAGCAATATATACAGGACAAAGCAATCATGGCGTCCTCTCACATCTTCTCCAAGAGGAGAGAGCAAAAATAGAAAAGTACAATACAATGGAAGAGACAGGACTGGCTTCCGTTTCCCACACTTTCCAAGCATGGAATGTAAACACAGACATGTGATGTAACAATCACACATCCAGCAACGGGAGAGAATGAAAATGCTGGCAACCCTGGGCCTAACCTCCCTCACAAGATTGTTTTGAAGGAGATCAGGGGGAAATTGTGTACACCACTTTGGTATAGAAATGCAATTTGATTGAGTGATTGATTAGTTAAAATAGGAATGTGTGAAGAGCCCAGGTGGAGTAGTCCGTCTAGTCTAGCATCCTGTCCTCACAGTGGCCAAACAGATGCCCATGGGAAGCCTGAACACGGGACCAGGGTGCAACAGCCACACTCCTCTCCTGTGGGAGAGGTAGAAGGGAGATAGAAACCAGGTTCCTTGGTTAGTGACCACTGACCTCCACAAGTTTGTCGGACCCTCTTTTAAAGCCATCAGAATTGGCATCTATCACTACATCTTGTGAAAGGGAAGTGAGTAAGCCTTGTTGACTTCATTTGGGCTTGTTTCTCAGTAGACATGATTAGGAATGTAGCCCAAGTTGGGAGCCCCCAGCACATCTTATTTAAAAGAAGATTAAGCCAAAGAGGTTCACGCAAACAAGGACAGTCCCCCTCTCTGAAGTTGGTTGGGCAAACCCATTTCTGAGGATCCCCAATCTTCCAGGAGAGCCCAGTGTGCAGAGATTCATTTGTAGCTGGAATAGCAACCCCTCCACACAAGATATGATTGAGGAGTCCCAAAGGGATTCTGGAAAAAAATACCTGTAACAGCTTATCCAGTTAATTTTGTCGAAACTGCCAAACTGACCCACAAGAGAACCCGAGGCACTGTTTGCAGAATCATTTCCCCTGGGATGAAATAGAGGATGTCAGGACCCCTCTCTCCACCCTAAGACTCTCCTTTGATTCCCCTTAGCCTCTGCTTCACCCTTCGGATGTGTGCTTTGCAATGCACGAAAATCCTTCATTCCAGTTAACAGTTTCAGTGAACCTGACTTAAGTGCTAGTCAGCATCAGTCCAAAGTGAAGTGCCAGAAATTGCTAACGGGAGCCAATTCTTTGACTTCCAGTTGAGCTATTTGTTGTTATGAAACCCTCGGAGCGATATGCAAAGCAAAAAGAGAGCGCAAGAAAGCAAATTATACACAAAGACAAGCCCATCTGCATCCAGAATTAAGGAGCCACATCAATAAGGGGGGGGGGGGATGTGTTCATCCATGCCTATTTTGCTGCACACCTACTGAATTTTCATGCTTTCGAGTGAACCATATTTGATTATTTTGCTTTCTTTTAGAAAGCAGATTATTTTCGGCAATGAGAAGTTGTGAAGGAGGGGAGGCATAGATAACAGAGGAGAGGCCGGGAAGTATTCCAAAGAGACTTTGATGGAAAGCCAGGAGAGAACAAGAAAGCTCTGGGCCATTGACTTGTTTAAAAATGGATATGCTGCCTATCCAGATGTTTGAGGCTAACAATCAAAGCAATCAATGAATACTCATATCAATGCATACATCCCCTTTGGCTATTTTTCTTTATTGATTTATTTATTTTTGACTGTCTTTATTTTTATTTAAATATTTATTAGCCACCCTTTTCATAAGAATACAGCAAGGGAAAACTGCAGCAACTTTGATAAAACATTAATAAATGCATCGGGGGAAAATAAAGTTAGCTTCTTTCCAGCAAGTCAGGTGTTTTTGCTTTCCCCCATAAGGCATAGTATTGCTTTGCTCACCCTTCAAAATGGAGGTGTCGGGGATTGAACCCAGGACCTTTTGGCGTGCAAAACATGTGCCTTGCCTCTTGAGCTCTGGTCCCCGCAGCAGAGAAAACCAAATCCCTACTAGTGGTGAGAACTCCCTACTGAATTTAGCCTAAAGTAGAATGAACAATATTGCAAATTTAGAGCTAACAGAGCTCTGTTCATGTATCACCTTAGAATGAACCCACAGTCCAACTTGCAGCCCTTTTTTGGGTGGCTCTCGGTGACATTTGATGCCCAGGCCTCCCACTGCCTTGCAAAGCCAGGTAAGTGAGGCACCAGGCTCTGGCAGGGTCCTAGAGCCCTCCCTCCTTCCCGAAGCCTAGTTAGCAGTTTTCCAGCTTTGGGAAGGAGGTGGAAAGGTTCTAGGACTCTTCCAGAGCATCACACCTCCTTCTCAAAGCCTGGCGCCTCCTTTAGCTGGCTTTGGAAGACAGCATGAGGGTTGGGGTTGGGGCAGGGGTGCCCAAACCTTTTTCAAAGAGGGCCAGATTTGAAGTGAACATGCATGAGGGCTGACCAAAGTTGTTGAGGGGCTGGATTAAATCAACCAGCAGGCCAGATTAGGCCACCGAAAAAGACTTTGGACATGCTGGGACATCAGATTATAGCCTCACTCCCCACCCCTGGAAAACACTCTTGCAGCCCACTTGGTATGAAAAGTTTGGCTGTGCTGCCCTAGGGCCGCCAAGATGGCGCTCTCCAGGAGTTTCTAGTCTGCAACTCTCATCAACCAGCATGGGAACCAGCAAAAGAATTTCAGAAATAGACTGGAAAGAGAAGTTGTTGAATTGCAACTTATTGTTGTTGAGTTGTTTAGTCGTGTCCGACTCTTCGTGACCCCATGGACCAGAGCACGCTAGGCAATCCTGTCTTCCACTGCCTCCTGCAGTTTGGTCAAACTCATGTTGGTAATTTTGAGAACACTGTCCAACCATCCTGAAGCTGAGGCTCCAATACTTTGTCCACCTCATGAGAACAGAAGACTCCTTGGAAAAGACCCTGATGTTGGGAAAAATTGAGGGCACAAGGAGAAGGATGAGATGCTTGGACAGTGTTCTCGAAGCTACTAACATGAGTTAGACCAAACTGTGGGAGGCAGTGGAAGACAGGAGTGCCTGGCGTGTTCTGTTCCGTGGGGTCACGAAGAGTCGGACACGTCTAAACGACTCAACAACAAAGGTTCTACTGGAATGACTTTTTTGTTTGTTTATTTCAGCATGGGATTGGTCAGGGATGATGGGAGCTGTCGTTCAGCAAAATCTTGGGGTGGGTATCACATTGGCTCCCCCTGCTTTTAGACGATCCTGTCCCCCCAACACCACAATTCATATCCCCATGATGTTATTTGTTTTCGGCATTCATTGCAGTGAAGTCACACCCAACTAAGGCAAATTACGCTCTGTGTGGCATGAAGTGAGACAGACCTGAGCATTTCATTCCGGTTTTCTGCTAACCTGGAGGCTTGACCTGTGTTTGTTAAAAGAGAAAGAGACTGGCAGCCGTTAAAGGGGGGGAGACTTTCTGATCTCAGAACCCCATTCCCATCTCTCCCGCTGCAAAGGGCTTGCTCCTCCTTCACTTCTAATGCTTAATCAATTTGTGCAGACTAGCAGCACAGAGCGGTCAACACTAGGGACTAGAGACATGGTGCAAGGAAGCAAATGAAAATGTAGAGGCAAGGGCTGCTCGGTGGAGCTAATAAGCAGAGGCGGGAGGCAGTTTGGAGGAAGGAAGGGGGTTTTCTGTGTCTGTTTCTCCCTATTCTCCCAATTCCAGGATATTTTTCTAAGCTGCACTTGCCAGAAGTTTAACTCGCAGGATAAGCTGCAGGTGTTCGCTGTGGCTGCTAAGAATGTGGGGAGATGCTTTGTGCTTCCTGCAGTTTTCTCCAAGCCCTTTAAACTGAAACTAATAAATAGCCATAGGGCTTTTTCTTCTTTACCCCCCTTAACCTTCCAGTGCTTGTAAAAAGAGCTCTTCTCCCCTGTTCATGATCTATGGAAGAGAGAGAGAGAGAGAGAGCAATTATCTCAGAGTTGCCTAACCTTCTTATCTGTCAAGGGCTGTTTTCGCTCAACGGTATTCTGTTAGGGAGACACATATGGGGAAGGTGGTGTTGGAGCCAAAGGTGAGACAGGCCACTTCCTTTCTCCTTTATTCCTGCCCTCCTCTCCTCCACCAGCCCTATATCTCTCTTTCTCCCCTTGCCCCTCTCTGCTCTTTTTCTCTGTCACGCCTTTCTCTTGCTTTCTGACTACATGTTTTCTTCCCTCCCCACCCCCATGTCTCTTCTACCCCTTCCTCCCCTTTTACCTCCTTGTCATTCACAAGAATTTGCCCAAGGGCCACAGGAAATGGGCTGAGGGCCACAGGTCACCCAACTGCAAGTTACCTGGATCTAACTATTCATAAGAACTTAAGAAGACACCTGCTGAATCAGGCCAATAGCCCATCTAGTCTAATGTCCTTTTCTCACAGCAGCTGGACTTTGAAAGCAGGATTTGAACACAAGGTCTGCTGATCCACAGCTTTTCTGCAAACACAATGCATCAGACAGCCTGATAGACATCCCTGGAACCTTGTTTTATCAAGCTATGGTAGAAGATGTTTGGTCACAACCAGGGACGAGGGTGGTGCTGTGGGTTAAACCACAGAGCCTAGGGCTTGCCGATCAGAAGGTCGGCGGTTCGATTCCCCGCGATGGGGTGAGCTCCCGTTGCTCGGTCCCTGCTCCTGCCAACCTAGCAGTTCGAAAGCACGTCAAAGTGCAAGTAGATAAATAGGTACCACTCCAGCGGGAAGGTAAACGGCATTCCCGTGTGCTGCTCTGGTTCGCCAGAAGCGGCTTAGTCATGCTGGCCACATGACCCGGAAGCTGTACACCGGTTCCCTTGGCCAGTAACGTGAGATGAGCACCGCAACCCTAGAGTCGGACACGACTGGACCTAATGGTCAGGGGTCCCTTTACCTTTACCTTTAGAGTATTCTTAATGCTGTCCTTGTCTCCAAGATCCTTTCCCTCTCTACAACTTCAGCCCTCACCCACCAATTGATTCAAGTGTAAGAGGGACGGAAGGCAGCCCCTTCCAGATATTAAACTCCTTTCTCCTTATTCATGTGGACTAAGGGTGGGGCAAAAACCCAAATCCATTCACACTTAAAAAAGAACCTGTCAAACATGCGCTTTCTGAAATGCTACGCAAACCAAAATCTGCACTTCTCTGAGTTTTGTGCTGCCGTGGTCCAGCCAAATAACAGGTGCAGAAATGCATCTGCAGGAGTAAAGTGTGCATTAAAACGCATATGCTCGTGAAACGAACATATACATTTGTATTACAATTTCTGACTGAAACTATTTAAGGAATACCTTTCTGACAGTAAGAGCTATTCCTATTCATTGGAGGCTTTTCAACAGAGGTTGCATGGCCAACTGTCAGGGATTCTTTAGTCATGATTCCTGCATTGCAGAGGGCTGGACTAGATGGCCCTTGAGGATACCTTCCAACTCTACAATTCTTCAGTTCCATGAAATAAGACACATTCACAGAACCCATCAAATAGGCCACACCAGGAATGGAAAGGCGGAGTCAGAAGTAACGGGCTGCTATTCTTGGATTTCAATAACCTAAGCTTCCCATCACCTCTCCCTCCTTCTGCCTGAAAGATAATGCGAAAACAGTAATCACACTCCAGATCTCATCTGGAAAAGTGTTCAGAGTCCCAGGCCAAATGTTCTGCTGCTGCCTTGGACCTTCTTCGTCCGTAATTGCTTTGGGCTTCTGTTCAGTGCCTTGCAGCAGGAGACTCTCCTGGCGACAGCAGCGTGTGTTGGTTTCAGGAAAGACGAGCTGGATAGGGATTATCCAGTCTAATGAAACCAAGCAGATTGCTCTGCTGCATCACAGGTAGGCAAGCAAAATGTAGCCTGCTATTCCAGAAGAGTTCTTCCTAAACTAAAGATATGGCAGGAAGTACCATGCCTTGTCCACTGAATCCACTTTATACCGAAATGCAAGGGTTTTTTGTTTTGATTTCGTTTTAAGAAAACCCTTGTCCATTCCTTCGTTGGGCATTGGATTGGCAGTGACTACTTGATTTGCTCTTCTGTGAAGTTTAGATGCTTATCTGCCTTAGTTTCAGGCTCACCAGAAGTCAACAGCGGATTGGGAAGACCGTCTAGGAGAGGCTGTGATAGGTAAAAGGATGAGACTATTATAGACGATAAATCTATCAATGGCTACAATCCATGGTCGCTATGCTCTGCCTCCATGGTCCACCCCCCCCCCCGGTGCCTCAATTTTACAGGGACAGTCCCCTAATTATGCAAGCCATCCTGGTTTCTGATTTGATCCCAAAACGTCCCTATTTCCCCAGCCAGTGCAGCTTCCGGCGAGTTTGGGGAGGAGGATTTGCCGGCATTTGCCCTGAGCAACTGTGTCGGCTGCAAAGGGGCATCCTGTTGGCGCCCCATGGCTGCCACCACTGGCCTCCTCCCTTGGGCAGCTAATGCCTAGCTGGAGAGCAGCTAAGGAGGAGAAGAGGCTGCCACTGCTGAGGTCCAGCCCCCTGAAGGGCAGGCCGAGGGCAGGGTCGCCTTGGGTGGGGAGAAAGGAGGAGCAGGGCACAAGGAGTCTTGATTTTTTTAAAAAATAAAATGCTTCGAGCATCCGCATCTGATCTTCCCGCTTTCTGAAATATATTTATTTAATTTTAAAAAAAAATATTGTCTGTGTTGTTGTTGTTGTTGTAGTTCTTGTTTTCTTTTTGTATATTTCCCAAAGAAAAATCTAGCGGCAGCTAGACTGGTGACTGGGAACAGCCGCCGAGACCATATAACACCCGTCTTGAAAGACCTACACTGGCTCCCAGTAGGTTTCTGAGCACAATTCAAAGTGTTGGTGCTGACCTTTAAAGCCCTAAACGGCCTCCGTCCTGTATACCTGAAGGAGCGTCTCCACACCCATTTTTTTTAATGCTGTATTGTTTTAACATTTGACTGGGAGCAGCCCAGAGTGGCTGGGGAAACTCAGCCAGATGGGCTGGGTACAAATAAATTATTATTATTATTATTATTATTATTATTATTATTATTATTATTATTATTATTCCGCCCTGACACTGAGGTCCAGTGCTGAGGGCCTTCTGGAGGTTCCCTCGCTGCGAGAAGCCAAGTTACAGGGAACCAGGCAGAGGGCCTTCTCGGTATTGGCACCCGCCCTGTGAAATGCCCTCCTATCAGATGTCAAAGAGAAAAACAACTACCAGACTTTTAGAAGACATCTGAAGGCAGCCCTGTTTAGGGAAGCTTTTAATGTTTGACAGACTTATGTATTTTAATATTGTGTTGGAGGCTGCCTAGAATCGCTGGGGGAACCCAGAAAGATGAGTGGGGTATAAATTATTATTATTATTATTATTATTATTATTATTATTATTATTATTATTAAATCAGGATTAAGGGGTTTTCAGAGGACGGTGGAGGGCTTGTGTGCTGTGTCCCATTGGTGGAAATGCTCTGTGGGGTGGGTGTCAGGGAATGGTCTGAAGACGAGGACTGGGGAATGCAGTCTATGGCAGACCAGCTTCTCTCCAATGGAGAGCTGGAGGGGGGAGAAGTGCCCCCCCTTGCCCACAGCGTGTTCAGAAACACACACAGAGAGAGGCAGAAGCTGAACGGCTTGTGGGGGGGGGAGTTGCCCAGTTACGAGATAATGATGACAGAAGCAGAAGGGAGGGGGCAGCAAGCTGAGACGTCTCTCGAGAGCATGGAGGAACCCAGCTCCCCTCAGACTCGGAGGTCCGAAGGTATCAGAGAGCAAAGGAGTCAGAGGGAGGGAGGAACTTCCCACTGGTGCCCAAAATGCTGCGGAAGCCGGAAGGATGATTAAACCAGGCAACTGCCCTCCTTGCAGAGAGCTGGGTATATGTGCTTGCAACACGACGCTGTCATAAAAATCTATGAACTGCTCATTAATTCTTATCTGTGAAGTTACCGAAGGGAGGGGAGGACTCTCAGAGGCATAGGAAGGTCAGGTGGTACCCAGTGCAGAAAATTTCTTGTCAAACCCCCCCCAATTGATTCCCCCCCCCTGCAAAAATGGTTTTGCCGTATTTTTCGTTCCATAGGACGCTCTGGACCATAGGGCGCACCTCGTTTTTAGAGGAGGAAACCAGAAAAAAAATATTTTTTCTGGTTTTCCTCCTCTAAAACTCATGGTTGGTTTTTTTTTTTAGAATCAGCTCAAAGTTTTACAGCTTTTTTTGCAAAGGGAAAAGCCCTGCTTTTTGAGGATCAGTTCAGATTTGTGCAGCTTTTGTAAAGGGGGAAAAGCATTGCTTACAAACCAGTAAGCACCAGTACAAACCAGTACAGACCAGTAAGCACCAGCAGGTAATAGGAAGCAAGAGGAAAGCAAACCAATACAAACCAGTAAGCACCAGTACAAACCAGTACAGACCAGCAAGCAATAGGAAGCAAGAGGAAAGCGAACCAGTACGCACCAGTACGCACCAGTACAAACCAGTACAGACCAGTAAGCACCAGTACAAACCAGTACAGACCAGTAAGCACCAGTACAAACCAGTACGCACCAGCAAGTAATAGGAAGCAAGAGGAAAGCGAACCAGTACAAACCAGTAAGCACCAGCAGTACGCACCAGTACAAACCAGTACAGACCAGTAAGCACCAGCAGGTAATAGGAAGCAAGAGAAAAGCAAACCAGTACAGACCAGTAAGCACCAGTACAAACCACTAAGCACCAGTACAGACCAGTAAGCACCAGTACAAACCAGTACGCACCAGCAAGTAATAGGAAGCAAGAGGAAAGTGAACTAGTACAAACCAGTAAGCACCAGTACAAACCAGTACAGACCAGTAAGCACCAGCAAGTAATAGAAAGCAAGAGGAAAAGTAACAGAAAACCCCAAATGGCTGAAAAACTCAATTTCCCAGGATCCTCAATTTCCCAGGATCCTACTGTGCAAGGGGCCTGGGCAGGGAAGGAAGGGAGCTAAGCTCCCTTATCTCCCTCCCGATCTCCTGCAATCAGCTGTTGAGCGGGTTCCTTTCAACAATCTCTTTCCCTCTTGTTAGCCTTTAGCTCTTTCTAAAACAGAAAAAGCAGGATCTGCCTTTCCCCCCTGGGCAATTGTGAACAGGAACTGCCTTTCCCCCCTGGGCAATTGTGAAAACAGCCAAGTGAACAGCTATTTTGGTGGAGGCGGGTCAAGATATTAACCGATATGAATGAAATTTCATATATAGCTATATAATCCCTAGTATAGTAAGATAAGACCTTTGGAGGAGGCAATTTTTTTTTTTAAAAAAAAAGTTTTTTTTATGAACCACCCTAGTAGGGCATTAATTGTTCCTTGATAATTTGTCACCCCCTCCATTATGGAAAATGGGGCGGTCCACCCCCTATGCCCCCCTTGCTACACCCCTGAGGACTCTCCATGTCGGACTGGTGGGTGATCAAAAATGGGGGCTTGAGGGTCCGTCATGGTGGAGTGAGAAATGTCCCTATTTTCTTCTGAGGAATGTTGGAGGTTAATCATGGATCCAGACAGAAATGATTCTGAATACCAGTTTCCTGGAAACCACAGGAGGGGAGAGGGCTCTTGTGCTCAGGTCCCACTTGCAGATTTCCCATAATAAGCATCTGGTTGGCCATTGTGAGAATGTGATGCTGTTGGAGATGAGACCTCGGCTTGATCCAGCAGGCTTCTCTTGGGTTCTTACGACAATGATGCTTCTGGGTACCAGTTGCTGGCGATCTCAGGAGTGGAGGGTGCTCCTGTGTTCTGGTCCTGCTTGCAGGTTCCTCATTAGGTATCTGGTTAGTCCTGTGAGGATGGGATGCAGGACACGATGAGCCTTAGACCTTCTGCACAAGGCTCTGCTCATGTCCTTCAAATAGCAACTAAATCCCATTTTAAAATATATTCACCGTGAATTTGTTTTCTCCTTTTCTGTGTTCGTTCTCCCCCCCCCCAACCCCTTGGGAATCAAGCTTGTGGGTGGATGTTTGTTAATTTAAACCTAATATGGAGTTGGAGAGCAATAGCCTGCTAGTGTAATAACTAATTTTAAATATGCATTGGCTCCATTAATAGAAAATCCGATCCCCTGTGAACTGTGGCACCCAGATGACTATTATGCTGGGGGAAATATCAGTATTGAAACCTACATAATTATTAGTACATATATAATTAATGTTTACAATATCAGCGGAACCGGAGGTTTATAAATGCATAGCTACACATACATATTTCTGTGCTTTGAGCTAATATATGTTGAAGGGCACAAATGTATCAAATTGCCGCGTTTTAATTACACAGTCTGCCCCTTTAAGAAGTGATTCAATTTTCCAGCATTTGGATTTGTAAACTCTGTTAATTTGCTGGTTCCCTTCCAAGTACTGGCGAGGTTCATTTTCTACTAACGCTTCGATATACATCCCCCCCTCCCCCCAAATGTATAGGTCTCCATACATGACATATTTAATAACCGAGGGTCTGCTGTAGTTACTGATGCAGTGGTTGTGAGCTAGTAATGAAATCTCTAGTTCAAATCTCGCCTAAAGCATGGACTTATTAAAATGTCTTAAGCAAGTCACTGTTCTCTAATCGCCAACATCCATTTGAATCACAGAGATCCCCTTTCCTTACAGAAAAAAAATTGCATTTCTTTGTGATATCTGAGAGAGAGAGAGAGAGAGAGAGAGAGAGAGAGAGAGAGAGAGAGAGAGAATATGATGGGAACAGAATTCTGCCTCTCCACAGCCACCTCCCAAATGGATGAGTATGGGGGAGTTTGTCAGGATTTTATTCCAAGACATAGAAGGATTTGAGGGCTTAAGAAAGTGGCAGAAAATACTTTTTCATGCAGTGCCTAGTTCAACTATGGAACTATGGAACCCACAAGAGGCATAAATGGCCACCATTGGATATAGCCCATAGCTAGATAGATCTTCCTATATAAATAGAAATGGAATGCTGTCATCATGCCACCCCTTTTGGAGGATTTGTAGTGCCTAATCACAGTCCTGGATTTGCAGAAGGGAAGGGAACAACAGAGAAGGCAACTTTTAAACAGCAGAGGTTTGAGTAAATCAGGGCAGGGGGACACAGAGGAACAGAGAGGGTATGATGGGCTTGAAGGCACTGTGGGGATATAGGGGCTGCCAGTCAGTGTAGGCAATATTGAGCAGCATGGAGACTCAGTATAAGGCAACTGCCTGTGTCCAACTGGTGGTGGTGGTTGTTGTTTTGCTACAGCTGTGTCAACCCTCTTATTGTGAAGTTAGGTTTTTTTCTCTGACTTGATCCTCCTTTGGGAGTCAAAGAATCATAGAATTGCAGAGTTGGAAGGGACCCCAAGGGTCATCCATCCCAACCCACTGCAATGCAGGAATCTCAGTCCTCTGGTTCTAAAGTCTGCTATGTTTTCTCCACTCCAGCAAAGTCCCAGGACCCCTTTCTCTAACCTGGCAGATGACGAAAAGATCTTCAACGGCGGAGACAGCGTGTGGATGGAACAAAACCAGGAGCATGCCCTGCTCTCCGAAATCACAGAGGAGGACCTGGAGGTCATCCGACAGCGAGAAGAAGCCATCCAGCAGATCGAGGTCAGTCACTGTCATTGCGGGGAAACTGGAAGCCTCCGGGAGTTCAGTGCTCCAGCCCTCATGGGATTTTTGGAAATGCGGAGGAATATTGAGTGTGTGTGAAGTCCTCTGTGGGAACCCTGCTACACTGAGAAATCCTCAACCATTAGTGGTTTGGGAAATACACTTGGCTGAGAAATAGTCCAATACAGCTCTTTTTGGAAGCTAATTTGGACTGTGAAAGTGCCTATTGGTGTCATGAAAATTCAGCTCATTGATTTTGCCAACAGAAAAGCAATACCATTAAAAAAAAATGTTCGTGCTTAATCAGCAGCCATTAGGCATAAAGATTATGAGTTTATATACTTGGTCTGCACAGTGATTTTAATTTAAACAGGAATCTGTAACACGGAGCCAGCCAGACACTGGCCTTGCTGGTGTTGTTGCTGTGTTGTGTTTTATGAAATTTCAGTTTTTTGGTGCCCTGTTGCCTAAAATGCCACTTTTGTACTGAAAATCACAACACATACACCCACACCCCCAAACCAGGGATTCTTTAGCCATAAGCATGCTGGATTTTTATATTAAAAATATAAATTTTCTTTAACTGACTGGAAGCTGTATTGATGTAAGTGGTTTTAGTACTGTCTTTACTCTCAGCTTTTATATATACTTTAAAAAATGTTGTCTAGCCGCCTTTGCTTTGTTGTTAACTGCCTAGAGCTTTGGGGACATTTTGGACTTTTTAGTTTAGAGGAAAGGTGAGCGAGAGGTGGCAATGCAGGAATTTATAAAGCTCCCTTGTAACACTAGAAGTCATGGGCAACCCAATGCAGCTGGATGTGGGAATATTTAGGACAGAGAAAAGAAAGTTCTTCTTAATGAAGCCCTAGTTCAGGCATCCCCAAACTCTGGCCCTCCAGATGTTTTGGGACTACAATTCCCATCATCCCTGACCACTGGTCCTGTTAGCTAGGGGTCATGGGAGTTGTAGGCCAAAACATCTGGAGGGCTGCAGTTTGGGGATGCCTGCCCTAGTTGAACTATGGAACTCGTTCCCAGGGGTGGCAGAGATGGTCACCAACTTGGGAGAGAGAACTATCTATGGCTACCAGCCAGGATGGCTGTGTTCTGCCCCTACAGTTGGAAGCATCAATGCTCCTGAAGACCAGTTGCTGGAAACCTCAGGAGAGGAGCAGGATCTTCTGATGTTCTGCTTGCAGGCTTCCCACAGGCTTCTTGGTTAGCCACTGTAAGAACAGGATGCTGGGCCAGATGGACCATTTGGCACAATCTAGCAGGCTCTTCTTACCTTCTTATAAGCTCTGCTGCATAGAATTGTACAGACATCACTATTATCTCCTCAACATGCTTCTGACTTTCCTTGAAATCCCCGCCAGCACCATCAGCACCCGCAGCTCAAATGCGAAGGCAACGCTCGTGAAATATACTCGGAGTCAAGTGTGAATTTCATGCTCTTTATTCAGCTCATAGTAGCAAGGAATGAATCTTTCCCCAAAACGTCTGCTATGTATACATTATTTACACAATGGGCCCCATGTGATTGGCCAATCAGGTTGCGGTTTCACTTCCTCCAGGAGCCTGATTGGCTGCTTTTGCAGGCCAGTCAGGTCGCTGATTCACTTCCACCTGGAGCTGGATTGGGTGGCTCCTGCGGACCAATCAGACTGCTACATTCTGGATCCTATTGTTCTCGGACCAATCAGGCTGCTGCATTCTGGATCCTATTGTTCTCGGATTCTGCTCAGTACATAACAGCTCGTATACAAACATAAATAATCAGGAGCTTCCTTGTACTCTCACGCCATCTTAGTCAGCGTGGTCAGTATTTGGAATGGCACCTCTTCCCCAGGAGGGAGATGTTTCAAGAAAGGTTGCCCACAGTTCAGCGGCGGATCATTTGTTTTGTGTTCAGTGTCTCCTCTCTTTCAGCCCTTGACATCTTCAGCGACAGGTATCTCAGGTAGAATCACCTGGGAAAGACCTCTCTGCCTGGTGGGTTGGAGAGTTGTTGCTCTGAGTAGTGGTGATAGTGGTGTTGTGTTCAGGTCCTTCTTCTTTCTACATTCCCCCAGTTGGCCACTGTGAGAACAGGATGCTGTTCAAGATGTTTCCCCTTTCACTTAATCCAACAAGGCTCTATTGATGTTCTTAATGCTGGGGCAAATGGGCAAATGGTGAGGCTTAGCAAGAGGCAGCTCTGTATGTTTTCCACACCCCTGTTGTTGTTGTTGTTGTTGTTGTTGTTGTTGTTGTTGTTGTTGTTGTTATAATACCAGGCAGAGGGCCTTCTCGGTAGTGGCACCCACCCTGTGGAACACCCTCCCACCAGATGTCAAAGAGGAAACCAACTACCAGACTTTTAGGAGACATCTGAAAGCAGCCCTGTTTAGGGAAGCTTTTAATGTTTAATAGATTATTGTATTTTAACATTCTGTTGGAAGCCGCCCAGAGTGGCTGGGGAAACCCAGCCAGATGGGCGGGGTATAAATAAATTATTATTATTATTATTATTATTATTATTATTATTATTATTATTATTATTATTTTATTTATTGGAGATTCCTTGACTCTTTCAGGAAGTGGTGGACTCTCCTTCAATGATTGATTTTTTTTAAGCAGCAGTTAGCTGATCACATGTCATGGATCCTTTAGTTGAGATTCCTGCATTGCAGGGGGCTGGACTAGAAGAGGCTGAGAGGAGATATGATAGCCATCTTCAAATATCTCAAGGGCTGTCGCACGGAATATGGAAGAAGCTTGTTTTCTCCTGGGTAAGACTCCAACCAATGGCTTCAAGTCATAAGAAAGGAGATTCCGGCTAAACATCAGGAAGGACTTCCTGACAGCAACAGCTGTTTAAAAGGTTGTGCTCTCTTCTTCATTGGAGGGTTTTAAGCAGCGGTTCGATGCTCATCTGTCTTGGAAGCTAGTTGAGATTCCTGCATTGCAGGACGAGATGACCCTTGGGGTCCCTTCCAACTCTACAATCGTATGATTCAATGGTTCCTTAGATGTTGTCTGTTGGCAGCATGCACTGAGCTACAGCCACCGCCCACACCTCCAGCTAACCAATAGGAAGACAGACAGGAAAGTCTGCTTAAAATTTAACCCTCTTCTAGAGTCACACCAAGCCATCTTCTGGTCTTAGCATTAAGTGTTGGGAACCCTGGTATTTCCAGTGTTCTAAACTGTAAGAGAAGCCTCCCAAGGAGACTTCAAGCAGCACACTCATTTCTGCTGCCCTCCCTCCCATGTTTTCTTAACAATTAATGGCCTTGAGAGGATTCCACCCCAAATAGTGTTTATTATTATTATTATTATTATTATTATTATTATTATTATTAAAAATAAGAACAACAATCATCATATTTCCAAAACAGGAGCTGTAAAACACCTATGGCCTTGAGATGATTTCTACACCTAATCATATTTATTATTTTTAATAATAATAAGAAGAACGACAAACATCCTATTTCCAAAACACGGATGTTGAGAGGCTTTCTGTCTCTTCTTCTGAAGTGTACCCTGTGTCTTTTCCTTATTCCTTCCTTTAACACCAGTGCTGAATGCAAGCAACTCAGGAAAAATAAGATGTTTGTGTATATGTGTGTGTGTGTGTGTGTGTGTGTGTGTGTATCTATATATATATATATATATATATATATATATATATATATATATATATATATATATATATATCCCTTTCCATGCAGGGCTTAAACTGCAAATGAACTCTGTGCTAGGAGTGCAGAATAAATCACAAGATTGGATTAAGAAACATAGTCTTGCGCCTCTCTAATTGGATTAAGCTAATTGTTTCAGGGTGGATTTGGGAATATTATTAGTGCAGCAAGAAATGTGATGTTATCAACACCGTTAGAAGACCATAAACGTTCAAACAAGCCGCCTGTTGCCAGCCAGTTTTCAGCAGGGAAGAGACACGGGGTGGAAGTGGAGATGAGAACGAGGCATGATTTAATGTTGTAAACAGCAGCCTTAATTTCAGCTGATGGGAATTATATGGGGCAATGGATCTCTAATGAAGCTAATTTTATGGTGGTGCTTATCTCCAGTGCTTAGAAGTTCATGGAGTATAAAGGTACATAACTGGAGGTGGCTGTTGACTCCTTGCTGGCATGGACATCCCACCAAGTTCAATAGGATCCGAGCCCAAATAAACATACATAAATTTACCTAAGATAATTACAGACCCTCCAAGTGTCCCTATTTTCCAGGGACAGTCCCAGATTTACAGAAACTGTCCCAACAAAATAAAATGAAAAATTCCTTCCAGTAGCACCTTAGAGACCAACTAAGCTTGTTCTTGGTATGAGCTTTCGTGTGCATGCACACTTCTTCAGTCTGCATGCACACAAAAGCTGTCCCAGTTTCTGATTTGATCCTAGAATATCCCGCTTTTCCTTAGGACGTCCCCATTTTCATTGGAGAAATGTTGGAGGGCATGGGGTTATGCGACACCCCAAGCCAAGGAGATAATTAACTATATAACCTTTAGAAGACATCTGAAGGCAACCCTCCATAGGGAAGTTATTTAATGTTTAATGCTTTGTTATGTTTTCATATATGTTGGAAGCTGCCCAGAGTGGCTGGGGCAACCTAGCCAGATGGGAAAGTTAAATAAATAAATAAATAAATAAATAAATAAATAAATAATAGGACGTCCCAATTTTCATTTGTTTTTTTTTTTTTTATAAGATTTTATTATTTTCCAATAAAACACCAAAAAACACAATTAAACAACAACACAAGGCATAAAAACAACAATAAAAACAATAACAATAACAATACCAATAAACATAAAAAGAAAAAAGAACATATACATACCTTAACCATTATCTATCTTTATACTTTCCTTGTTACTAACTTCTCAATTTGGGGACTTCCCCCATTCCCTCCACTGTCTTCAAAGTCAAAAACATCTTAAAGGTAGCTTTATATCTTGTTCATTTAACAATTGCTCGAATTTTTGATATGCTTAACTTTACACAATCATGATCTTAATCAACTATAAATCTTATCTTAATGTCAAAACTTAACTCCTATTTAACAAATAAATCATTCATTCAAAAATTTTCTTTTGCCAGTTTTATCAAATATAACCCTATTAAAGCCTCTAATTTATCTCTGCTCAAATGTTCAATTTTACTGATTTAACTAAATAGTCTTTAAATTTTTTCCACTCTCGTGACACTGTCTCCTCCCTCTGGTCCCGGATTCTGCCGGTCAGTTCTGCGAGTTCCATGTATTCCATCATCTTCATCTGCCATTCTTCCACCGTTGGTATCTCTTCTCCTTTCCATGTTCTTGCCAATAATATTCTAGCTGCAGTTGTGGCATACATAAAAAACACTCTGTCCTGACTGGGTATCTCTTCATTGGTCATGCTCAGAAGAAATGCCTCTGGTTTCTTACAAAAGGTAACTTTCATTACCTTCTTGAGCTCATTATAAATCTTATCCCAGAAAGCATTTACCGCTGGGCACAACCACCACATATGATAAAAGGTACCTTTCGCATGTTTACATTTCCAACATACATCTGACATTTTGGTATTCATCTTAGCTATCTTAACTGGTGTCAAGTACCATCTGTAAACCATTTTCATTATGTTTTCTCTTAAACTATGACAAGCAGTAAATTTGATACCTTTTTGCCACAATCTCTCCCAGTCATCCATCATAATATTATGTCCTATATCTTTCGCCCAATCTATCATTGATGATTTAACCAGTTCATCTTTCGTATGCCACTCTAGCAAAAGGTTATACATTTTGGAAAGGTTCTTAAAGTTCGATTCTATCAGTTCTGTTTCCAGTTTTGATTTTTCTACTTGAAAACCAACTTTTTTGTCCATCTTAAATGTTTCAAATACCTGATGATAGTGCAGCCAGTCGGGGACCTGGCTTTTCACCTGATCATAGCTTTTTAGCTTAAAAGAGTCCCCTTCCTGCTGCAATATGTCCATATATCTTAACCAGTTTGCAGACATGTTCGGTCTCTTATAGGCCTTGGCCTCCACTGGAGAGATCCATCTAGGGGTCTTTCTCTCTAACAAGTCTTTATATCTAGTCCAGACCTGATACAAGGATTTTCTAACTATATGAGTCTTAAAAGTTCTGTGGATCTTAACCTTGTCGTACCAAAGGTATGCGTGCCACCCAAACATATTATCATGACCTTCCAAGTCCAACACATCAACGTTCTCTAACTTAAACCAATCCTTTAGCCAGCAAAAGGCCGCTGCTTCAAAGTAAAGTCTTAAGTCCGGCAGGGCAAAGCCTCCTCTGTCTTTAGAGTCTGTTAAAATCTTAAATTTTATTCTTGGCTTTTTGCCCTGCCATATAAATTTCGATAGGTCCTTTTGCCATTTCTTAAAACAGTCTAGTTTATCCAAAATTGGTATGGCTTGGAATAAAAACAGCATCCTTGGTAGGACATTCATTTTAACCACTGCTATTCTTCCCATTAACGATAGTTTAAGTCTTGTCCAGATCTCCATGTCTTTTTTTATCTCCATCCACAATTTTTCATAGTTATCCTTATACAGGTTCAAGTTCTTATTTGTGAGATTGATACCTAGATATTTTACAGATTTGACAAAGTTGAGGCCTGTGGCTTCTTGAATTCTTTGGATCTGTTCTGCACTCATATTTTTACCTAAAACTTTGGTTTTCTGCTTATTTAATTTGAAGCCAGCTACAAGTCCAAATTGTTCAATTAATTCCAAGGCTCTGGGGACACTGCTTTCTAGTTCTTGCAGGGATAGCATCAAATCGTCCGCGAAGGCGCGTAATTTGTATTCCTTCTCTCCCACTTTAATTCCTTTTGTCTGTTTATCTTTCCGAATCATATTTAGAAGGACCTCCAGGACCGTAATGAAAAGTAAGGGGGAAATAGGGCACCCTTGTCTTGTTCCTTTCTCTACTTCAATCTCCTCCGATATCACACTGTTCACAATGACTTTTGCTCTTTGTTCTGTATAAATGGCCTTAATGCCATTTAAGAATTTTTCTCCAACTCCCATTTTTTCCAAATTCTTTTTCATAAATATCCAAGATACTTTATCAAAAGCTTTCTCTGCATCAACAAACAATAGTGCAGCATCTGTATTTATGTCTCTCTCCAATTTTTCTAAAATGTCCACAATAATTCTCGTATTATTACTTATTTGTCTTCCTGGTAAGAAACCTGCTTGGTCTCTATGAATATGATCTTTCAGCACTCTTTTCAGCCTTGTAGCCAGAACATTTGCAAAAATTTTATAATCCACATTCAAGAGGGATATTGGACGGTAATTTTTCATTAGAGTCTTATCCGTATCTGGTTTTAAAATCAGTGTGATAAAGGCTTCTTTCCACGTTTCTGGTGCCCTATTTCCTTCTAGTATTCCATTGCAAGTTTCTCTTAACGGCTGTGATAGCCAGTCTTTCAATGTCTTATAATATTTTGCTGTTAATCCATCCGGTCCTGGAGCCTTCCCCAATTGCATGTTGTTTATTGCATCTTCTATTTCTTGTGTCGTTATTGGGTGGTTGAGAGTTGTTAATTTTTCCTCTGGGACCTTATGCAATCCATTCTTTTCCAGAAATCGGTCTATCTCTGCTTCATCTATCTTCTCCTCCTTGTACAGTTGCTTATAAAATCTCTGAAAACACCATCTGATTTCCTCCGGTTTCTCTACATTTTTTCCATTTACTACCAATTTACTGATGACATTTGCCTTTTGTCTTTTCTTTAATTGCCAAGCTAGTAGTTTTCCACATTTATTTGCAGATTCAAATATTCTTTGTTTCATCATTTTCACTTTCCATTCGATATCTTGATTCATAATATTCGCATATTGAGATTGCAAATATTTAATTTCTTTTTGGATTTTGACACATCTGGGATGTCCTCTTAATTCTTTTTCCTTTCCTTTGATTAATTTCAACAATCTCTCCATTTCTGCATTTTGTTGTTTTTTCTTTTTTGCCTTTTCACTAATGAGGAATCCTCTCATTACTGCTTTACTTGCATCCCAAGCAATCCTTTTCTCCACTTCTGAGTTCCAATTAATTTGAAAATATTCTTTCATCTTTTTCGCCGCTCTTTCTACTAGCTTGGTATCTCTCATCAATGCATCATCCATTCTCCACCTGAAAGAATCCTTGGAAATCATTTTTAGGTTTGCCTGCACCGGATTGTGGTCTGAAAGCGTTTTGGGACCGATTTCTGCTTTTTGTAGTTTTGGAGCCAATTCATTCGAGATCCAGATATAATCTATCCTCGACCATGACTGCTGCGATTCACTGAAGTACGTTGCCTCTGTTTCTGTGGGGTTTTTTAATCTCCAAGAGTCCACCAAATTCAGATTGTCCACCATTTCAAAAAAAGTCTTTGGGAGTTTCCCGTCATTTGTTAGTTTTGTTCTTTGAGATCTATCCATTAATGTGGAAACTGCCCCATTAAAGTCTCCTAGGCAAACTACCTTGTAGTCCAAATAGTCCAGCAGCAAATCATGTATTTTTTTGTAAAAGATCGACTTTCCATCATTTGGTGCATAAAGTCCCAGAATCAAGAATTTTTCGCCTTGTACATTAATTTCAATTGCGATGTATCTCCCTTCTTCATCTTTAAATAGCTGTCTTGGGCTATATTTCTCCTTTGCATAAATCACTACTCCTCTCTTCTTGACCTTGTCCGATGATATGAACTCTTGGCCTAATTTTTTGTTCTGTAGTAGTCTTCTATGGCGCCGGACTATGTGGGTTTCCTGTAAACATATTATGTCCAAATTCTTCTTTTCTATGCTGTAAAATACTCTGCGTCTCTTTGGTCTCTGGTTCAATCCCCGAACATTCCAAGTCATTAACTTGAGCGCCATTTCTTTGTTTATTCCTCTCCTCCAGTTGCCTCTCCTTTCTTTTCTTGTTCTGGGTCTTGGCTTGGTCCTGGTGATCCCGACGGTGGTGGGAATACCTCTGGAAACTTGTAGAGCTGTGCTGGGTCTAATGGAGTTCCTTTAAAAAATTCCAGATGCTTGTCCAAGAACTTTTGCTTTTCCGCCAGGGACCTTATTTTTATCTTTTTCCCTTCAAACGTAAATGCCAGGCCTTCTGGGAATTCCCAACTGAAGGAGATTTTTCTTCTTCTTAGCTCCGTCACCAGGTCGTTATAAGGAGCTCTTTTTTCCAAAAAAAATCTGGGGATATCCTTATAAAAAATTACTTTATTCTGCTGTACCACCAGGTTGTTTCTGTAGTGTAAATCCAGAAAATAATCTCTGTCGTGTCTATCATGCAGCACAATCAAACAGTCACTGACTGTTTTAGTGCTTTTCTTTCCTCTGGAGCCTCTTGGTCCAAATCTGAAGGCCTTCACTATGCGTGCTGAGACGTTCACCTCTTCTAACTCCCAAAAAGTTGAAAATAGTTCCACAATATAGGCTTTTAGGTCTTCCCCCTCCAATTCTGGAAGACCCCTTATCCTTATGTTTCCTTCCCTCTGATGTAGTTGCAGAAAAGCGAGAGACTCTTCCACAGTTCTCTGCCGTGTTCCAATATTTTCTAGCTGCTCCAGATCTAAATTGTCCAATTTTTCCTCCACCTTTTTTATTTTTTCTCTGACCACTTTGATTTCCTCAGAGTCCTTTTTTAACGTAGTCACCTCCTGCCCAATTTTATTAATTTCTTCTCTGTTCTTTCTTACATTTTCCTCAATTTGACCAATTGATTTTTCTAAAATCTGGGTAGAGGTTTTAATATCAGCTTTGATATCCACTTGGAGTTTTTCAATTGCAGAGTTAACTGTGGTATTCACTGATGCACCAATAGTGTTCACCGATTCTTGTGTTTGCTTCAACCCATCGGTGACACTTTTCAAACCTGCTGCAATTTCTGCAACACTTGCAACCAATTTCTCCATTTGTTCCTGCAGGGTTAAGGAAACAGAGCCTTTCCTTTTTTCAGAGCCAGTTCCTTTTGATCTAAGTTCCATTCCTTGTGGGCTCTGTAGCTGTAATCTCAAGGTCACTCCAGTTGCTGTAGTGACAATCTCAGACATTCACAGCAGAAGACCAACAGTCCCAAAAGTAAACACCAGGTGGCCTGCAGCTAGCTTCTGAGAACAAAGAGGCTGCTGAGCCAGGAATCCACAACAGTCCAGTAATCCAACTTTTAGGCAAGAGTTCAGATTTTTCAAAAGTTATAAGTTCCTTAAAGCCAAGAAGAGTCTATTTTAAATAGCCCAAGTCAGTATCTGTTTCTCACTTGCAATGTAACCACCAAGTCTATAAAATAGCTTGTATCTGGCTACAAAAGAGTCAAAGTATCTCCACTGGTAAACAGTTACTGTAACACTGGAACACCAACAAAGAAAAAGAATGGCAACAATATATCCCAGCCCGCTACTGACCCGGAATCCTAATCCAGAGGGTGAGGGGCTTCTTCTTTTGCCATATCAACTGTTTTTGGATCTTTAAACAAGCTTTAAACAACTTTTAAATCACTTTTAAGAAGTTTGGCAGAGTTCGCAAAACTTTCCCGTTAGCCGCGGCTTTGATCTTTTAGCGCTACCAAGCTCGCGCAAACAGTTCAAAGGGAACAGGCTTCCTTTTAAAGTTTCCTCTGCAAGCAGTGCTCTTTAAACTTGTAGAATAATCCAATATTTTAACTTACAGAGTTTCTTTGGAAGTTTCTATGTAGGAAGTGCCGGGTGCTCAAGTCTGGCGGGATCGCTGCTTTGATCCTCCGCAGGCAGTCGCTTCTTCAGTCCCGTGCTGGGGCTCCGCTCACCCGATTCTCCCCCTTACGAGGGTAAATCAGGAGCGGAGACAGCACGTCTGGGACCCACGAAGCCGTCGGTCCACGGGACGCTCTTCCCGTGGCTTTAAGGGACCCGTGGCGCAGGCACGGAAATCCCTATCGCCTAACGGAGGACGGAGCCATCGGACTCCCGTCCGCCATTGACTCGGCACCTAACCGGAAGTGCCAATTTTCATTTGAGAAATGTTGTTAGGTGGGTGATTCTGGCCCATTTGCACTATGCATTTAAAGCAGACATGTCCAAAATCTGTTTCGGGGGCCTAATCTGGCCCGCCAGTCGATTTAATCTGGCCCCTGTTGCAGTATATGTCCTGGGCTAAAATCCTAAAAAAAAAAAAGAGCTCAACTTCAATCCTAAAAACAACAACTCTACAGCTTTGGTTGGCCATCACGTATGTTCACTTCATGAAATCTGGCCCTCTTTGAAAAAAGTTTGGGCACCCCTGATTTGAAGCATCACCATCCCATTTTAAACAGGCATGGCTTCATTTATCTCCCTGGGCGACCTTGGGGCAGGCATTGCCTCTTGGCCCGCTTCACAAGGTTGTTGTGTGGATGAAATGGGGAGGGGAAGAAACCATGTGTGCCGCCTTGAGCTCCTTGGAGGCAAAGTGAGATATAAATCAAATAAATAAATACATAAGTAGAAGGATACCTATAGAAATCAGAGGTGCTAAGCAAGTTGGCCTATAGAAACACATTAACATATTCAGTAAAAGAAGGTGTTCTTTTCATCACCTATGTAAAACCTGTTGTTGTTGTTGTTTAGGCATGTATCCTATCCAAACATGTCCCAGATGGCGCTGTGGGTTAAACCACAGAGCCTAGGGCTTGCTGATCAGAAGGTCGGCGGTTCGAATCCCTGCGACGGGGTGAGCTCCTGTTGCTCGGTCCCAGCTCCTGCCCACCTAGCAGTTCAAAAGCATGTCAAAGTGCAAGTAGATAAATAGGTACTGCTCCAGTGGGAAAGTAAACGGCATTTCCGTGCGCTGCCTTGGTTCGCCAGAAGCGGCTTGTCATGCTGGCCACATGACCCAGAAGCTGTACGCTGGCTCCCTCGGCCAGTAAAGTGAGATGAGCGCCGCAACCCCAGAGTTGGACATGACTGGACCTAATGGTCAGGGGTCCCTTTACCTTTACTTTTTATCCAAACATGTCAACGTTACATCATTTTTCTTTTCTTTTCTTTTGACTGTATTTTACCAACAGTTTTACTGTCCCTAAGCAGGTTTTTCCAAAGGTGCTGTCATATTAAAATATTGATTTCTTACAATTGTGCAATGAGTATTATGTAACACTGAAATCCCCGCATTAATAATACCAGTGCAGCTTCCACTCATTAAATGGCAGAATCATAGAAATGTAGAGTTGGAAGGGACCCTCAAGGGTCATCTAATCCAACCCCCTGCAATGCAGGAATCTCAACCAAAGCATCCCTGGCAGATGGCCATCTAATCTCTGCTTCAAAACCTCCAGGGAAGGAGAGTCCACAATCTCCCGAGGGAGACCGTTCCAATGTCGAACAGCTCTTATTGTCGGAAAGTTTTTTCCTGGTGTTTAGTCAGAATCTCCTTTCCTGTAACTTGAAGCCATTGGTTCGGGTCTGACCCTCCAGAGCAGGAGAAAACAAACTTGCTTCTTTTTCCATGTGACAGCCCTTGAAATATTTCAAGATGTCTATCTTATCTCCTCTCATTCTCCTCTTTCCCAGGCTAAACATACCCAGCTCCTTCAACCGTTCCTTATAAGGCTTGGTTTCCATACCCCTGGTCATCTTGGTCATTCTTCTCTGTGCACGTTCCAGCTTGCCAACACCTTTCTTAGCCTCTGGTGCCCATAACTGGACACAGCACCCTAAGGTGTGGTCTGACCAAGGCAGTACCATTGATTTGCTTGACCATAACACATATCTTTCAATATCTCAAAGGGAAGAAAAATATCTATAGAGCTTTTGGTGATTTGCAGGGGCAAGAAGACCACACTTGAATTTAGTTGGGTATTTGCTGAGGAGGCAAATAATTCATCTACTTAGCACACAGGCGTTTTCAAATGACGCAGCTCTGGCAAGGCTTCTCCCACCATGCTGTAGATATGCTGATGTGCTTCGAGGCAATTACCGTTAGGAGCAGAGGGGGGTGAAATAACATCAACACATGGCTAATGTTATGTCACAATTGGCTGACAGGCAATCAGAGCCAGCCGCACTGTGCTATTGCAAGCAGCCCCATAAAATATGTGCCGTCTAAATGTTTATGCCCCCGAATCCAAACACTGTAAAATGTTGGAGCTCGTCCTGCAAATTATGCATTGACTGCCTTGTGGAAGAGGAGGAGAAAGACAAGAGAGAGCAAATAGAAGATGCTCAAAGGAGAGGGGACACTGGAAAGAAAGGGACAGAAGACAAAGTCTTCTTTATGGTCCAGCTCTCACTTCCATACATAACTGCCCCCCCATTGCATTACCCCACGAATGAAAATATCGTTGTCACTGCCGGTTAGCTACTGGGCTGAGTTGAAGGTGCTGTTTTTGGTTCCCCATGCAGCTTAGGACCAGAATACCCAAAAGACCATCTCTTATCAGCTATTCATTTGATGCCCTGAGCTCCTTTGGGAGGAAGAATGGGATATTTATTCATTAAACAACTGCGTTGGAAATAGAAGATTTGGGAAGGCTGCCCAAATGGTCCAAAGATGAAAAGCCCCAGTAAAAGAAGATTGGCAATTAAAACTGATGGAATACACAGAGATGGCATCATTTGCCAGAAGAATAAGAGATCAAAATGAGAGACCTTTTTTAACAGAACGGGGACAATTTGTTGAATCTATATGAAGACAAATTGTAAACAATTAAATACGTTAGCAGGATCAACAAAAACACGAGCAGTAAAAAAGAAACTTAAAGAGAGTAAAAAGATTAAATTTATAAATAGGTTGGACTTGGTTCTGCATAAGATTGCGAGATAAAATAAGGAGCCACAGAGAGGAGAGAAGTGAAGAAAATGTTGGTTTTTGTTTAGATATATTTTGCTGTATGAACATTGTAAAATGAAAAACTGGGGATATTATTATTATTATTATTATTATTATTATTATTATTATTGGAAATAGAAGATGTGATGAAGTATGACCGTTGCACAGTTTTACTGCTTGTCTCAACAAAAAGAAATGAAAAGTTCTGAGGATAGTCTGTTACGTACATGCCGTTCAGCATAGTGGTGGAGTCTCTCAGCGTTCCATTAATTTCTTGTTCCCTATAAATACATCGTTTTTAGTTGTTGGTCCAGCAGTTTTCACATCCTTTCTGACCAGTGGGTAGCTTAGCCTCAGTGCCTCTGATCTGTGAAATGCAATACACTTGAACCGAGGGTGAGTTTCTCATCTCCCAACGGCCTGCGGTGCAGGGTGAGTGGTCCGGTTAAAGTGCTGCAGAAAGAGAAACTCTGGAAACTTTTTTTTTCCCTTTGCCATGGTGTATATATCTCCCCTTTAATGTAGCACAAGGAAGAATTGTCCCATTTCTTCAGAGCATTAGAGACTTTGAGGTGGAATAATGGAACTTTGCAAATGGAGGGGGGGAGACGAGGGGCAGCGAGGGAAAAGGAGAGAGAGAGAGAGAGAGAGAGAGAGAGAGAGAGAGAGAGAGGAATCATGTAGGGGAAAAGAAATGATTCCTTCTGCTCCTCTCTCGCGCAGAAATATATATTCTTTCTTGGAATAATAAACAGTTGTGGTTGGAGTTTCCATACGAACAACACCTGGCACGGAGCAAGTGAGAAGTTTAAGACCTAACTGTGGCATGATTGTGCAGGGAAATCTATTTGAGGTCATTTTGACTGGTTTCTAATAATCGCCAGGTATAACAGTCCTCTTCCCCCGAGATCTGTAAAATTGGATTCGTATGATCTAATCTAAACCCCGTTTGGAAGTCAAGGAGAAGGGATTTTCTCCCTGCATTAACATGGGCTGCGCATCTGAGCTGGCAACCTCTGTTCTGGTTCAGCAAAGCTCTTGAATGCTTGCTTAAGTGTTTTCATGAATAAGGATTGGCTTAAGCAGATACTTAAATTTAGCATGCATCTGCAAGGTCCAGAAAAGTCAAGGTTATAGCAGAGAGGGGGCTTTTATACCCCTTCAGAACTGGAGTAAGGACACCCCCCCTCCTTTCTCAGCAGGATGAGGATTGGGCAAAGCAAAGTGGTGGCAACGAAGTCAGGGCATCTCCAGGGCCATTTTCACCAACCCAGACCTCCCCTGAGCTTGCCTCCACCACCTTCTTCTGCCCTTTCCCCATCCTGTTGAGCTTGGTACTGATGACGCCAAGGTTGCAGGTTCGATCCCTGTATGAGACAGCTGCATATTCCTACATGGCAGTGAGTTGAACTAGATCGGGGTTTCCCAAACTTGTCTCTGTTTTTGGACTACAATTCCCATCCTCCCCAACCCGCTGGTCTTGCTTGCTCAGGATGATGGGACTTGTAGTCCAGAAACAGCCGGAGACCCAAGTTTGGGAAACCCTGAACTAGATGATCGTTAGGGTCCCTTCCAACTCTACAATTCTATGATTCTACGATAATAAGTGCGTGCTGGATCAGGTCAATGGCCCACCTAGTTCAGCATCCTTTTCTCACGGTTGCCTACCAGATGCTTGTGGGAAACCAGGAAGCAGGACCTGAGCACAAGAGCCCTCTCCCCTCCTGTGGTTTCCTGCGACTGGTGTTCAGGAGCACTGCTGCCTCCAGCTGTGGAGACAGAGCTTAGCCCTTATGGCCAGTAGCCACCAGTAGCCCTCTCCTCTGTGAATTTCTCCAAACCTCTTTTGAAACAATCCAACTTGGTTTCCATCTCTGCCTCCTGTGGCAGTGAGTTCCATAGTTTAACTGTGTGCTACCTTCTTTCATCTATCTTAAATCTTCCAACATTCAGCTTCATTGGGTGCCCACGAATTCTAGTGTTATGAGGGACGGCGAGGATGAGGACTCAGAAGACTATACAGCAGAATTTCTTCTACCTTTGCTTAAAAGCTTGGCAGGGAAATTCTTTGAAATAGAGTTCCCTGGCAGTTTTGGAACTCTATTTAACTAATCTTGGATGCTTGAACTTTTGCTCTTAGAACAGATTTATTGTACAAACCCCCTTTTCTTTGCAAGAGCACCTGGGCTAGATCCTGCTCTTTCCTAGTCACGGAGTTTGCTGGACTGCTGTAATAAAATTTTACTTCTTTCCTTGCAAGTAAAAGCCTCTGCTCTCCGGTTTTGGGCGAGAGCCAGGGCAATTGTTCTTCGGCCTGCCATTGCTGCTACACACTGCACACTTCTCTCTTGAGACCTGCCACCACTTCTCCCCGGATTGGCAGATAGTCTCTTGTGTCTTTTAATGCACAAACAGATCTCCCGGCAGAAGGTGGCCTTCAATAACAGCAATGCTAATAACGTGGCAGCAGTTAAATGCAGCAGAGGCCTTTTGGCCTGCATAATTCCACCGGTCCCCTTTCCCTTAATTTCCCAGGTGGTAAGTCGGTCTCGCAAGCGAGTACTGAAGTCATTCCTCCTGTAAGCGGGATGCCAGTTGCAAATCCTGCTCACCCCCTTTACTCTTGCCGCTGCTCATTCACGATGGTGATAAAAAAGGTTGTTATTATTGCACGCCTGACCATACACAACTTGCATCAAAAATGCAGAAAACACTCTCATAAATAAACCACACTCTGACTATTAAAGAAACTGCCTTTCAGGCTCCATAATGGCCTAACCTGAACAGTGTGTCTGGAGCCACAAATTTTCACGTTCTTCTTGCACTAATAAAGAGGGCATTTGCAAGTTGCATCATTTGGCTTTCACTTGCTAATTAAGAATGAGATGCTAATCAGGGTCTCATAAGCTTGTGATGATACGTTTATTACAGTGTTCTAGTATCCATCTAAGTGTGTGTTTGTGTGTGTGTGTGTGTGTGTGTGTGTGTGTGTGCATCGACCTTGGCATTTCTCTAGAAACTGAAGAAAACTTTTTAGCCTACAAAGTAATCCAAACCCGTGGTTTGCCAGGCTGGTGTCCCTCTGCCCAGCTGTGGTGGACTCCGATATCAGGGGGCACCTCAGAAGGGTATGATTTCCCCCTGCCCTTGTGATTTCCTCCTGCCCCCATTTTCTATCCCCCTATTTTCATTTCCAGGAAGATGCAAAACCCAGAGTGGCAAGCTTCCCCAAGCTTCTTCTGAACCCTATAAACAGAGAGCACTTAATGTTCATTTCTGACCCAAGGCAGATGTCCCCTGCGGTGGGGACTTACTGCTCTCCAAAGTTCAAACCGATGATATCATGACTTAATCGAGGGAGGCTAATTTTCAGGCTGCTTCAGTGAAGGGACGTTGTGGGTTGCAGCATCAAGGGGAAAGATTTCTCGCCCATGGAAGGAACTTGGGATCATGGGCACCATGTCGGTGAAATGGCAATGTGGTGTGCTGGCTTTCAGAGAAACAGCGATAAATCTCCAAGTGGGGAGATTTACACCATGTTGTAGGTGCTGAAATGATGCTCTGTGCTGTTTTCAGCCAGCTGTGACAGCCAGAACGCTTTGATGGCAAGTAGGACACAACAGAGCAGGGGTTGGCCTTAAACTCTATGATTTTATTATTCTGTGGCCTATAAAGAAGAAGAAGAGTTTGGATTTAATATCCCGCTTTATCACTACCCTAAGGAGTCTCAAAGCGGCTAACATTATCCTCTCCCTTCCTCCCCCACAACAAACACTCTGTGAGGTGAGTGGGGTTGAGAGACTTCAGAGAAGTGTGACTAGCCCAAGGTCACCCAGCAGCTGCATGTGGAGGAGCGGAGACGCGAACCCGGTTCACCAGATTACAAGTCTACCGCTCTTAACCACTACACCACACTGGCTATGATCTTCAGGGGTAGCCCTTGCTGCCACCGTCCTCACAAGCATGCTTAGTGGGGATATTGGAAATGACTGCTCCCAGACTTTGAAACCCCCTCTTTATAAAAGCTGGACTGTCTCCTTCCTTGTTGTCCTTCCACGGGCAGAAGAAGGCCTTCTTGTTCCAACAGGTTTTAGGGAACTGGCTGCTTTAATGAGGAGGCTGGTACTGTGCCGTTTTTCTTGGGCGAGGGGTGTATTAAATTGTTTTTAATGATTTCCTCCCCTCTAGACACCTACAGTCCCTGTCAGGGGGGAAAGGGCATGATAACAACAACAACAACAACAACAACAACAACAACAACAACAACAACAACAACAACTCAGTGTGTAGGAAGGGTGGCAACCATGTTTTGAACAAGTCTTGGGGAAGCATTCAGTCTCCGGTCCAATGGGATTAAATCCCATTGGACCCAGGCTGGATGTATTTTGGGATTCTGCTGTTGGTACTGGCTATATACCGAATGTTTGCATGTCGCCTTTCAAAACTGGTTTAATCTAGATGAATGCCATGCTCCCAGGATAGATGTTGTCCTCTGAAGTAGAAAAGATGTTCCATTTCCCAGGGGTCAACACAGAAATGCTGTGCTGGGGCCTCGCTGTTTGTTTTCTTTACAAGTCCTATGGAACTGTCTGCTAAGGACTTAAGAACTGCGTTGCTGGATCAAACCAAGGAGCTCCCCCCCCCCCTAAACAAGCATCCAATCTCAACTGAAGCTGTGCCCTAAAACCCCACACACCCTCTTTTCAAAACAAACAAACAAACAAGCATTCATTGCATAAGGGTTAGCAAAGCAAATCCATCTCAAGAGAACAGAGGGTATTTTCTCTTTAATTTTCAGGAGGGATATGTGTTGGTTACCCTACTTGACCAAGGGTATTCCATTCTGTCTTGCTTTTTTATTAAAAAGGAAGAAGAAAAGTGCCTTATGTCAATCACAGGTTCCTAAGGCAGCTTGACGACTTCCTGGAATGCCTTGGGAGTGACAGTATGCCACACTACATCATATCACTGCCATTGTGGTCTAGGGATTGTGATTGGTTGGAGGTGGCATGAGGTTCTCTCTACACCTTTCTGACTGCAACAGTTCTTGGCAAGACTCAGCAAAGTGCATGGCAGCGCCCTCCTGAAAATAACTGGCAGAAAGTAATCGGCAGAAAATCAGTTCCTGTTGTGGGTGTCACCAGTCGTCCTACTCACAAGTAGGACCTTGGCAGAGACACATGCATGACTGGCATGTTCCCTCCTTCCTTGACGATTGTTTGGGAGCTTCTTAAGCATTCCTCAGCCCAAAACGTCACAGTGACTGATGCCGTAAGACATCAGCACACTTAGGGATCCACAGAGGTTTGCGCAGTTGTGTAACAGCAACTCAACATTTAGGCTAATCTACTTTATTACATATAAACACACACTGAGCTCTAAAACATGGCTCCCACTCTCTCTCTATCATCAGACAGCAAGGAGAAAGAACAAAGGACAATAGTCCCACTTCAGGAAACACAGTAACACAAACATCCTGTATTCGTCACTTCCCATTGTGGAATGAAAACACATATCCCATGACTGTAGACATGGGGAATGAATCTCCAACAATAGGTGGGGGGTATTTTTTCTGGAGCCTGGGAGGGGGGAGGCCTAGCCTTAATCTCGAACAGGATGTGACCTGACTTTTCATTGATAGCTACTCCGTATGTAAGGACAGCATGTAAGCCAAACTTCCACAAACTTAGGTCTCTAAATATTATTGGTCAGTGTTCAAGAATGATGAGGAGTTATAGTCCAGCAACATCTGTAGATCCAAGAGTGGGGAAGACTGGTGTGAGGAAAGATTCCAGTGGGTGGGTAGGGGGAAACAGGGTTCTGTTCAGACATTTGATTAATGCGAGTAAGTTAGGGGTGTAATCTGCCTTCACAATTCCTCTTTCCCCACCGTGTGTTCATTGAAGGTCCCGTGAATGTCTGAACAGGTTGTTAGATTACTCCCAGTATCAGCTACCAATGGTACCAAGTGGGCTTCAGTACTTCATCAACTAATATATCTAGTGCTGCAAGATTGTCACAAGAGTGCCTGGTCTAAAATTGTCTACCAAAAACTTCACTCTTGTGGTTTATCACCACAACCAGCTACTCACCATGGGTTTTAGTAAAGCAAACAGTCTAATTAATGACTATTTTCCACCTTCCCATTTCGACTCTCGGGCACCCTATCTGCATAACCTAGCAATTCCAAAATATAGACACACTTTTACCCTCGCAAGATTGAATGTACTGCCCTCGGCTGTACTTGAGGGATGATTCCAACAGATTCCACATGAAAAACGCTTATGTCCCTGTGGAGATGGCATTACTGAATCAGTTGTGCGAGGAACAAGATTATCACCCCTCTTTTATTGTCCATTCCGGTTCGCCCAACCACTGCCACAGTGTCTTTTCTCTTAGCAGTTACAGGTAGGTAGCCGTGTTGGTCTGCCATAGTCAAAACAAAATAAAAAATAATAAAAAAAATTCCTTCCAGTAACTCCTTAGAGACCAATTAAGTTTGTTCTTGGTATGAGCTTTCGTGTGCATGCAGACTTCTTCAGATACACTGAAACAGAAGTCACCAGACCCTTATGTATAGTGAGAGAGTGGGGAGGGGTATTACTCAGAAGGGTGGTGGGAATGGGTGATCGGCTGATAGGTGTGGAAAACCTGTTGACAACTGTTAACGACTGCAAACCAATTGCAAGACCATTGGACTGTAAGACCAATTGCAGTCATTAACAGTCGCCAACAGGTTTTCCACACCTATCACCCATTCCCACCACCCTTCTGAGTAATACCCCTCCCCACTCTCTCACTATATATAAGGGTCTGGTGACTTCTGTATTATGCTGGCTTTTCTTCAGTCTGTGGTGCTCTGTGCTTCCTGTACTCCTTCCACTTTGTTGATAAGCCGTGGCCATTTTATACCCGAAATGTCTCTGTGCCTTTGTCGGTTCCTTCAGCAGACACTCTTGTTTACATCTTAGAGAGAGAGAGAAACAGCCTGGGGTTATTGCCAATGGCAGTAATCACAACAAGACTCCGGGGCCTTTACCATCCCCAATCCTTTAAAAACAGCAAACAAACTAAAAGCCCCTGTTTTAAGGCGAGCTGGCCAAAGGGAGATTTCTGCAATCAGCGCCGGGTGCTGATTCATGTTTGCTGGAATGTTTTATCTATATGTTTGTGAAACCAGAGCCAGCTTTGAGTAACCTTGAGGGCACTTGCTACCGCTGCAGAGAGACAAATTAAATCACCGGACTCTGGTATTTGCAGGGAAAGAGCGCTTTTGCCAATTAACCCCTCAGAATCAGATAAACTTGATGAAACGAAAAGGCAGCCATTGAAATCTTTGTGGTTCTTTGCAACGGGAGCTCTGGCTTCATCTGATTGAAATTAGCCCTCTGAGTCATCGGCTTCGCTGCAGAGGTGTAATGGAATGTCCACAGTCTGGGGCGAAAGCTCACCGAATGAATTCACTTCCAGCCAGCATAAGCGTACCATTCTGCATCAACGTTAGAAATGTCAGGTGCGCTGGTACAGGGCAGGTGACAACTGACTTGATAGCAGTAGATGGGAAAGCAAGGATCGAAGGGGTTTAGTAGACCTTTTGAACCCTGGGAAAAATATTCAGAAAGGGTCAACCCAAATGATCAAGGAGATGGTAGCAATTCATAAATGGAAACCTGCTGTTGTTGGCGGCACCCGCCTGTCTTGAGAGAGAATGGAGTAACAACAACAACAACAACAACAACAACAACAACAACAACAACAATTTATTATTTGTACCCCACCCATCCAGCTGGGTTTTCTCAGCCACTCTGGGCGGCTTCCAACAAAGATTAAAATACATTAAAATGTCACACATTAAAAACTTCCCTAAACAGGGCTGCCTTCACATGTTTTCTAATAGCCAGGTAGTTGTTTATCTCTTTGACATCTGACGGGAGGGGGTTCCACAAGGTGGGTGCCACTACTGAAAAGGCCCTCTGCCTGGTTCCCTGTAGCTTCTCACAGTGAGGGAACCGCCAGAAGGCCCTCGGCGCTGGACCTCAGTGTCCGGGCAGAACGGTAGGGGTGGAGACGCTCCTTCAGGTATACTGGGCCGAGGCTATTTAGGGCTTTCGAGGTCAGCACCAACATTTTGAATTATGCTCGGCAATGTACTGGGAGCCAATGTAGGTCTTTCAGGACCGGTGTTATGTGGTCTCGGCGGCCGCTCCCAGTCACCAATGTAGCTGCTGCATTGTGGATTAGTTATAGTTTCCGGGTCACCTTCAAAGGTAGCCCCACATAGAGCGCATTGCAGTAGTCCAAGCGGAAGATAACCAGAGCATGCACCACTCTGGAGTGCACCTGTAGAGGTGAAGTCAAGCTGCCAGAGAATCACAGCACCCCCTAACCCTGACTACTGCTTTGACAATTGCCCTTCCACCACACCTGACTGAACCCCTTCCTTTTACACTCCTCTCACCTGCTTCTTCTCCCCTTACAACTCACCCCAACACACACACCTTCCTCTCACAGTTCATGTCAAGCCAATTGGGGGGAAGGAATGGAAAATAGAGTGTATTTTGTGTGTGGAAGAAGGAGAGACAGAGAGACAGAGAGACAGAGAGAGAGAGAGGAGGTGGGGGGGGGGAGAGAGAGAGAGATTGAAAGTGGTCTCCGCTTCTTAGCTCTTTTCCATCCCACTTGAAAAAGGTGGCATTTTGCACTCGCCATTGTAAATCACAGTCCGGATACTTAAGCAAACTGTGACAAAGGTGAGATGCCCGTGAAACCGCTGAGCCAGGAATAAAGCACTTTTAAATCCCAATGGCAGGAGAGGGGAGGCGGGAGGGAGGGAAGAAGCCCCACTTGACTCAGCTGATCATCTTTCATCCTCGTCGAGGTTGAAGAGGTCTCCGTCTTTTAAGTACACAGTCTTTGATATTAAATTCATATGCTTCCCAAATGGCAGCTGGGTTTATAACCTGCCTGTAAAGAACCTAAAAGATAGCTCCTCTCTTAGACTCCCACCCGCCTTTGCCTTTTGACAATATTTGGCTCGCAGAGGAAGCTCGTAACTTCTCAGAAATGTTACCCGTCTCCATGCTAGATCCTTCCTGATGCCAGGGATCACATTCCCTCTCCTGTCGTTTGTCCCCCTGTAGTTGTGTCTGGTTCCTCCATATCTTTTTTATTAAGGGTGGGCACCTTGCATGGCGAGAAAGTTTGTTGTCACAAGCTAAAACAGGGATCAGAACAGACAAACACACACCCGCTCCCTGATCTGATTTGTGGGTCTGCTTTGTAAATCTGGATCACATGAGATCCAGGCCAGAGTGATTTTGAACTCGTCTGAACCAATCTGAATCCCAATTTTGCAAATATCCAGCAATCGAGTTGACTCGACTTGCAAAACAAAAATGCCCATAATTTTTATTGGGTTTTGACATAGGGCAGTGATGCCCAAGCTTGGCCCTCCAGCTGTTTTGGGACTGCAACTCCCACCATCCCTAACTAACAGGACCAGTGGTCAGGGATGATGGGAACTGTTGTCCCAAAACAGTTGGAGGGCCAAGTTTGGCCATCACCGACATAGGGGTATGACATGGTAGCCCTTATAGAGGGGATTATCCCCACCTGAATTCAGAAGACTAGTTCCAAGGGTTTAATGCTAGCCACCTTTAAAGTTTGGATTTCTACAAAAAAAGAAGAAAGAAAGAAAGAAAGAAAGAAAGAAAGAAAGAAAGAAGAGAAGAGAGGGTTTTTTAAAAAGACTGTGAGTGCTAAGTCATGCCAATTCTTGTGTCCCTGTGTTTGTCTTGTTCCTTTCATCAAGCTTTTGAAAATGTTTGAGGGTTTGTTTTGTTTAAAATCAGGTCTGAGATACTAGACACGGACAGGCAGCATTAGACAGACACTGGCAGGCAGGAACATGAAGATAATATTTACCTAGGTACCTGTCAGCAGCAGCAGAGGGGTGGGAGTAAAATATTATTTACTATGAATAATACACACCATGGTTTGCAATTGGAAATTATTAGTATTAGTATTATGATTGAGGTTATTTTTCAGAAGGCTATGCCAAAGTATGACTGTGTCAGGCAAATAAAAATAAAAATGGATAACCCCACTAGGTTACAAAGCACAAGCAGTGTCTATTGTTTGTGGTTAGCAATTTTAAGTGATAATAACAACAGCATCATTTTATTTAGCGATGAGAGGAGAGAGAAAAATGAAACATTTTCTTTAAAAAATCAAAATGAGATTGATTGGAAGGTGAAATGCTTTCTGAGAGGCAGAACTTGCAAATGAGTCCTGCATTTTTTAGACTTAACCACCATCAAGCCTTCTGATAGGCTGTGGATATTCTAGCCTTCCTCCAGATCCCCTCTTCCTCTCCACAGCCTGGCATTCTCCTTATATGGTGCAGTAAATAATAATTGCAACATTTCTGAGACACCCTTTCTGGCTTTCTGAGACTGATGGAGCTACAGATCTGCATAAATTCATACAGATTGAATCGGGGCAAGACAATCCCCTTGTTAACGGTTTGTATGCTTGGCAGGGGGTTGGACTGGATGGCCCTTGTGGTCTCTTCCAACTCTAGGATTCTATGATTCTATGTACCTGCTTCAACCTGATCCAGACACGATAGAAATCAGCCCAGAGCAACCCAATTCAGTTTGAGATTCGGCAAAATGCAGTGTGCAGCCCTGGTTTCAAATCTTTCTCCTTTATTTCTATTGATGGTTTGGACAGAGCTGAATTGTTGCCCCACAGTATTTATAAATTGTCCAGTTGCAAATATTATATGGGCAGCATTCAATAAAAGATAAAAAGAGGTTTAAGTGTAAAAGCACATGTGAAGTCTAGAACAGAATAAAACCAACAGCTGAGGATAATATCAATATATTCACAGCAGCAGTGAAAAGGTCCACACTGATCTTTAAAAAAAGAAAAAGCAAATCTCAAAAACACCTGCAAGATTTTACTGTTTAAAGGTGTAGGAAGCATCAAATGTTTGACATCTTGGTTTCTACTTTCTGAGATTGAGGTAGACAGGTGGAGTAGCCTGGGCAACTTCACGATCATCAAATGTTGTTTGGCTTCTCTTGAAGCTCCTCAGGTGTTACCCCTGGGTCGGAAGCTCCCAGATGAAGCAAAACCTTGAAGTTTTGCTTGAGGCAAAAGCCTGACGCATGATTCCTCTCCAATCCGCTCTGACATGTCCAAGCCAGGCGGAACTATATCCACCATGGTGAGAACTTAAATCTTCAGAGATGTGCAGAAGTCCCCGGGAGAAATTTAAGTTTGTATTTGAATGAAATGTTTGGTGTGATTTTTTTAATCATTATTTTTTTTAAAAAATGCATATTGGAATATATATTAAAATAACTTTTTCTGAATGTGCGAGGATTAAAAGAAAATCCTCAGATTAATTGAGAAATGGGATGGATTAATGCTGAAATGAAATGGACTACTTCTTTTTTTTTTAAGGAATTTATTCAGTTTTCCATAAAAAATAACAAAAAAGAAAGATTACAATACAAACATACAAATACAAAAAGAGAAAGAAAACATTAAAAAACAATACAAAAACATTAAGAAAAAATACAAATAAGGAAAAAATATTTATCTATTATCTTAATCTTATTTTAACTCTTCTTCCTGGGACTTCCCCCGTCCTCTCAACAGCGTTCAGTTCTAGTTTACTTTAGTAACTTTGTAACTATTTTATCATCATTCACCATAATTCTTCAAATTCCAATATCATCCTATCTTATTTCTATAAAAATTAATTATATATTCATTACTTCAAATACAAACAACAACATCTTAACTTCTTATTTACTATTCTAATCTAACATTACATAGCTATCACCTATTTATATTTACTGATTTCACTTTGAATATCTAACTTTTCACGATACTTCAAATAGTCCTTAAATTTCTTCCAATCTTCTTCCACCTTCTCCTTCTGTTCCATAGTCAAATTGAATTTGACTTACATCAGAATTTAATGGGAACTGTAGGATATGTACGGGTGAGGACTTCCGGCGGCGACGCAATCGCCGGGTGGTCGAGGGCTGCTTCGGGTCCGAAGCGCCCGGTCCATCCCGGGGGTTAGGAGCCGCGCTACCGCAGCGCGCGGCTCCGGTTGGGGTGCGGGAAGAGCGTCCCGCACCCTGGGCTCCCCGGCTGCGCCCGCGGAGGCTCCGAACCCTTCCCTTGCCCCCCCTGTAAAGGGGGAGTGGGGGTGAAGGGACAACGGAGCCGGGCTTACGGGGACATGCCCCAACCGGGATGTAAATGCGGCGGCAAAGCCCGCGGTGAGCGTCTAAGTTCTACCTGTGAAGAATGGAGCTAAAGGAACCCGGTGGTCGTGAGTAAATAATCTTGGCAGAAATCGTGTTTTTGGAACGATCCGGGGGGAAGGAGAAAGGCAGCCTGCCTCCCTCCCTTCGAGCCTAAGAAATTAACCAATTTGAGGGATTGCTGCCACAGAACTGGTTACAAAGTATTTAAAATCGATACATGAGACTGGCAAACTTTTTTCTTGGGAAGCTAACTAGCGGAAAATATCTCCATATAAAGTTGCAGTGTTTGCGCTCCAGCTTAGGAAAATGGCGACGAACAAAGAGACAGGGGAAGAAATATGATACCCATTTCCTCCTCCTCTGCCAGTATGTTGGGTTTCGTCCTTGAACTGGTATTGAACTCTGGACTAACAGATGAACAAAGGCTCACTGCCCTGAATGTGGAATTACTTTATAGAAAAGTCAAAGTCTTGTGTGGGGGTCTGAAATGGAACCAACTGCCCACAGAGGAGGCTTACAAAACTTTTGACACTTTGGAAGAAAGTCTTGCCAAAGAGCTGAGAGGGTGGATGGAAAGATGGAAAGAAATGAGTGAGCTACTTCGGAGAAGAAATTCGCTCTTTGGGGGTGGCAGCCCCAAGGCGATGTCAAGATTTGTTATATCCAGTCCCCGAGGTGTGAGCTCGGGGGCCAGGGACAGAGAATTAAGGTATTTACAAGAAGAAAAGGAATGTTACAAAGAACCGGAGAAGCTGAGAGAGGAAGAGATGGATACCTCGGAGCTCGTGGCAAGGAGAGTTCTGGACTGTGCCCGGATCTGTGGACGTTTGGAGAGGGAAGCTGCAAGGAAGTTCAGTGCTGATGCCATCAGGAGAAGAATAATGGACAGAGGGGGTGTGGGGTGAAGCATTAAGTAAAATCTAAAGCAATCTGTTATGGTATTTTGAAATCGGAGGGTGAACACTGTCAACAATAGTTTGTTTTATTATTTGTTTGAACATGAAAGGAGATATTTCAAGTTTTTATGTTATAAGCAGCAGTTTAAAGGATAGAAGAGATAGATTTGATGAGGATGATTTGTGAGGATTTATGAGGATGTAGTATAAATAAAGTCAATTTAAGTGGTTAAAGTTTATAGATTAAGACGATTAAGATTAAGATGAAGATTAAGATGAATGTTTTACTTTATATATATAATTAAGATTAATTTTTTAAATGAAGAGGTTAAAAAGTAGATTGTGGATATAAACTCGAAGGTGAAAAGGCAGGGGAAGTCAACTGTCAAGATTGGAAAAAGAATTTTTTTTTTTTTTTTTTGAGATGTCTAATTAAGAAGAAAAATCATGGCAATTTTTGTATTAGATGTGTAATTGTATTTGTTTTGTATGTGTATAAATGTAGGTGTGGTTAAGGTTGTATGTTGTTATAAGTAAAAATGTCAATAAATTCTTATTAAAAAAAAAAAAAAGGATATGTACGGGTGAAGGTGCCAGGAGATATTTGGGAACTTAAGATGACCTCAGAAAATATTATCTAATGCTCTACTGATGCCTGTCCTCCAATTTCTTGAACGTTGACTTCCCCTGTGATTCCAGCTCCACCTCTTCCTCTGGAATTTGCTTTATAATTTTTTGAGTGTTGGGTTTTAAGTTTATTTTATCATTGCAGGGTGGTTGAATGTGGTGTGTCTGTGGTTCCTACACCCAGTGAACATTTTTCCAGCATTCTTCAGCCTCCCTGGTTGTCCACATTAATCATCTGAAAAAAAGCCCCATGGAAGGAGTTAACCCAGTGGATCTCAAACTTTTTTGGAGGGGGGCACTACTCCCTTGTCCCCACAAACTCATCCTCAGTGCCCCTTACACTACCCTATAAAAAGCATTAAGAATAGCAGTTTGCATATGTCACTAAGGAAGAGGATTGCAAAATAAAATTCAAAACAGTAACAATTAATTGCATATTTATTCGAAATCCAATGAAAACTATTTAGTTGACTGAATTCCACAAAACTGATGATCTGGATCCAGTGATACCAGCTTTTCAAGTTCTGATAATCCTTTGTACCTCCATCACCACCCTGTCAACCCCTTTCCTCTTAGCACCCCCTCATGGGAACCCCACTTCCCCCAGGGGGCGGAGCTCCCTGCTTTAGGAACCATTGAGTTGACGTCACAAATTATTCTAAGCTTTGATGGAAGCGCAAGGCTGCACAGTGTGGATGACCAGCGAGATGATTTGTAGAATGAAAGGAAGGGCACTCACAAACTTTCCTTGGCTGCCTTGGAATAAAGGTAGACGCAAGTGCCCCATGCCCCATTTTCAATAATTTCACTGGTCATATAATAATGCAATATCTTTTCTCCTGAATACAGCCGCACCTTGGTTCTCAAACGCTCCGGAACTTGTACGTTTCAGCTCCTGAACGATTGAAAACCAGAAGGGAAATGTCTGAAGGGGCTTCTGTGGCTTCTGATTGGCTGCAGGAGCTTCCTGCAGCCAATCAGAAGCCGCACTTTGGGAGTTGAACGTTCCGGAAGTCATAAGGACTCCTTTCGACTTCCGGTGTACAACTGTAATGTAATTTATTTTCTCCTGAACCGATGGATCATGGTTGAGAGAGAGAGAGAATGCATGGGATATTTTTCCCCCCAGCACACATCTGCTATTAGCTGACATTATCTTGTGACAATTTCCACCCAGTGTGACCATTCAAACAAGCAATCAAAACAGCTAAGGATGTCATTTGGTAAGTCAAATCTTTGCTTTGCAGGTGAGTTATCTCAATAGGGGGCTAGAACTCTTGTCAGTGGAAGGTCAGGCTGGTAGTTCATTTGAGCAGATGGCTGTCAACGCATCGGTTGTCCCTACAACCTTCAGCAGGTACTGTAATGACCCTCCATCATGTATCAAGCAGGGGAAGGGAATCGATGCTATCTCTTTACCTCCAGAACATCTCCATTTTCAATCTGGCAGCACTTCCTTCCAGTGTGAAGCGGACAGGAGGCTCCTGAATTGCCTGATTACAATTCTTCCTTATGGATCTCATGTGTGGAGATCATCGCATGTTTCATCTTTGGGACGTAGCCAAAGTGAAGGGCCAAAGAGCATATTCTATCAACAACCTCCAAAGTGACCTCTTGTCTTTCCATTTACAGGACTCCGATTTCTTTCTTTCAGTCTTTCCCCTCAGGAATCACTCTCTCTGAACCTTCTAAGACCTTGTCCAAAGGCAGGCTCACAGCCAGGACAAAATGGTTTATTCATTAAATGAAACTGGTCTTGGGTGGTGCAGCCCTCAGGAAGTTGTTACCGTGTTTGTTTGTTTTCCCCACCGGCGCACCAAATTTTCACGCAGAGCTACCTGACAGGCAGTTTATGGAACAAATACATGAACCAAAACTGAGGTGTCCTTTTAAATTCACGCTAGTCTGAATTTTGTGCTGCAGTTCGCCAAAAAAGTAATGCGTACAAAAATGAAGATATTAACAGAAAGAGTGCATAAAAGTGCATTTATTGGTGGCAGTAGAAATAAAAAAACCAATGAATTCTATTTATAATAATTTAATAATAATAATTTATTGTTTATACCCCGCCCATCTGGCTGGTTTTCCCCAGCCACTTACAAAAAACTTAATATTTTGCAAAATCAGAAACAAAACAAAAAATTGTATGTAAGAAGAAACATGCCCTGAAATCCTGACAAACTCTAACAAGCATATTCTTTTTTTAAGAAAAAATTTCAAACTGATGCAGAGATGTGGAAAACTGAACTTAAAATTGGAAAGATGAGAAACAGAGAGAAACTAAAATTGACAATTTAATCCATGTGGTAGGGGGATATATGACAAAAGTTAGCGATCTCTGCATCACTACTTGTCGAGAAGCAACCAACTTCCACCAAGCCGTTCTTTTTGTCTGTGTCCAGCGTCATCCTTGACAAATCTTCCCAAGGTTATCATGAAGTGAGGATGGGTATCTCTTTCTTTTATGAATATTCCCTTTCCAGCAGAGAACGAGGCTAGAGAGACGGCCGGGCCAATTAACGAACAATGGAGACACTTGATGAAAAGCTAGCTTGGAAATGAGATATCTGACTGCACTGCTGCAGTTTGACAGCTGAGAATTTAAAGTGGCCTGAAGGTCACTCCTGCAAGAGAGGGTGGGGTTATGTAAGAAGAGAAGAAGAAGAAGAGTTTGGATTTGATATCCCGCTTTTCACTACCCGAAGGAGTCTCAAAGCGGCTAACATTCTCCTTTCCCTTCCTCCCCCACAACAAACGCTCTGTGAGGTGAGTGGGGCTGAGAGACTCCAGAGAAGTGTGACTAGCCCAAGGTCACCCAGCAGCTGCATGTGGAGGAGTGGAGATGCAAACCTGGTTCCCCAGATTACGAGTCTACCGCACTTAACCACTACACCACACTGGCTCTCGTAAGGCGAAGGCGAAGCCTTTCAGACATAAGAGCAGCCTTCCCCAAGCTTTTGCACTCCGGGGGGGCTCTGAACCAGCCTTCCCCAGTGTGTGGGTCCCAGCTTTTCCGAAGCCTTGCTATTTTTATTGTTCTATTCATTGAATTTATATACTGCCATGCATCCAAGGATCACAGAGCAGTTTACACTATAGGAACACAAAAATGCATAGCATAACAAACAAAATAATAACCACACATAGTTCAAATGGCCGTAGATTTTTTAATTAGATAAGGGCCTTTGGAGAAGAGGAGTGTTTTTGCCCTTCACCTGAAGTTATATAATGGGAAGAGCATTTCACAATAGATGGCATGTGTACATTCCCATGAACAAAACCATGAATAACTTTGTACAGTCGTCCCTCAGAAGTTGAACAGAATCCGTTCCGGAAGCCCGTTCGACTTCCGAAACGGTTGACTTCCAAAGCGCGGCTTCTGGTTGGTTGCAGGAATCTCATGCAACCAATTGGAAGCCACGGAAGCCCCGCCGGACGTTTGGCTTCCAAAAGATTGTTTGAAAACCGGAACACTCACTTCCAGTTTTTGATCATTTGGGAGCCGGAACATTTGACTCCCAAGGCATTTGGGAGCTGAGGCATGACTGTAATTACTATAAATAATTTAACAAACTCCACATTAATGGGGCGTAAAGTAAGAATCTAAGAAGGGTTTACTAGATCAAGCCAATGGTCCATTTAGTTCAGCATCCTGTTCTCACGGTGGCCAACTACATGCCAGCGTGTGTGAGTCTACACTTTTTTTAGATCTGTGACTCCACCTACAGTAGCTCCACCTGTCAGGTCAGCCGGGGGTATAGGACCCCCAGTCATATGACAGAAACATTTCCAACCCAGATCTCCCATCAGTGATGGGCCTGCAGCTCTAGGGAGTTCCAACAGCCTCCCCCAACGATTTATTATGACTCATGTTCTGGAGACACTGAGGAAGAAGAAGAGTTTGGATTTGATATCCCGCTTTTCACTACCCGAAGGAGTCTCAAAGCAGCTAACATTCTCCTTTCCCTTCCTCCCCCACAACAAACACTCTGTGAGGTGAGTGGGGCTGAGAGACTTCAGAGAAGGGTGACTAGCCCAAGGTCACCCAGCAGCTGCATGTGGAGGAGCGGGGAATCGAACCCGGTTCACCAGATTACGAGTCTGCTGCTCTTAACCACTATAACACACTGGCTCTCTGAACACATATTCCAGATTCCAGCAGAGAAAAGTGCAGACTGAGCTAGGCAGAGGTTGTACACTAAAAGCTACTTTATTAAGCATTGTTGTTGTTCAGTCGTTCAGTCATGTCCGACTCTTCGTGACCCCATGGACTAGAGCACGCCAGGCACGCCTATCCTTCACTGCCTCTCGCAGTTTGGCCAAACTCATGTTAGTAGCTTCGAGAACGCTGTCCAATCATCTCATCCTCTGTCGTCCCCTTCTCCTTGTGCCCTCCATCTTTCCCAACATCAGGGTCTTTTCTAGGGAGTCTTCTCTTCTCATGAGGTAGCCAAAGTACTAGAGCCTCAACTTCAGGATCTGCCCTTCCAGTGAGCACTCAGGGCTGATTTCTTTAAGAATGGTTAGGTTTGATCTTCTTGCAGTCCATGGGACTCTCAAGAGTCTCCTCCAGCACCATAATTCAAAAGCATCAATTCTTCGGCGATCAGCCTTTTCCATGGTCCAGCTCTCACTTCTGTACATTACTACTGGGAAAACCATAGCTTTAACTATACGGACCTTATTAAGCGTAAGGCAGAACAAAAGAAAACATGCCTCCTCTCGCTGGAGAGAAGTCCGAGGAAGTAGAGAACAACAAACGGAAACAGAGTGCAGTAAACACCCGCTCCCGTGATTCCAACAATCTGTTAAAGAATGCATAACACAGACATGTGATAGAATAGAAACCCAACACCACCTAGCACCTAGCCTCAATTGGTCAAGCTACAGGGCAGGGCCAATTTGTATTGAATTTTCTTCAATCCATCTCCCTTGTAGCAATGGCAGGCTTGGAGCTTTCCAGCCAGGCCTCTACCATTGCATGTATGTGCGTTTTTGCAAGAGTCCTTCCGAGCTGCCCTAGCCATCCGCCTTAATCTAAGAGAACAAGTGAGGCAGAGATGAATTTATTTGACCTGCATCAGAACCAGGGGCGACCCCCAAACCAGCTAAGGAGACAGATAATTATAGTTTTTAGCACTTCTGCGGGCAGTGAACATGGCTGTTGTCAAACCAGGATTTGTGCAGGACTGCCCCAATTCGCCTTGTGACTTCATGGTGAGTTTGAGAGGGGAGAGGACACAGAGTACACACAAACGCACACACACATTACTACTAATGTAATTGTTATTGTTAATCTCTGCTTTCATGAAACCCAAGCTCAGTTACCTCAGTTGACTGTTTCATTCTGTTTTTGGTGAGTGATGGCCCTACTTCTACAGGTGAAACTCGAAAAATTATGATATCGTGGAAAGGTTCATTTCTTTCAGTAATTCAACTTAAAAGGTGAAACTAATATGTGAGGTAGACTCATGACATGCAAAGTGAGATATGTCAACCCTTTATTTGTTATAATTGTGATGATTATGGCCTACAGCTGATGAGAACCCCAAATTAACATTTTCAACTTTGGGGTTTTCTTCAGCTGTACGCCATAATCATCACAATTATAACAAGCAAAGGCTTGACATATCTCGCTTTGCATGTCATGAGTCTATCTCATATATTAAACTCCAGTAGCTAATGAAAACAATTGCTTGCATAAATGGACTTTTCCACAATATTCTAATTTTTCGAGTTTCACCTGTATTTTATGCTTTCCATACAGGTTGGTGATGAAGTCTAGGGCCTCTTTTGTCTTCTTTTAGCTATTGCTGAGAATAAAAAAAATACAGGGGGCAGGCTTTTATCTTGGGGGGTGTATGGAATAACTCCCTTCCTTCTCTGTCATTTCTGTCCATGGCAGTAATACCTGGAGATTTATGTCCTGCAGGGTGATATTGAATTTGCTTCAGTGGACAGAAATTGGCTGTCCACCCTCACATACTATGTGTGCTAAAGAGCCTGAAGACATGGGGGTGGAGAGAGAGAGAGAGGGAGTGAGGGAGTGAGGGAGTTTTCTTTTCTTTTTCTTCTTTTTGTAAAGTCCCTAGAAATGTCCTGCTGTTCACATCACACCAGATTCACCTTGCGGAAACCTGCTGTTCCCCAGGGACCCTCAGTCCACAGAGGAAAGCCTTCTCCTATTAGCCTGGATTTTTCCTGTGCCTTCTCCATCTCTTACCTTCCAAGTTCATGAGAGTCGATCGATCGTTGTCGTTCACTTCCTTTCCCCGATGTCTTCTTTCAGTGACACCCCACCCAACCAAGTTGATACAGAACTTCAGAAAACTGAGTTTAAGGTTGCGGAAGGTGGAGGATGAGAAACCGAGAGATGCTGAAATGGATACAGTGGTACCTCGGGTTACAGACGCTTCAGGTTACAGACTCTGATAACCCAGAAATAGTACCTCAGGTTAAGAACTTTACTTGAGGATGAGAACAGAAATCATGCGGTAGTTGCGTGGTGGCAGTGGGAGGCCCCATTAGCTAAAGTGGTACCTCAGAGCTCCAGAACAAATTAATTTCTTAACCCGAGGTCCCACTGTATATATGATCCCCATTTCTAAGCAGGCTTGGGTGTTTTTAGAGAATGAGCGCCAAAGAAAATATGTAACCGGGAAGGGCTGAACGCAGTCAATGGTGGCAGCCTCTCCTGTAGACGAAGATGAAGGTGTGGTGGTGTTTCAGGAAGGAATTAAAGGCGGGGGGAGAGATTGTGTTCCTGGCATTGCAAGGGCTTAATGTGCCAGGCATAATCCTTCAACTGAACCATAGTTAGTTAAATGAAGCAGAGGATGCGTCAAGCAGCCTCCGTTCACGCTACTGCTTTTCTGGTTTCAAAATCAAGCCCTGTGGCAAAGAAGCAGAACTGTATCAGTTTCTTATCTCTCTACTCAGTAATCCCCATTCTCCCCCCCCCTTCTGTAGACATTCTGCTCTGTTTGCATCCTGTATGTGGATTTACAGATGTTTTCAGGAAAAGGGCACAGGAAACTGCCTTGCAATGGGTCAGTCGGGACAGTGGTCCATTGAGACCTGCCTCCTGCAGCCCCAATGTCCTGCGTGTATTTTGAAGTATCTCTCTCATCAGCCATGTTGACGGGGATGGATGGCCATCGTGGGCAGGTTCTTAAACTGCAGGCAGGCTGGCGAGAGGGTGAAGCACGCTTACAAGGTTCCACAAAGCGGCAATCAAAATGTTCAAGGGGTGACTCCCCTATGAAGGTTGCAGCTATTGGGTTTTGTTTTGTTTTGTTTTGTTTTCGGTTTAGACAATAGGGAAGTGTGAGGCAACATGGTAGAAATTATGTGCAGCGTGGAGAAAGTTTTGTAACACCAGAACTCGTGGACAACCAATGAGACTGAATCGTGGAAGATTCAGGATAGAGAAAAGAAATGACTTATTTGTGCAATGCGTAGTCAGACTACGGAACTACAGTCCTACCTTGTGTTGCGTACGCTCTGTGTTGCGTACATTCGAGTTACGGACCTCCGCGACCCAGAATGTGCAGGTGCGCAGAAACATTCTGCACACTTTGTGCATGCGCAGAAGCGCAAAAACTCGTGAACTTCCAGGATTTTTTTGTTGTTGTTCGTTCATGTTATGTACGCCCGGGTTATGTGGCGCGACCCAGAATGGATCGCGCACGTCACACGGGGTACCACTGTAATTCCCACAGGAGGCAGCGATATCCACCAACCTAGATGACTTTAAAAGAGTATTAGGCAAAATTACAAAGGAGAAGGTTATGCAAGGCTATTAGTGGTCCTCTGTCCATGGTGCTGATCAGATATGGTCCTCTAAGACAGGGGTCAGCAAACTTTTTCAGCAGGGGGCCGGTCCACTGTCCCTCAGACCTTGTGGGGGGCCGGACTATATTCTGAAAAAAAAAGAATGAATTCCTATGCCCCACAAATAACCCAGAGGTGCATTTTAAATAAAAGGACACGTTCTACTCATGTAAAAACACGATGATTCCTGGACCATCTGCGGGCCGGATTGAGAAGGTGATTGGGTCACATCCAGCCCACGGGCCTTAGTTTGGGGACCCCTGCTCTAAGCAAAGGGCCATTTCCTGAAGGCACTTCTTATTTTTGTGGAGTCTGTTTTTCACAGGGACATGCATTATTTCAGGAATCATGTACTTGCTTCCTTTCTTTGCACTTTTTATCTTTTTTATTCATAGTTTTCTGCATTTTAGGTTGCTTTTATTTGTGTGTCTCCTTCACTTCTCTTCTTTTTATGAATGTGCATGAGCTGGTGTGCAGTGATGGCGCATCCCTTTATGTGCAGTACCTTCATTTATATGGTCAACATTCCTTTATGTGCAGTATTTTATTGATACCCAGTCATCATTTCTCTCATTCTTCAAAATTAATTTTGCAGCTGCTTATGCCGCCAAACAGGCAAGTTCACCTGAAAGTGGCTTGCCTCTTCAGCATGCAAAGTTCTCAGGACCCTGCAACTCTACAAAACTTTGCCTTCTTGTTGCTAGATCCATAGTTCACGACATACCGCAGCCTCCAGCATCCTTCCACTTTATCCTAGCCACTTTTTATTTTGCTTCCTATAGCAGAATACAAATATAGACTCACGCTCCTTCCTAAAATATATCTGACCCCCTCCAATTCCTCCCCTGTCTGAGTACTCAGAAAATGAGTTCTTGTTCCATTGCTTCAGCATCTAAAAACAGACCGTTGCCCTTGATTGGCAACTCTTGAGTTGATAACGTACACATCTTGCAAATGTTATTGTTCCTGGCTAACGAGGTGATCTGGGGCTGTCTGATTAGCCTGCGATGTTAGTTAATGGCCAAAAATATCTTCATCGCCTGATGATAACGTGTGGAAGTTTTGCAGGGGTTGGCGGTGTTAAGTCTCTTGCAGTGGAAGCAGCAAAGAATTTCAAATCATACTCAAAGGGTATGAATTGAAAGTGGAGACAATAGGTGTACCTTCCCCTGCTTATCTGTTTGCTTTGTAACACGGAAAACACACACACACACAGTGGTACCTCTGGTTGCAGATGGGATCCATTCTTAGCTCTGGTCGGATCCTGAGGTTTCCGCAACCAGAGGTGCCTGTTCTGCGCATGCACACGGCACGATAGAACGCTGCTGTGCATGCACACAGCGTGTAGAGTGCTTCTATGCATGTGCGAGTGACGAAAACCCGGAAAAATACTTTTGGGTTTGCCGCTTTCGCAACCCGAAGTTTACGTTACCCAGGAGTAAGGTAAGCCGAGGTTCTACTGTATATACCTATATACATACACACATATATAATCTCACTCAAATTTTGTGGAACAGTTGCACAAAGAGACAGCTGCTTAGGACAGAGAGGAAGAAAAATCTCCCAGGAAGAGGCTGTAGGTCACACACACACACAAATTATCTGTTGTTGTTTTTACAGCATAGAACCATTAAATGCAATAAAACACAGCGTTCACAAACAAGAAATAAAAGCCAGAAAGGATGCAGCAGGCCACCTTGGCTATGTCAAGGCTATGCTACCTTCGGTATCTTAATTCCAGACACATTGGAGAATGTTCCTGGGTGTCACTGAGACTTTTGGTCGACCGCTGTAGGAAACAAGATGCTTCACTGCATAGGCATTTTGTCTGAACCAGCAAGGATCTTTTTAAATTTGCTTGGCAACGGCAGTATATAAACTATTCTGGGAGCTGGTGTGGTGCTCTGACCCCAGAGCTATGCCTCATCCAGTCCCCACTCTGAATCTTGTCTGTGCCATGAAATCTCTAGAAAGCCTTAGGGGAGCCACTCTGCCACAGTCCCCATCTGCTATAGGGGAGACTTAACTTACAGAGTTGCCCTAAGCCAGGCATGGCCAAGCTTGGCCCTCCAGCTGTTTGGGGACTACAACTCCCATCATCCCTAGCTAACAGGAGCAGTGGTCAGGGATGATGGGATTTGTAGTCCCAAAACCGCTGGAGGGCCAAGTTTGCCTATGCCTGCCCTAAGCGCTACAGCTAAAGACTGTGAAGCACTTAGGACACAAGGAAATGCTATGCAAATGTCTCATCAGTCATATATCCCTTTCAACAATTAGGAAAACTCTGACACAATCCTGACTCAGGGCATCCCTGTGTGGATTCTGGGAGCCATCAACCTCAAATTTTGCACCGTCTCTTTGAAAAAAAATGTGAGCATCTGATAGCAGGACAAGCCATGGTATGGGCAACCGTCAACTCTTTGGTAGTCCTGAAACATTATTTCTCTAGCTTTGAAAAGAGGATCTAATTTGGAAGTGAATTTTACAAGTACTAGGGGATGGCAGAGGGCTGGCTGTTGAGATCGTACTTAAATGATTTCCAGGAATAAGAGCTCAAGAGAGAGCTTTATGTGCAGGGAATCTGAGTACCAGACCTCATTGCAATCTCTTTCCATTTTTGACCATCGGGCTTGTCGCTTAATGAGGAACGTGGGATCAGAATTCAGAAGTAGTGGCGAACAAGTGTGATAGAACAGTCGACAACAAAAAAACCAAGGTTACAGCTCAGGTTGGAAACAGCAGCACTCTAATAATAGCTCCTTGGAGTAATTCTTATCAGCAAGTGTATTTAATTTGTCCTGAATTATTTCAGACCCGACACTAATCCATGTGTTAATAATAACGACAATGGCATTCTTTATTTAAACCGCTCCAAGATTGGGGTGCGTGTTCCTTCATTTCCATTATACGATTGATTAGCTATTCCAATAAGTGTGTCGCCAAAGTCATTTCAAAAGAGAAAGAACCGCACTAAAACAAACCCTGCTTTGAAGAATGATTATTAACAATTCAAGAGTTGCATTTTTCAGTGTCGTTTTAAGGAATGTGTTTAATGGTATCCAGCTCAAGACGCAATAAAATGAAAATAAAATTTCAATTGCAACCAAGAAAACCTATTATTTTTGCCACGTCACTGCAATCTTGTTACTGTTTTGGCTGGAGGAATATTAATTGTGTATCCCTCTGTTCATCAGACAGTTGTTCTCTGCGTGCCTATGCAGAGGAAGCTGAGTGCATATGCAGGAAGCTGCCTTTATACCAAAACCCATACAGTTCAGTATGGTCTACACCAGGGGTCCTCAAACATTTTAAATGGGGGGGGGCAGTTCACGGTCACTCAGACACTGTTGGGGGCCGGACTATAGTTCGAAAAAAAATGAACAAATTCCTGGGCTGCATCAATAGGAGTATAGCATCTAGATCAAGGGAAGTAATAGTACCACTGTATGGTCAGACCTCACCTGGAATACTGTGTCCAGTTCTGGGCACCACAGTTCAAGAAGGATACTGACAAGCTGGAACGTGTCCAGAGGAGGGCAACCAAAATGGTCAAAGGCCTGGAAACGATGCCTTATGAGGAACGGCTTAGGGAGCTGGGTATGTTTAGCCTGGAGAAGAGAAGGTGAAGGGGTGATATGATAGCCATGTTCAAATATATCAAAGGATGTCATATAGAGGAGGGAGAAAGGTTGTTTTCTGCTGCTCCAGAGAAGCGGACACGGGGCAATGGATTCAAACTACAAGAAAGAAGATTCCACCTAAACATTAGGAAGAACTTCCTGACAGTGAGAGCTGTTTGACAGTGGAATTTGCTGCCAAGGAGTGTGGTGGAGTCTCCTTCTTTGGAGGTCTTTAAGCGGGGGCTTGACAGCCATCTGTCAGGAATGATTTGATGGTGTTTCCTGCTTGGCAGGGGGTTGGACTGGATGGCCCTTGTGGTCTCTTCCAACTCTATGATTCTATGCCTGCCCTCACCCTGCCTTCCTTCCCTGCCCTCACCTGCATGCCGCCTCAAGGTTCTTGATGAGCTTCTTGATCTTCCAGATCTCCACATTCCTGTCAGCAGTGCTGGGATCACCCGCCATCTTCTCCCTTTTCCTCCTCCTCCTCCACCGCCCCACCTGTGGCTGTTCAAGTCAACCGCCAAGGCCGCTGTCGCACGGAGGGTGGAGAGAGAGAGAAATGAGAATGGAGACTTGGGTGAGGTAAAAGGAAAAGCCATCCCTCCAAGTGCAGGCTAGGCTAGGCCTGCCCTGGTCTCCCTTACCCCGGGAATGTGGCCACCAGAAGCCCAGCCAAGCGCTCTCTGAGGTGAAAGAACAGGCGGGTGAACGTGGGCACATGTTTTTACCTCAGGCCTCACCGGCGCCTCCCTTCCCTTCCTTCTCCGAATGGCAGCAAAGAGCTCCTCGCGATGGCGCCTGTGACGTCGCTGACCGGCTTCTTCCTTTCCGCCTGCCTCGCTTGCTCGCATGCACGCCCTCCTCTCCTCTCCTCCATGCTGCATATGTTGCAATCACCTCACATGGGGCTCCTGACATCAGTTCCAGTCCCCACACACAGTGGGAGAGGGGAGGAGGAGGGGGGAATGGATGGAACCGCACATAGACCCATTAAACAGCAACAGGTTCTGCAGTTGCTGGGCGGGCTGCTTCAGGACCCTGGTGGGCCGGTTGTAGCCCGCGGACCGTAGTTTGAGGACCCCTGGTCTACACTGGTGGTCTGCAACTCTCCAGGATTTCATATGAGGTTCTTCCCAGTGATAACTCAAGATGCCAGTGATGGAACCTAGAACCTTCAACATTCAACGCAGATACTTTATCACTGAGCTACAACCCTTCCCTAAATGGCAAATAGGAATGCAAGACCCTGTCATATACCGAGACAGACTATTGAGCCACCTGGCTCAGGGACAACAGCACAATCCTTTCTTCATATCCCTCATCACTACAGGGATTGCACCCCAAGGCACCTGAGCCACAAAGTAACCAAGAGAACAATAAATCACACTGACATGGAATATTTAGTTTATGGGTTCAAATAGCCACAACGTTATTGGTTACAGATGTGGAACGCTCTTCCACTGGCCTGGTGGAACGCTCTCCCACAAGAGACCAGGGCCCTGTGGGATTTGGCATGTTTCCGCATGGCCTGCAAGACGGAGCTGTTCCACCAGGCCTTGGGGCAGGATGAAGTTTGACTTACTTTCCTTTGTATGAAACAAGCCCCCAAACCGCTCACAGGTCCTTGTATGATCAATGGAAACCGTTGGTCCTGGCAAGTATTAACCACTCTCAGTTCCAACTTCATAATTGCCACCTGCCCAGATTTTAACTTGTCTGAATGAATTTTAAGATGTATTTTAATTAACTGATGTCTGCTTTTATGCATATTGTGTTGTTTTTATGATGTTAGCCACTCTGAGTGCAGCCTTGGTAGGGGAGGATGGGATACAAATAATTTATTATTATTATTATTATTATTATTATTATTATTATTATTATTATTATTATTTGAGCCATTTGGCTTAGGCATTGGGGTGAAGCCAGGCTATAACTTGTCTCCTGCCAGTGTGCAGGGAGTCCACAGAAGGTAAACCACTGAATGGTTTACGTCAGATAGTGGCATGCCAAGAGCTCCCCGTAGGGGCTGTGACATGGCCCTAGCCCACGCCAAGGCTTCAGACAGTATTCACACCCCGGATCCCTTTAACAGGCTGTACTTACTGAGGAGGGGCAGGCGAGGCAACAACCTCCCCTCCAACCAAACAAAGAGTTACCCAATGCCTAACCTCACAAAAAGTTGTGACGAATGCTGCTAGGTAGCAATGGCCGGTGCCAATTTGCCAAGTGGAAGAAATTCCTACCTGGCCCCAACAACATGGCGACCGACAGCTGCCATAGCAAGGTCATATCAGAGCAGAGCATGAAAAGAGGGTGGATGGGTAGAGTGATCTGATGAAGAGGCAAGGAAGAGGGAGCTGGCTGGCCGCACTGAGTTTAAACAGTGTGTGGCCACACCCACTCTGCCAGCTGATTGGCTGCGGCTGCCACACGACGCAGATGACGCAGCCGGCTATGATGTAGAGGCAAGGTAGCGTACCTTCCCCACACGCTGGAAGGCCTAGAGCAGGGCCGGCAAAGTTTTCGTGGCTTGGGCCAGTTCACGGTCCCGCAGATGCCACGCATGCATGCACGCACAAACGCTATTTCCAGCGCTCCTTCCGGTGTGGAGGAGGCTTGTGCAGCTTCCCATTGGCTACAGGAGCTTCCTGCAGCCATTGGGAAGCCGGCCAGCATTGCGGAAGGTGGTCCCCGCTCTGTTCTGCGCCAGTTTAGCATGGCGCACGGGAGCCAACCGAGCGGGTGTCGGGGGTCCCTGAGCAGGGGGTGGGAGTCCATGGGCCAGTTAAATGACCCCCATGGGTCTTAGGTTGGCGACCCCTGAAGAGGCATGGCTGCCCATGCGCAACACCGCCCACCGATATAGAGGTGAGTGGATTTCTTGTATCAGCAGCTCTCTCCCATGCCCCTAAAGTTGTGTCTCCTCCATTTTCACATCCACAGGAACAGCTAGATCCAGTGCATTCTGCATTTGTTTTGTCTGCTTTTAAAGAAATAAAAACCTGTGTCTCCTTGGACATGGTCTGTTTCAGCTGGGGCAAAGACCGGTTTATCCTCCCACTCCTAGAGATAAGTTGCATTTGAGTCAGTGAGAAGGAATAATGCAAGGACTATGTATAATGTACAAGGAGCGATTATATAAAGGGATGGAAGTATAGCCTCGAGGACATTCCACCATGTCGTCAGTGGGGTGGGGGGCGAACCGCAATATCTCAAGTTGTGTGCTTCAACTTAATCGCATTCTGAGGGGGTGGAATTATTTAAGACAGCTGGAAATTGAGTACAGAGGGGCATATCAGATAGAGATTAGAGAAGTGAATATGTAAATGAAGAGGGGAGAGGTATGATAACTCTCCGAAGTTAATTATTTGGGAGATAACGGGATAATTCCCAAGGGCAGCTCTTGAGTCACTGGCGTCAGAAAGTGTTCTTCATACATAGACTGTGTATTACAGAAAATCAAAAGGGTGGTCAAACGAAATCTGAATGGGTCAGAATCAGCTAGGGCTTGATCCAAGAATCTTCTGCTGTATGTTATTCTGACTCCTCTGGTGAGCTGCTGGAGAAGAAGGGAAAGGAAAGATGAGGTCTGCCATCATCACCATGCACTGGCTGTTCTTGAACTGGTCTGGCTATAAATGCCTCTGGGTCTTTAGTGGGACATAAAGATTGTGTATTTCAACAATTGAACTAGATGATCCTCATGCTCCCTTCCAACTCTACAGTTCTTTGATTCCATTATTATGGCATCTCTCTCTCTCTCTCTCTCTCTCTCTCTCTCTCTCTCTCTCTCTCTCTCTTGCTTGTCAGCCTGTCCACTGATTATCATAGAATTGCAGAGTCAGAAGGGACCACAAGGATCATCTAGTCCAACCCCCTGCAATGCAGGAATATTTTGCCCAATGTGGGGCTTGATCCCCCAACCCTGAGATTCAGAGTTGCATGTTCTACCAACTGGGCTATCCCAAACTCCCATGCCATCATCATCATCATCATCATCATCACCATCAAACTGCCATGATATAAGCAACAATGAAACATGTATAATAAACCAGGGGTAGCCAATTGGTGCCCAAGCCTACAACTCCCATCATCCTTAACCATTGGCCATGCTGGCTGTGGCTGATAGGAGCTTGAGTCTGACATTTGGGGGGCACCATGTTGGCTAGCCTTGTAATTAAAACAGCACCGCTGAAAGGATGGCAATAAGCAGACATATACGCTTAAAAAAAAAAAAATCCATCATAAATGCCCCACCTGAATGAAACCATTTCCCAGGCAGGAAAGGAAGTCTGGGCACCACAGTTCAAGAAGGATATTGACAAGCTGGAAGGTGTCCAGAGGAGGGCAACCAAAATGGTCAAAGGCCTGGAAACGATGCCTTATGAGGAACGGCTTAGGGAGCTGGGTATGTTTAGCCTGGAGAAGAGAAGGTTAAGGGGTGATATGATAGCCATGTTCAAATATATCAAAGGATGTCATATAGAGGAGGGAGAAAGGTTGTTTTCTGCTGCTCCAGAGAAGCGGACACGGGGCAATGGATTCAAGCTACAAGAAAGAAGATTCCACCTAAACATTAGGAAGAACTTCCTGACAGTAAGAGCTGTTGGACAGTGGAATTTGCTGCCAAGGAGTGTGGTGGAGTCTCCTTCTTTGGAGGTCTTTAAGCGGAGGCTTGACAGTCATCTGTCAGGAATGCTTTGATGGTGTTTCCTGCTTGGCAGGGGGTTGGACTGGATGGCCCTTGTGGTCTCTTCCAACTCTATGATTCTAAGTCCACAACTGGGGTGCCATGACAGAAAACATTCTGTATCTGGTACAAACCAAATGAGCCAGGTCTAAATGGATATTTGAGAAAACAGAAGCTGAGTTGGCAGTCTTGAATGTTGGGTAAGTTCAAATGGGCATAGGCGTTCAGTGGCTTTGGTGGCTGAAGGAAGATTAAAACCCATGGACTGCATTCAATAATGGGATAACTGAATGGGATAACAATCCATTGAAATTAATGGACTCAAGTCAGCCATTATTAAAGTATATATTGCTTCATTGACAATGTGTCTTCTAATTGGCTATGGGGTAAACCAACGATAGGGCGCAGGGGAAACTCACATAATTGATATAAACAATAAAATAGTTCCAGCAAGGCATTAAAATAAACTTCTACAACCGAAATGTATACCAAAACAAACCAATTGAAAGAGTTAAAAGCACAATTGAAGCAGGAGGTCAGGTAACTGTGTCTAAACAGGCTTTGTCTCCAAGTGCCGGCAGCATGCCAATACTGATAGGGCCTAGGGGTGGATAAATCAGTTTCATTTTCTCTCCATTTCTCATCCATACATTTTTTCTTCATATGTCAGCATCAGTCTGCAAAGTTTATTTTTTAAAAAAACTTTTCATGAAAATTCATCAGCGTTAACATTTTAGAGCAAATTTCTCCAAATATAGAGAATTTTGAAAGCAAATTCCTCTGATGAGCACATTTTTGCAGAGCAATTTCCCCTAATATAACACATTTTATATCTTTATGCATTTCCCCAGTGTGCAAACTTTCATTACAGATTGTTTGGCTGTGCTTTGGTTCATACAGTGGTATCTCTGGTTGCAGACGGGATCCGTTCCAGAGCTCTGGGCGGATCCTGAGGTTTCCGCAACCAGAGGGACCACTTCTGCGCATGCAGGCGGTGGCAGACCGCTTCTGCGCATGCGTGCACGGCGAAACACTTCCAGGTTTGCTGCTTTCGCAACCCAAAATTTACGTTACCCGAGGGAAACATAAGCTGAGGTGCTACTGTACATTGTTTTAAAGAATCTGAATTGTGTAGGTTCACATTGAGATCCTAACCAAATCAATAGCAGAAAGTTATGATGAAGCACAGATTCCCCACCCCCCAAACCTAGAGGCTAATTTTGCAACCTTTCTACTTCCAGCAATAAGTAAAGCAAACATATTGTGGGTCGATAGCCCTGTAAATAAAGCCTGTGTCGTATTTCTGGTTTTGATTCCCTTTGATTCACTGGCTAGCAGACTTATTCTCCACCCCATATTTCTCCCATTAAATGTATTAAATCTTCTGGGTGACTCAGGTGCTCGCTAACTGCAAATCAAACCTTTTCTTGTGAAGCTGATACCACATTTTAAGTGAAATAATAATTGAACAGCAATTGATAATTCATGGCAGTTTAAGACAGCAATAATTACTTTCGTTTCCCAGAACTCTCCTAAAATGAAAATGAATTTCTCTGTGATGTTTCCCCAGTTTTAAATGACCCTCGTGGGAAAAGGGTAGGTGTTTGAGAAGACCCTCTTCAGAGCAAAATTACTTCTATCCATCCCCATACCTTGCCTTTCACTTTTGAATTGTGCCTGGTTCCTTTTTCTTCTGCTCTGTAGACTTGTGGCCTTCCAGCTGCCATGGGACTCTCAGCCTTTAAAATCTGAGGATTCTTGCAGAGCAGGTGAGGTCCCTGTGGACTGGAGGTGAGAAGATGGAGCAAGCTTGTTTTCTGCTGCTCCAGAGGGTAGGACCCAAACTGATGGGTTCAAGTTAAAGAAAGGAGAATCCAACTAAACATCAGGGAGAACTTTCTGTTTTGTTTTGTTTTTTGTTTTTTATAATATTTTTTTTTTAATTTTCAAATATATCAAATTACAGCCAATTTAACATCTACACACAAATTACACAAATCAATGCTCTGCTGAGCTATGACTCCCCTCCCTCTCGTTAGCAGGTTTTCTAGTCCATTCTCATCGCACAGTTTTTACCACTTCCTCTATTTAACTATGTCAAAGGTTTATTCCAATCCTACTAGTGTTTTTAAACTTCCTCGGTTCAATCTTAAGTACTCCACAAATTTACTCCAATCTCTTTGAAACCTTGAGTCATCCTGGTTTCTGACCCTGCCGGTCAGTTTTGCAAGTTCAGCATATTCTACCATCTTCGTCTGCCGCTCATCAATCGTTGGTAATTCCTGTAATTTCCACTTTTGGGCAAGCAATATTCTTGCTGCAGTTGTCGCATACATGGACAATCTTTTGTCCTTCTTTACTATTTCTTCTCCCATCAAACCCAACAAAAAGGCCTCAGGCTTTTTTTGGAAAAGTATATTTAAACATCTTCTTAAGTTCATTGTAAATTGATTCCCAAAACGCCTTGACCTTATTGCAAGTCCACCACATGTGATAAAAGTCCCCTTCCTCTTGTCTGCACTTCCATCACAATTTATCATGCATTCTATACATTTTTGACAATTTAACTGGAGTCAAATACCATCTATACATCATCTTATATACATTTTCTTTCAAAGTTACACATGCAGTAAATTTCAAACTCTCATTCCACAATTTTGTCCATGCGTCATACTCAATATTATGCCCAAAGTCCATTGCCCACAGGGAGAACTTTCTGATGGTAAGAGTTGTTCATCAGTAGAATGGACTATTGTGGTTATTCCATCGCCCCAGTCGCTGCGCAAACTCGGTTGGCGAAGAAAGTCCAACACCCGACACCATCCAGAGGGCCTCGGGTTCTCACACGACATGCAAGAGAGAAGCAGGCGGGAATGTTGTTGCGCATGCTAAAAGCGACAGAGCAAACAGAGCGAGGACCAGGAGTTGCAGAATTCTTTGGGCGTACAAAACCCCAAGCAAAGTCAGTGCAAAATGTTGGAAACCATTCAAGGATCTGCTACAGCTCCAGGCTGCAATGATACCCCCTCTTGACCCATTGCAACATCTTCTTAGCTTCAGTAGGTCAACAGACCTAGCATGGTGCCTCTTCAATATTCAGTGCAAATGATATCCAATGACTGGCTTGTTTCCCCCTCCTTTTTTAAAGCAAGATTGTACAAGCCCACAATAAGCAGCCCTCTCCAACAGGCGTTGTCAATCAAAGCAAGAGATGATCGCAGTGGCTTCTCCAGCTTCCCCTGTATTAGTTTGCACTCTATTTAGCCTCCGGCATGCATTAGATGATTCTGAAGTTCAAAGGAAGCTCCTGTGATGTTCGGAAAAGAAGTTGCCTTATTGTTGCCTCCCCCCCCCCATGTCCTTCATCCGTTTGGTTGCGGGACTCTTTGTTCTCAGAAGCCGTTCAAGAGGGAAGGAAGTTTTTGCTTTGCAAGATAAATGCTGTAGCCAATTTAATTTATGTGGAGAGTGGCTTTGCATGTGTGATTTGTGCTGAGTGCCAGTGCTGGCAAAGAAGAAGAAAAAGTGACTGAAAGACAGGGCTGGTTATTCTCCCTGTCCTGTAATGCATATGGTTATAACACAACCATTGTCCCACCCATATTGCGTCTGACATACCATGGCAATGCAGTCTCGGGAAGATTGTGCTTGAGGGGATGTGCCACTCAGACTGAGAAAGTTCCCTGAAACCTGTGATAAATGTACTTTGCCCCATGGGGAATTTTTAAGAACCCATTAGTAGAGAGGGTGAGCTAGGTATGGTTTTCCTATTAGTAAATTCCAGTTAGTTAGACTAAATATGGAGGGTCAGGAGGGATAATAGCTGTGATGGCTATGCTCTACCTCCACAGACAGAGGCAGTAAAGTTTCTGAATTCCAGTTGCTGGAAACCACAAGAGGGGAGCAGGCTGTTGTGTTCGGGTCCTGCTTGCAGATTTCACAGGATTTTCTGGGTTCCCACTGCAATATCAGGATGCTGGTCTAGATGGGCCATTGGTCTGATCCAGCAGGCTGTTTCTTTGTTCTTCTCCCCTGTCTTCAGACCAATCCTGTTTCTCACCCATATGAAGGGTTACTGTTGGTGTTCTACTCATCCTGAAAGCGCAAGGTCCTCGTGAAAGACCATGGGACTGAATCCCAGGAGCTCGAGCACAGCTCGAGATGAGACATTTACAAGGCAGGCAATCCACTCCCGCAATTCTTTTCCCTGAGAGATTGTCAAGCTTGACCAGGAGGAATAAATCAGTGAGCAGCTGAATAGCTACAAGCTTTCATGGCTCCGTTCCATCTGCGGCTTCTGGTCCTGAGCTTGACACAAAGGACGACAATAAGTGACGACGGTTAAGTGTTGTTTCACAACGTGGCCTCGCCTCTATTAAGGAGCGCTGGAGTATGTTGCCAAATTATTTCACATTGGCTTCGGAACGGCTCCGCTGAGCCGCGGACTCCTCATAAGGCCAGCAAGCGACGTGAGGGAAGATGGTTTGAACAAAGAGAGAATGCATCTGGTGACACAGCTGTATAATCTTGATTTCTTACCAAGCCAAGGAGCAGGGCTGATGGTCACCCCCATGGGCCACTCTGGAAATAACAACAGCACTCAGAAAGACTTAACAAATGCTCTTACGACCATTGTCTTTAAGGCCCACAAGACTCTTGGCTGATTCTTGTACAATGCACCCTGTGGAATCTTGAAATTTACCATTTAGGATTGCAATGATAAAAGAAATCAGGGATAAGGAACACACACCTGCTGGCCCTCCGGGTCACTATATGGCCCTCAAAATTCTCCCCAGACCAAAACTCACCATTCCTGCTTTGCACCCTCCTTCAGAGCTTATTGCTGGCTGAGATGTATCATTGAACTCTAATAATGCCTCTTCCTTGCCTAGAAGGAGGATAGAGAAGGGTGGGGGGTGTTTATGGAAACTACCCACTTGTACACATAGTTAATATTTACATTCATTGATCTGCCAACTTTTTCCTCCAGCTCCAACTACCGATGGGGTTTGGGCCTTAGAAGGAAGTGTAGAAGGGAATGCAGCCCACAAGCTGAAATATTAATCCCTAGTGTAAATATTCTGCTCCTTGTTTGCTGTTCCCCCCCCCCCAAAAAAAAAATGTTTCTCCAGTAGCATACCACCATGCAACACATTTGTTCCTGCTTTGAGCGTACACAAAGGGCAGCCTAAATGGATGGATTCATCCATCACTAGATGTAACAGGCACCATCTCTGAGCAATTATTCCCCCCCCAAGAATTTATTGGATTTTAATAACAAAAATACACAAAACACAAATACATACACTACAAAAACCACATAAAATACACACAAACAAAACACTTAATTACTCATCCTTATCCTCTTTATAATCCTAAACTTGGGACTTCCTCACATCCTCTCTTTTGCATTCATTTCTTTTCTTCTTTAGTAACTTTGTAACATTGTAAAATCTACTTTCTTATATCTAATCTTAATCTTACAATTATAATCCACATATCTTAAATCCTAAATCTTATTCTTAACAAATAAAAAATCAAATTCCACATCTCCACTTCTTTTATCCTCTCTTCTCTTAACTTTGTTATGCTGTAGCCTATATTTCTTCTGATTCCAATTTCAAATATATAAAAAATCAACACATATTAACAAATACCTAAGTATTTCTTCCATCTCATAGTCCGTTTTCCCTCTGGTGTCGGAGTACCGTGATCAGCCTTTATAAAATCCCCATTAAATCATACTTTACCCCACCCCCTCCTGTCCATCATCACCCTTCCCTGCTACATTCTGGAGGAGAGGAAGCTACAATTGAAGGAAATAACAGAAGGAAAAGAAGCAAAACTGAACATGAAGCAACAAGAAAGTGGACTGGTGGAATGTGGGGGGGGGGGAGAGAGACCGGTGGGGGATGGCATCTCTGAGCAATTAGCACCCACCTGCTGAATCTCAAGACTTGAGCCTCAGGTGATGCGGCGACGCTAGTACTGTGGCATAAAGAGATGCCTAAACTAGGAGCATGACAAACCCGCCTGTGAAATTTCTGTGCGCTAAAAACACGGAAAAAAGAATAAAACTCAAGGGTGTTCTCTTTTTGTGGCAATGCGCGGTGCTCTGACATTTTTGACCCCTGCTTTATAACCCACATTTCCATCATTGGTGTTTCATTTTCTATTTCGGAGGGGGGGGGAAAGGTGCTATATTTAGCTGTACCCATTACCCGCTGCAGGTGCCTTTGGAGCTGCTGTTTGCAATTTGAACCAGCCTGCCCTGTTTCAGCGACCTGATGAGATTTTAATCTTTGTGATCTTCAGAGTTCAGTGTGTCCCGTTCACCCTCGTGGCGCCGATAGCAGAACCAGAGGATGGCATTGCATTTGTGTGCAATTAGGGAGGCAGGTAGGAGACGGTGATCTGTAGAAGGCTCCGTCTATTGTGAGAAACAGCGTACTATTTTGTTGTTGTTGGGTTTGGTTTCCTGCTTTCAAATATGAATTACAAAGTCCCAGAGGCTTCTGCCATCTGGACTAATGAAGTGGGAAGCCTCCCGTGCTCAGCAAAAGGAAAGTGGGAAAGTGGTTTTGAGAGCCAAGCTGACGTTTCTGTCTGCTCTCAGGAGAAACACCTTCCTCTGCTGTTTGTTTTATGCGCAGATCATTTCCCACTTCCAGAGTTTATTAGTCATTCTGTTGGCGTCTTCTCCTTCCTTAAATATGCCTGTTTGTGTTTGGTGAGGGTCTGCCTCCTTCGTGTGTGTGTGTATGTGTGCTGGAGAGGAAGATGGTGTGTGTTTATGTATTTTTGAAGACTATATACCACCATCATATGTAGCATTCAACCCACAGCTCCACACACTCGTGGGAAAGTGATGCAGGCTCTTGGTATCGTGTGGTGGGCAAATTATGGCCTGCACCGCTTCTGGAAAGCACCACATCGAACACGAGGTGGTCGTGTGAGGTCATACTTCTCAAAGCTCTCAAGAATATAGCAAACCATCAAGTCAGATCACTGTTCCATCTACCTCAATATTCTCTAAACTGTCAAGCAGCATCACTCTGGGAATTCAAGGTGTGGGCATTCCCAGTCCTACGTCGATATTCCAGGGATTAACCTTTGCTAACCTTTGTTAACAAGACAGGAAGGAGTACAGTCATACCTCGGGTTGCGAACGCTGAGGGTTGCACGTTTTCAGGTTGCAGAATGCACTGAACCCAGAAGTACCAGAACAGGTTAATTCCGGGTTTCGGCGCTTGCGCATGCACAGATGCGGCGCTGCGGGTTGTGAACGCTGTGGGTTGTGAACATGCCTCCCGCATGAATCACATTCGCAACCTGAGGTATGACTGTACTGTTTCAGGGGGGCGGGGGTGGACAGGATTCCCTCATCCATAGAGGCGCAGGTCAAGACTGTGTCCAGGGTGGTTGTCTACCAGCTCCATCTGGTATGCCGACTGAAACCCCTGTCTGCTCCCTATCTTGCCAGAGTGGTACATGCTCTGGTTATCTCCCGCTTGGACTACTGCAATGTGCTCTATGTGGGGCTACCTTGGAAGGTGACCCAGAAACTACAACTAATCCAGATTGCAGCCACCAGACTGGTGACTGGGAGCGGCTGCTAAGACCATAAAAAATTGTTGCTAAAGGACCTACACTGTCTCCTGGTACATTTCAGAGCACAATTCAAAGTGTTGGTGCTGACTTTTAAAGCCCTAAATAGGAGGTTTTGTTCGTTTAATGTAGAGACAGGGCACAGGTAGGTAGAGAGTATTAAAAAACACACACATCCATTTCTGGAGATGTAGTGCTCCTTTGTTGAATATGTGGTAGGGGCAGCCCTCTTAAGGTGAAACAGAAAGGTGCTGCTCTGCTGATAACAACAACAACAACAACAACAACCCATTTGGTTGGGTTTCCGCAGCCACTGTGGGTGGCTCCCAATAGAATATTAAAAACACGATCAAACATTTAAAACTTCCCTAACAGGGCTGCCTTCAGATGTCTTCTAAAAGTCAGATAGTTGTTTATTTCCTTGACATCTGATGGGAGGGCGTTCCACAGGGCGGGTGCCACTACTGAGAAGGCCCTCTGCCTGGCTCCATGCAACCTCACTTCTAGCAGTGAGGTTTACTGCCAGAAGGCCCTCAGAGCTGGACCTCAGGTATCCAGGCTGAACGATGGGGTGGAGACGCTCCTTCAGGTGTGTACTGGGCCGAGGCCATTTAGGACTTGAAAGATCAGCACCAACACTTTGAATTGTGCTCGGAAATGTACTGGGAGCCAATGATGTCCCTGCCGTCAAAGTTTTGCTTACTGGAGTCACACAGCTGGGACAGCTTCCAGTGAAATCTCTTGAGATCTTTCCAGAAGCAGAGGTGGGGCACCCGTGGGCCCAACAAAATTCTGCCACCCAAGGCCACTGCTTCATTCCGCCTCATGGGAGGGCCGGCTCTGATATGTGATTGCTCCAAGTGGAAATAGGTCAGTTCTAACCCAATACAAATCTTTTGGGCTCTTTTTGTCATGATAGGAGCATGCATTGGATCTCTTGATCTGTCTGTTCCTGGTGTAGCCAAATAGCCAAGTAACATGGGTGTGCTGTTGACATTAAGCTCTCTGGGGAAGGGGTTTCAAATTACATGGAAGGAGATTCCAGATCAATGTTAGGAAGAACTTCCAGGTGGTAGGAGCTGTTCGGCAGTGGAACGGACTCCCTCAGGAGGTTGTAGACTCTCCTTCCTTGGAGGTTTTCCAACAGAGGTTGGGTGCCCTCTGTCATGGATGCTTTGGTTGAGATTACTGCACTGTAGGGGGGTTAGACTACATGACCCTTGGGGATCCTTCCAACCCTTCACTTCTTTGTTTCTGTGATTCTAAGCAAACCTCCTTCACAAAGAAGACCTCAGGCACGTGGCCAACAGAGGATTGCCCTTGGATTGGGGAAAAAAAAGAAAGAAAACCTTCTCGGCCCCTGATTTAAAAGTTATCCCCATCTTCCTCCCCCCAGGATTCTGCAGACCCTTTTGCAACTGTTAATATTAGCATAAATAATTAAAGGCAGATTGTGTTTAATGACAAAGAGAACGGATAATATTTGTGAGACATTATCCCTAGCCTTTGTTCCATTCCCCCCCCCTCCTCTTCTCTTTTTCTTGGTTTTTGTTTCTTGGATTTGTTCAGCGGCTCAGTCCTGTGTGTGTGTGTGTGTGTGTGTGTGTGTGTGCCTTCAGTAATTCACAATGACTCTTTCCGGCTTTATTACAAATTAATGAGATTCTTACTGCATTACATAATTAAGTACTGTGGTATTCACAGTCACATAATGAACTCTCTCCCCCAAAAGAGCATAGATCCACTTGGCACCTCTGATGAATTCATCACGGGAGACAGCTTAGCGTTCCAAGCAGCGGGGCTGCGATTACTCAGACGCCACAGGTTCTAATCCCAGAAGGAGCAAACTTGCAAATGAGCTGGGCACCGTGGAATTGAATATTCAAGGGAGCCGTTCTCGAGGGAGCATTAGATAACTGAGCTGGGAAGAGAGCACATCTGGGGATGTGTGTGTCTGCAAAGCCAGTTCATCAGGGACCAGGGTGGTCTAGTGAATCCCACTTAAAGCCATGACCCGAAGATGGCTTGGACATCACTTTGAGTGCATGCAAAGTGAGATGTGGCATTCCAAATGCTCATGTAAGAACATAGGAACATGTCCTGCTCATGAGTCCTCCACAGCCTAGAGCACGCTGCTTCTTGCTCAGGTGGAACAACTCTTTGATATTTAAATGAAAATTTAAATAGGTTTTCCACACCTATCAGCTGATCACCCATTCCCACCACCCTTCTGAGTAATACCCCTCCCCACTTCCTCACTGTGTTTAAGGGTCTGGTGACTTCCGTTTCAGTGTATCTGAAGAAGTGTGCATGCACACGAAAGTTCATACCAAGAACAAACTTAGTTGGTCTCTAAGGTGCTACTGGAAGGATTTATTTTTTATTTTATTTTGTTTTAAATGAAAATGGTTTTTTTTAATAAGACCAGAAAAAAATATAATGTATTGTTGCTTAGTTTGCAAAAAATGCTGATATTCTTTATTCTTTTCAGAGTGATATGTTGGATGTAAACCAGATCATCAAGGACCTGGCCTCTATGGTATATGAGCAGGGTGAAACAGTAGGTAGGTATCATTGTAGCATAATGCTGTTGGTTTGTTGCTTGTTTCGTGATGTTCCTTGAATCCAGAATTCTTCTTCTTCTTCTTTGGCAATCACTCGTAGCCGAGTAAGATTTTCTTCCATAAATACAGTTTTAACAATGAGTCCATAAGTGACTGTGGAGGCCAATTCTGGATCCACATGTCCTTCCAAAGTGAGAACATAGGTTTCCAGGCAGGAGTCGATCACACTGTGGATTTGCCAAGTGTGCCTCCCTCTTAGCACGTTTCTCCCTTGTGTCCTGAGTTCAAGTGTATTCAAATCCCATGACACCTTTAGTAAAGGCTGTTCTCCAATTGGAGCGCTCGCAGGCCAGTGCTTCCCAGTTGTTGGTGTTTATACTACAACATTTTTATTTATTTTTTAGATTTGCCTTGAGAGAGTCTTTAAACCTCTTTTGTTGACCACTGGAATTACGCTTTCCATTTTTAAGTTCTCAATAGAGTAATTGCTTTGGAAGACGATAACCAGGCCTCTGCACAACATGACCAGTCCAACAAAGTTGATGTTGAAGAATCATTGCTTCAACACTGGTGATCTTTGCTTCTTCCAGTACACTGGTATTAGTTTGCCTATCATCTCAAGTGATGTGTAGAATTTTTCAAAGACACCGTTGACAGAATCTTTCATGGAGTTTGGAGATGGTGTTTATGAGTGGACCATGTTTCACAAGCGTACAGTAAGGCTGGTAGTACAACAGCTTTGTAAACCCAGGCTATCCCATACTAAGAACAGAAGAAGAGTCTGGCTGCTGGATCAGACCAAAGGCCCATCCAGCACATCATCCTGTTTCCTACTGTGGCCAACCAGGTGGCTCTGGGGAGCCCAAAAACAGATAATGAAAACACAAACATGTCACATTCACCAGCAATTGGCATTTAGGCCAATGGACCACGTAGTCCAGCATCATGTTCTCACAGTGGCCAACAGTGGGAAACTCACAAGCAGGATTCGAGCACAAAAGCACTCTCCTGTGCTGCAGTTTCCAATAACCCTTGTTTGGAAGATGTGCAGGCAGAGCATAGCCACCATGCCTAATAGCCCTTGGTAGTCCTCCCCTCCATGACTTTGTGTTGTAGTGAAAAAGCACTTCCTCCTGTCTGTCTTCAGTCTTCTACCATTCATAGAATCATAGAGTTGGAAGAGACCACAAGGGCCATCCAGTCCACCCCCCTGCCAAGCAGGAAACACCATCACAGCATTCCTGTCAAGCCTCCGCTTCAAGACCTCCAAAGAAGGAGACTCCACCACACTCCTTGGCAGCCAATTCCACTGTCCAACAGCTCTTACTGTCAGGAAGTTCTTCCTAATGTTTAGGTGGAATCTTCTTTCTTGTAGTTTGGATCCATTGCCCCGTGTCCGCTTCTCTGGAGCAGCAGAAAACAACCTTTCTCCCTCCTCTATATGACATCTTTTTATATATTTGAACATTCAGTTTCATGGATACAGTGGAACATCCTGCAAAGGTCTATTTCTCACAAGCAATCTGCATCTGGACTCACCTCTAGACTGCATATTTGGGGTGGAAGCTCATATGTCTGAATGTCCTTCCTTACATGGGATGCTAGCTCACAACCTGCATGGTTTTGAGAGCCTTATTCTCCACAAACCTATCTGATTTCATTTAAAGCCTTCCCAAGTTGCTGGCCATCATTGCACCTGGTGGGAGCAAGTTACATAGTTCAACTCTGTACAGGTAAGTAGGGAACGTGGTTCTAAATATCGGATGCCACACATTTGCAGGTTTGATGCAGCCCATAGGCTCTGTTCGCTTTCCCCACTATTCACCTACAGTGGCTCTTTGAAGAATTGCAAAGTCTTTCCAATGTCCAGGGACCTGGGCTTACACTCAGCATCCTTCTTTGCCAGGGATTTCTCCCTGCGAGTTGTGAGGTGCAGCCTCTTGCAAATTCAAAGGGAGCCTAATGTGAAATGTCAGCTATGAGGAAGAAGTCCCATATCTGCTCCATGGGCACGAGAGGAAAATGAACCAACGTGCGCCTTCGCATTAACTGAGAAAATCTTGCCAGCCCAACTGGCAAATATTTTAGACAAATATTTGCCTTCAGATAATGAAATGTGCTTCAGGATGTAAAATGTTCTTTGCACGAGCGAACCAGAGATCCCCAGAAGTACTCAAGTGGAGAGGAGTTTCATGGTGCTCAGCTAAGAGAGGCTACAGAAAGGCAGAAATAGGAACATAGGGAGATCCAGGCTGGATAAGAGCACAGGTCCCTCTCCTCCAGGGGCAAGGAATGGAGTTATGGGACCCCCGAGCCAAGGAGAGAAGTAACTATACAAGCTTTAGAAGAAATCTGAAGGCAGCCCTGTATAGGAAACTTTTTAAATGTTTAATATTTTAATGATGGTTTAATATATGTTAATATATTCTGGACCATAAAGAAGGCTGATCGTCGAAGAATTGATGCTTTTGAATTATGGTGCTGGAGGAGACTCTTGAGAGTCCCATGGACTGCAAGAAGATCAAACCTATTCATTCTTGAGAAAATCAGGCCTGAGTGCTCACTGGAAGGACAGATCCTGAAGCTGAGGCTCCAAGACTTTGGCCACCTCATGAGAAGAGAAGACTCCCTGGAAAAGACCCTGATGTTGGGAAAGATGGAGGGCACAAGGAGAAGGGGACGACAGAGGATGAGATGGTTGGACAGTGTTCTCGAAGCTACTAACATGAGTTTGGCCAAACTGCGGGAGGGAGTGGAAGACAGGAGTGCCTGGCGTGCTCTGGTCCATGGGGTCACAAAGAGTTGGACACAACTAAACCACTAAACAACAACAAATATGTTGGAAGCTGCCCAGAGTGGCTTGGGGCAACCTAGTCAGGTGTGCAGGGTATAAATAATAAAATTATTATTATTACTATGGAATACGACATCCCTATTTTCATCAGAGAAATGTTGGAGGGTGTGCATGGGCCACTAACCCTTTTTAGCCCCTTGGGCACATTGGGATTTTTGAGACAGAGAGACAGAGGACACTATACAATCTTGCAATGCACACACACCCGGACCGCTTGGGAAAGCAAAATGTTGGTTCTGGCAGAATTAATCTGAACCTTGAAACCTCAACGAGCTGAAAGAGGAACTTCCTCCCTTAGCTCTGTGTAAAGATGCGAGGCACACCATAATTTAGGGGCTGCACAGAGAACGCACTTTCCCAGTGCATCACCACCAGAACTATTGAGGGTGGCAGAACTACCAAGAGGGCAATCTTAACACCACCCATCAAGTAAAGGTAAAGGGACCCCTGAAAGTTAGATCAAGTCGTGTCCGACTCTGGGGTTGCAGCGCTCATCTCGCTTTACTGGCCGAGGGAGCTGGCGTACAGCTTCTGGGTCATGTGGCCAGCATAACTAAGCCACTTCTGGTGAACTAGAGCAGTGCACGGAAGCATCGTTTACCTTCCCGCCAGAGCAGTACCTATTTATCTACTTGCAGTTTGACATGCTTTTGAACTGCTAGGTTGGCAGGAGCAGGGACCAAACAACGGGAGCTGACCCCGTCGCGGTGATTTGAACCGCCAACCTTCTGATCAGCAAGCCCTAGGCTCTGTGGTTTAGACCAGTGTTTTTCAACCACTGTTCCGCGGCACACTAGTGTGCCACGAGATGTTGCCTGGTGTGCCGTGGGAAAATTACTTTATATATAGTCAATATAGGCACAGAGTTAATTTTTTTTAACATTTTCTAATGGTGGTGTGCCTCGTGATTTTTTTCATGAAACAAGTGTGCCTTTGCCCAAAAAAGGTTGAAAAACACTGGTTTAGACCACGGTGCCACCCGTGTCCCCATCCATCACATAGACTTGAAGAATTGTAGAGTTGGAAGTGACTCTGAGGGTCATCTATTCCAGCCTCCTGCAATGCAGGAATGTGCAGGTGCCCCTTACGGGGATTGAACCTGCAACCTTGGCATTATCAGCAGTCTCACCAACTGAGCTATCCTCTCATGGTGCACTGTTTTCTTTCTGCTGCAGGTCATCTTCTGCCAAAAACCACATTATTCGTCCTGCTGTTCACTGGGGCAGAATTAAGCAACTTATGCAATTTACGTAATTAATGCTGTACATAGCCCTATCATTATATTACGTATTACACAACGCAAATGGGAGGAGGGTGGAACCGTAATCAACTGCATATCATTGGCGGATTGAAAGCAACAGCAAATACCAATTGTGTTTGCTGGATTTATTTCTGTAAGTGGACCCTGTCAATTTCCTCTTCCGTTTCTGCTTTCGTCAGAATTCTCTGACAATCCTAGACATTTGCTGCCATTTCGCGGCAAAGCATCACATACTTTTGTTCCCCTGCAGTTCAGCCCACAATCATGCTTCATGCATAATGTGAGCTTTTGGAAGTGTCAAAATTGGTTGCTTGGCATCTGTCTGTCTCGGGAGACCATAAAGGAGTGCACTTTTGGGAGTAGAAAGGGCTGGAATCCAAAGCTGGGAACAACATCCAGGAATAGAAATCCCACAAGTTTCTTTTCCCTGCATGTATCCGTACCGCAGACCCATTGGGAGACCTGCAGCCCTCGGCCGCCATCCTTGCTCAGAGCTGATGGGTCCCCTCCTTGATGGACGCGGCGAGAGATCAAGGAGACATCAACAACCCGTGTGACTGTCTTCTTCCTTGGCACTCCTTTTTTGCACAGAATTAAGCTTCTCGGGTTTTTCCCGGGCTCCGGGAGACGTATCAGATGTGAAAGCCTCAAGCTACATGACAGCATGCGTCAGTTACTTCCCGTGACCCTTGTCACGGTGTCCCTTACGGCGAGATTTATTTTCCGAGGAGTTTCCCATGCAGCAAAAGGGGTCCTAGCCCTGAGTTGCTGGCGGTGGTGATGTCGCCATTGGAAAAGATCCAAGAAAAACAGAACGGCTTCTGTCTGATAATGTCACATCCCAAATTATCCCACCCCCCATGGACCACTGCTGTGGCTGTTTCTTTCTCAGCTGCTGTGGGCTCCGGTCTTCTGCAAAGGAGAGGTGAATGGGCCCAATCTGGTGGTTCTTTTAGTGCCAACAGAGGATTTTTGTTTTGTTTTTAAAGAAAGCCCCTAGGTGAGAGATGGAAGTGTTCCTTTGAGCAAGGGACTCTCTTCCCATCCACGTTTGATTTGTAATTAACTCCCTGGGCCAAAGAATTTGTGGCAGCTTTAAGAGTCATTTCCCTCCTGATTGATGGGTACATGCTGCTGATGACACTATCCTGCATTTTTAAAATCTGTGTGTTTATTGTTTGTTTATTTATTTTGCAGAGGCGGGATTTTAAAGCAGAATTCCTGTTTTCCTGTAATGCCACTCTTTTTTAAAAAAATTTTTGCTGTCATTTGCATTCGTAATTGCTTGTTGGTCCTATATTTTGTAAACCACTTTGAGTGTGACTTGGGTTATGTATAAATTAAATTAAATTTCAGAATTTGCTCGCTACTCCATACCATGTAATTACTTTCCATTATCTTAATTTACAGATAGCATTGAAGCTAACATCGAGACTGCCTCCTCGAATGTACAATCTGCCAATGAGCAGTTGGCCAAGGCCAGCCAACACCAAGTAAGTTTTTTTTTTTGTGTGTGTGTGTGTGTGTGTGTGTGTGTGTGTGTGTGTTTTAAGGAACAGAAAAATATCCTGATTAGATCCGTGCTATTTAAAATGATTTGGGCAAATTGAACCTGGCTCTGTACCAGGAACTCTCTTACCATGTTTGGAAGTGACTTGGAGAGTGTTCCTAAAATGAGAGCTTAACCTCTCTCTCTCTTTATTTTTTCCTCCCAAGATTTAAATGACTTTTTTCCCCCTCTCTGCTGGCAGCTTACATTAAAGACATCATTTTGAGACCTGCATATTAAGCAGACTTTTCCCAACAGAAGACGAAGCAATTAGCAACTGTTGTTCTTTGAAAAATGGTGTTAAAATGCTTCCTTTACGCCTGTTGTGCTCTCCCTTCTTGGAGCATCCTAACTAGACAGCTGATTGAAAAGATTGTGTCGCCAGCAGATGTGGTCCCGTAGGGAAATGGGATTGAGCCCGCAGTCTTTTAAAGCTTCTCCCAAAGCTCCCTTTGCACTGCGGCAAGAATGAAATGTTGTTGTCGTTCAGTCGTGTCTGACTCTTCGTGACCCCATGGACCAGAGCACATCAGGCACTCCTGTCTTCCACTGCCTCCCACAGTTTGGTCAGACTCATGTTGGTAGCTTCGAGAACACTGTCCAACCATCTCATCCTCTGTCATCCCCTTCTCCTTGTGCCCTCCATCTTTCCCAACATCAGGGTCTTTTCCTGGGAGTCTTCTCTTTTCATGAGGTGGCCAAAGTCTTAGAGCCTCAGCTTCAGGATCTGTCCTTCCAGTCAGCACTCAGGGCTGATGTCCTTCACAATGGATAGGTTTGATCTTCTTGCAGTCAGTGGGACTCTCAAGAGCATGGGTAGGCAACAGATGCGGCCCAATCGCCTTCTCAATCCGGCCCGCGGATGATCCAGGAATCAGATTGTTTTTACATGAGTAGAATGTGTGCTCTTATTGAAAATGCATCTCTGGGTTATTTGTGGGGCCTGCCTGGTGTTTTGACATGAGTAGAATGTGTGCTTTTATTAAAAATGCATCTCTGGGTTATTTGTGGGGCATAGGAATTCGTTCATTTCCCCCCCAAAAAATATAGTCCGGCCCACAACATGGTCTGAGGGATGGTAGACTGGCCCATGGCTGAAAAAGGTTGCTGACTCAAGAGTCTCCTCCAGCACCATAATTCAAAAGCATCACTTTTGGTCCAGCTCTCACTTCCATACATCATAGGCACATGCAAACTGATAGACGTGTTTGAAAATAGGCAGAGTTGTTGATGGACTCTGGAAAAATGTGTGTGGATACACCTGTACTATGAAACAGGGCCTAGAACATGTGAGAGATCCCAGGTTTCACCTTAGACTGACAGGTGATATGTTTGGATGGCCATGTCCATCTTGTTACTCTGTCCTGGCAAAATGCTCGCTGTCTGTGCAATCTCAATATCTGAGCAAAGGTTTGGGCGGTTCCTTGATAAGCAGCTTTTGTCTACTGGTAGGACAAGAAAATAAGTTGCCAAGGGCAAATCAGAAGACACCTGATGTCTCTTCTGTTGCCGGAAACCCATCAGTAGCAGGTGGACTCCTGAAATAGCTAGCGTGCAGCCCCTTCAACTGCCACAAACTGTGCTGAGGCCCATAGAGGAGAGTTTCCAAGCCGCTTTCATATCTGGCAAACATACGCCTTTCCAGGGACTCTATGGCTAGACACCAGGGCTCCTTTAACAGGTGGCTGACCTTGAGGCCTTGCCAAGGGCTGCCCGTGACTAAGCAATAGGTAGCAAATTGGCCATCCTTCTCAGCAGATGTCTGAATGCAATACAAGAGATTTGACTGACTAATTAAGGGATCCCAGACCCGCTAAAGGTAGTCTAGGCCATGGGTCTGGAAACTAAGGCCCGGGGGCCAGTTCTGGCCCAATTGCCTTCTGGATGCAGCCTGCGGATGGTCCGGGATTCGCAGCATGGATTGGCGTGGGGATTCTGATCATTTGGGCTGTCCCATTCCCCCCCCTTACACACCGCGGCGGCACCTCCTGCTGGCTTCTCCCCACCCTGCCTAGTGGAGGAAGGGAGCTGGGCTTTGTTGAGCCATGGTTAGCTGAGCGCCACTTTAAGCAGCCCCTCTCCAGAGCAGCCCCTTTTGCGCCGCTCATCGTCCCCCCCCCACCGCTGCCGCCGCCACCCCTGGCACTTGCAAGGCACGGGTAATCAGCCACCGGGGCTCATCCGGTGCTGTGGAGAAGAGAGAGGAGAGTTGGGGGGCCGCTTCTTCAAAATATAGTCTGGCTCCCCCACAAGGTCTGAGGGACAGTGGACCGGCCCCCTCCGAAAAAAGTGTGCTGACCCCTGGTCTAGGCACAAGTGGAGCCATTACCGTGCACCACAAACTCCTCAAAATACAAAGGTCTTTGCATTTCCATTACAGCGTAAGAGCGAATGCATATCAGAAAGCAACTTCTCCGTAACTGAGCACCTTTTGGTCCTCCGTGTGTTGAGACCTGTGAGTATTGTGCTCCCTGGGCTGATTCCTGAGCATGTTCCCAGCCCATGTGTCAGGGAAGTGTCCCCGGCACAGCGCACGGTGGTGGAAGGGCTCTCCGGATGCTACAGAGTGCCCCAGTCCCACCTTGCCAGCAGCACCTCCTCTGGCAGCGATAGGCGTGGTGAAACGTCCAGCGAGGAGGTGGATGTTTCTCAGGGGCATAGCTGTCAACCTTTCCCTTTTCCTGCGAGGAATCCTATTCGGAATAAGGGAATTTCCCTTAAAAAAAGGGAAAAGTTGACAGCTATGCTCAGGGGAAAGGGAGTCGAGGCTCTGGGGATGCAAGAGAGACCCAACACTCCCACAGTCCCGAGGGCAATACAGGGGGAACGCAACTTCCGTCGCCCCAAAGACGTCGTGGGGTGAAACGAAAGGATGGGAGGCGGGGTTTTCGTATCCCTAAGCTCTTTTGTTGGGGTCAGAAGCGGAAGGGGCCATTCCCGGATTCTGACACAGCTTGATACGGACATGAACTTTTAAGCCCTGCACTGTACATAGTCTGCACAATAAAAGCATTAAAAGAAACAGTGGAGTCCTGGCTGTTTACTCGTGAGCAACAAACCGAGAACCTTACACCATGGATGCTTAGAGAAGCAAGACTTCACCCACACACACACACACACACAGATGTCCCAATGAAAACAGAGGAAGGAAATCCTGCTAGATGCCACAGACATGCTAGAAGTTCTTCACTTGTCCCAGACTTCCATCTAACATACAGCAAGGATCATTTTGCTATGCAAGGATTGCAATGAATCGGTTTTTGCTGACATATTTGGGCTTTATATGTCATATAGGCACATTTTATAAAATTACCTTACTCTGTTTTATGTAAACGGCTTAGGGATTTTGCATGTTAAGCAGTATATGAATATTATTGAGGATTGTTATGGTCGTAGAATTTTGGAAGGGACCCAGGGGCCATCTAGACCAACCCCCTGCCATGCAGCAATCTCAGCGAAAGCATCCATGGCAGATGGCCATCCAACCTCTGCTTAAAAACCTCCAAGGAAGGACCGTTCGCCACCTCTCGTAGGAGTCTGTTCCACTGCCGTAATGATGATGATCATTGTTTCTGAACGTTTCCAAGTGCTAGAAAATACCAGGCATGATTCGGAGCACCACAGACCTGGAAAGCTGGGCAACCAGGGACAGCCCTAATTATGGAAGAAGTGGAGATTCTCTAATTCACATTAATGAAGTACAAGCCACTTCGGGCTTCCGTTGCATTGTTAACAACGAGATAGGCAAACCGCAACATTGTTTGTGCGATCGGCGTGTGATGCAATTAAGCCGTATTGTTTTAATTTCCATTTAGGAACGGATAGGAGCAGGTGGCCCTAATAAAACCTGCACTTTCAATGGTTCCCCCCCTTTTTTTCATTTCTGGCCTGCTGCATTGGCTGAATGCAAAAGCTCGCCTGTGATTACAGGTATGAGAGTACTGTCGGTTTGCAAGGCAGCATTTGTGCACCTGCTGTTTTTATGTTTACCTTAATGCAAGCTTTCCCCGCTCCCTCCCCGAAAGCAGCTGCTTCCCCTAGAACGGGAAGGGGATCTCGCTAAATGAAGTGAATGGATGTGGCAACTTCACCTTTTGCTAGGTCTGAGCTGTCGTGCTTCCATTCAAAGCTCCGTACCTCTCGTTTTACTTATTTATTGCTTTGAATCTATCCCGCCCTCCCTAAATAAGTGCATCTGCAATGAAACATTTATAGGGCCGGGGTCATTCGGAGCTTTGGGATGCTTCTAAGCTTGAAGGTGCAATCTTTCAAGGGACACGGCAGGCACATCTGAGCAGCTGTGTATTCCGCTGTGATGTGACAAAGCGCAGGTGTTTCTTCGGAGCTCTAATTTGAATCGTTTCCAGTTTATGGCAGCAAGCGTTGAGCGAAGCAGGTGTGCTTCATGAGCGCACCCTAGAAAGGATCTCTTATGGAACTCATTCCCACAGGACGCAGTGGTGTCTACCAATCTGGATGAGTTTAAAAGAGAATTAGACAAATTCATGGAGGAGGAGATTGCAGTGGTAATAATAATAATAATAATAATAATAATAATAATAATAATAATAATAATAATAATAATAATAATAATAATTTATTTGTACCCCGCCCATCTGGCTGGGTCTCCCCAGCCACTCTGGGCGGCTTCCATCAAATATTAAAATACATTTAAAATATCACAGATTTAAAACTTCCCTAAACAGGGCTGCCTTCAGGTATTTTCTGAATGACAGGTAGTTGTTTATTCCCTTGACCTCTGATGGGAGAGCGTTCCACACGGCGGGAGCCACTACCGAGAAGGCCCTCTGCCTGGTTCCCTGTAGTTTTGCTTCTCGCAGGGAGGGAACCGCCAGAAGGCCCTCGGCGCTGGACATCAGTGTCTGGGCAGAACGATGGGGGTGGAGACGCTCCTTCAGGTATACAGGACCGAGGCCATTTAGGGCTTTAAAGGTCAGCACCAACACTTTGAATTGTGCTCGGAAACGTACTGGGAGCCAATGTAGATCTCTCAGGACCAGTGTTATGTGGTCCCTTGGTACCTTGGTTCTCAAACTTAATCCGTTCCAGAAGTCCGTTCCAAAACCAAGCTATGCTTTCCCATGGAAAAGTAATGCAAAACCGATTAATCCATTGCAGACTTTAAAAAACAACAACCCTAATACAGCAATTTAACATGAATTTTACTACCTAACGAGACCATTGATCCATAACATGAAAGCAATAAACAATGTACTGCAGTCACACAATCAATCAGGAGCTGAACTGGGCTTCACACAGTCACAAAAACAAAACAAAAAAAGAGCCACAAAACAAGCAAAATAAATGGCAAAAACAGACCTCAGCATAACATTCAAAATAGAAGTGTGGCACTCAAATCGGAAGCGTAACACTCAAATCGGAAGCATGACACTCAAAACAGAGCATGTTCGGCTTCCGAAAAAAGTTCAGAAACCGGAACACTTACTTCTGGGTTTGCAGTGTTTGGGTTCCAAGTTGTTTGAGTACCAAGGAGTTTGAGAACCAAGGTACCACTGTACCATATTGGCTATGCAGTTGGAGGCAGCAATGCTTCTGAATACCAGCTGCTGGAAACCACAAGAGGAGAGGCCTTCTTTTGTGCTCACATCCCACTTGTGGATTTCCCACAAGCCGCTGTGAGAAGAGGATTCTGAACTTGATGGTCCATTGACCTGATCCAGTAGGATCTTGAGATTTTAAGTTGACCTTCTAGTTGAAAAGGCTTTTGACTCACTTAGATGGACCAATGAAGCTAGACCTCCATTGTGTGCACCACAACCTCTGAGCAGTGAGGGAGACTGAAGGATTCCAGAACTTACCCAGGACTCAGTTTCCTTGGAATGAAGGTCAATAGAAGTTTGGTATCTTTAGGATGTTGACACATCTATACAACCTGAGTGGAGGCTGACGGGGCTCACAGCATTAACACTCCCAACAGATCCTGTTTCCTCATTATGTTTACAGGGAAGCCCCATACTCAGCTTCTGGGTCCAGCCCAGAGCAATACAATGAGTCTCCAGCTTCCAGCATCGGTCATAACTCACACACAAACACAACTCCCCTGGTTCCACATCCTAGGATGATTTGGCATCCAGCCCAATGAGAGGCCCATTGTTGTTCAACGTCTTTCTAAATGACTTGAATGAAGGAATTGAGGGGATGCTCATCAGATTGGCAGATGGCACCAAACTGGGAGGAGTAGCTAATGCTGCAGAAGACAGAATCAGAATTCAAAATGACCTTATCAAATTGGAGACCTGGGTGCAAACCAACAACATGAATTTCAATAGGGACAAATGTCAGGTTCTGCATGTAGGCAGGAAGAACCAGATGCACAAATATAAGGTGGGGGGACACCTGGCTTACCAGCAGTACATGTGAGAAGGATCTAGGGGTTCTTGGTGGACCACAAGCTTAACATGAGTCAACGGTGTGATGCAACAGCAAAAAAGAGAGAATGCTGTTCTAGACTGCATCAACAGAAGTATAGTGTCCAGATCAAGGGAAGTAATTCTGCCTTGGACAGACTACACCTCGAGTACTGTATTCAATTCTGGGCACCACGTTTTAAGAAGGATGTTGACAAGCTGGAATGAAGACAACCAAGATGATCAAGGGTCCATGATTCTATGCAATACCTACTGCCTTCCTAGAGTGTACCATCACTTTGTTCATAGAATCATAGAATTGTAGAGTTAGAAGGGACCCCAAGGGTCATCTAGCCCAGCCCCCCTACAAGGCAGGA